>NC_080428.1:69727244-70055388 GCF_029873635.1 Malania oleifera
TTCTTTTCCAATGTACCAAAGTTTAAATTCTGATTTATCAATTTCTCTTACTTTCTCCCCTACCCACTTAGTTTTTTGAATGCAAATTATATTAATTCTTCATCTGATTATTGTGTTCACAATTTTCATGTTTTTACCCGTAAATGTCCCTAATCATAGTTTCCTGATCTAACATTTTTACTTGCGCACGTTCAGAATGATGCAGGAACTCTTGCATATATGACACCGTACCAGGGGCGCCTTGGGGCAACAACCTAACCCACCCTCGCTCACTTTTCGCTACACCTGCATGGTACAAGTGCAACACGGCGCTCGTAAGGGATGCCCCAACAAATATTCGGTAAGGATTCATATCATAGTGATCTGACAAATTTTACACTGGCTATCAGCTACCTAACATAACCCTCCTCCTTTACCTGGACTTAGGACCGACTGTGTGTGAAAAAATTAGGACATTAAGTGCATCATAGGCGGAGTTCATATGTGAATAATCTTGCGCAACATATTTTATAATTTTTTATACATTTTAAATATTTCTAAAAATAAAATAATAATATATTGCCATAACTAAGTTTACAAATGTAAAGTGCAAATACTTAAAGTTATTCATAAAAATGTTTATATATTTTTTTAAATTATAAAATTCAAACAATATTGAATTATCTTTAAAATTTTGGACAAGATACGCCATAAATGCTCTAATTAAATTGGTATGCAATACAATAAATTTTATTATTTAAGTAAGACAATGGTAAAAAATCTAATAAATAGAGATACATTTTTTAAATTCTTTTTTATTTTGTAAAAATAAATCTTAATATATAACTTCTTTTGGTAAGATATTAATAAATTTATTATGATTTTTAAATTATCATTTTCTAGTTAAAATCTTCATTATTCAATTTCTATTGTCAAATAATTTAACAATAGTATTTTTTTTTCTCTTAAGAAAATTGTGTTTGGAGCATATTTTTGAAGAAATTGGAGAGAATTATATTTTAAAAAATATGCTAATTTTTTTTAAAATAAATGCTAAATTTAATTTTCACATGTATTGATGGAGAATTAGAAAACAATGTGTATGTTAAAAAAGTAACTTTTATAAAACGAGTTGTGTAAAAAAAAAAAACTTATCAAAGACAAATATGCAGTGCAGATAGCGTCAATTATGTTTTAATTAACGATTCGTGCTTACTCTTGCGGAAACAGACATTTAAGTGTGCCAGTTATGTTTTAATTAGCGATTTGTGTTAATACTTACGGAAATAGGTATTTGAGTACCATATCTATTTTAATTAGCAATTCGTATTTATTTTTGCAGAAACATGTATTTAAATGTGTCATATCTATTTTAATAAGTGATTGGTGTCGATACTTGCGCAATAAGGCATTTAAGTGTGTCGTATCTTTATTTAGTTGAGTGGGGATTGTACTTTAATTAATGATCCGCACTTATCCATAAGGAAATAGCGTGTCAAGCCTATTTATGTACACGTTACTTATGTCTAATTGGTCTAATTGTTTTGGATCAATGAATTGACGTCAATATGACAAAATAATTCGATTATTATTTTTATTTTTTTTAAAACAAGTTGTGAAATTTTTTTTTTCAAAGACAGATATGCAGTGCAGATAGCGTCAGTTATATTTTAATTAGCTATTCGTGTTGTTTTTTTGCAGAAACAGACATTTAAGTGTGTCAGTTATGTTTTAATTAGCGATTCAGGTTGATTCTTGCAGAAACAGACATTTAAGTGTGTCAATTATGTTTTAATTAGCGATTCGTGTTGATTCTTGGGTAAACCGGCATTTATGTCATATTTGTTTTACTTAGCGATTCGTGTTGATTCTTGCAGAAACATGCACTGCATTTAAGTATGTCGTATCTGTTTTAAGTAGCGATTTTGTGTTAATGCTCACGAAAACAGACATTTAAGGGTGTCGTATTTATTTTTAGTTGAGTGAGGATTGTACTTTAATTAATGATCCGTACTTATCCACAAGGAAATAGTGTGTCAAGCCTATTTAGGTACACGTTACTTATGTCGGATCGGTCCAATTGTTTTGGATCAATCAATTGTTGTCAAAATGACAAAATAATTTGAATATTATTTTAATTATTTTAAATATATATATAAAAATAAAACTTACTAATAAATCATTAAAAAAAATAAATAATTATAATAATTAAAATTTTTTAATGTGATTTTAGTTAAAATTTAGGACTGAACACAAATAAAGCATGTTTCAATAATTTTTAAATTCAAATTAACTATTAAACATAGTTTTATAAAAATATAAACTAAAATTTAAACAATTCAAACTTCATAAATTAAAATTACAGAGTTAAATTTTTGTTCTTTTGTGTGTACAATATAAATTGTGGATGGATAAAAAAAAAAGCTCAAATTTATATTAATTGGTTGATCTTTGATCAAGCTAATTCACCGAATTTTTCTTTTTATTGTTCAAATTATTATATTTTTAAATATGAGATTCAACCAGATTTAAAAAGTAAGTCATAATTCGACCAATCCGTCTATTCAAGTTAATTTTCAAATTATATTTTATTTTTTAAAGATATATTCATTATTTAATTTGTATAAAAATTATATTTAACAAATATTTTTTCAAACATACTTAATAGTTGACTAACGGTCAACTAGGGAAAGGTTTTTTTTTATTCAATAAATTTAAATTTTAGAATTTTCTTTTTGATAATTTCAAAAAGTCAGGGAGTGGATTGTCATATTTGAAAAACTTGGAGGCATTACTGGATTGACCCAATCTTTTATTTATGTTTATATTTTTTATGCAAGATATTTTATAATTTTTAGTAAATTTTAAATATTTTTAAAAATAAAAATAATAATATATTGCCATAACTAAGTTTACAAATGTAAAGTGCAAATACTAAAAGCTATTCTTAAAAATGTTTATATATTTTTAAAAATTATAAAATACATTTAATATTTAATTACTTTTAAAATTTTGAACATGATACACCATAAATGCTCTAATTAAAATTATGTGCAACACAATGAATTTTATTATTTAAGGAACACTATGTTAAACATCTAATAAGTACATATTCATTTTTTAAATTCTTTTTATTTTTAAATATAATTCTTAATATATAACTTCTTTTGGTAAGATATTAATGAATTTATTATGTTTTTTAAATTATTATTTTCTAGTTAAAATATTCATTATTATTTGCTGACTAAATGATCAATTAATGAATTTTTTAAATTTAAAATTTAATATTTGGAAGGTACACACTGCTTCTAGATCTGTAATTTTGTTTTTTCCAAGTTTATCATTTAGGTGATAGATTATTGTTTATCTAGCTGACTGTACATACACTTCATAATAATTTTATAATAAATTAAAGTTGAAATTCTTAAATACCCATTATTTAATGATTTAAATGACAAATTTAGCAAAAAATTTAATTTAAACTAGGTGGGTTTTTTTTTTAATATTTAATTTCACATAATTATAAATTTAAAAGTCCAAATTCTTAAATACATCCAGCTCAACAACTCAATATGGTTTCATTCCTTCCCAACAGCTGGATGGAGATCTAAGATTTTTGTGAACCTATTAAAGCATGTCTATTTAGAATTATTAAAAAAAAAAACCAATACAATTTTCATGAAAATAAAATTTTAAATACTTCTCGTATAAGTTTTTTGTTTTATTTGTTTCTCTCATGCACCCGCGTACGGGCAAATTTATATCATTAAATCTTACAGCTTACATCTCGAAATCTCAAATTTTAATTTAACGAGAGATGGATAGCCATATAAAATGGGTGATGTATTAATTGATTTTATATGCTAAATGATGCTTGTCAATTTTTTTTTTTAATTTAAATATTTGTGCATCCTAATTAATTTTCTAAAGTATTTATATTTTATTATTTTTTAAATATATAAAATCAAATTTACTAAAAAAATATAAGATGGCACTCTAACCTTTAAATATTTTACTTTTCAACCAACACAACAAATCATTACTGGCTTATTTGATGTGTAATACATCATTGAATTATTAATTTAAAAAAATATATACATATATATATGATAACCATGAGTAAACTCGATTAGTCCATTTTAGTTAAAAAATTATTTTCTCAGATGTCGAGACAACCATTGATGACTCGATAAAGTGAGAATAATACCTTGTTTTTGACTTTAAGTTGCCAAAAAATAATCTTTTAATTAATAACTAGCCATATAACACATTACACGCCATTTAAACGAGTTATTCACTCAAAGCAAAAGAATAATAATCACTCATTATTTAATGGAGGGCGTGTGATTAATGTGAATACGTGGTTGCTAATTTTAAGATTGATTTAAAAGAAGATTTCTGAATTAATGTCCTCTTATAAATAAAGCATGGTTTTAAGTTAAGTTATTAGAACAAGGTGGCATAGATTAATAGTTGTAATTAAAGATTTTTTTTATTGGTGGTAAAAGATCTTCATTGTATTGTTCTCTTGTAATTGTAGGACAAGAAACAGTACATGGCAATTATAAAAGGATGAAATTATGAACTCGCTAGCAAACAATGAAACAAACAGCAAAGGTCCCCACGCGTCCGTCGTGTGGACTGTGGACGCAATAGGTGTGCGAGGAGAGGAGAAGGCTGACTGATTCTTCTTCGCTGCGCTTTCTGCTGTGCTTCCTAACCATCCTTGGGTTGGCTTGCTTCCTTTTGACATTCGGTCGTTTGCTTATTTTAATTAAGCTTCTCTTCCTCTTTCTCTTTGCTTTTCCAGATTAGATGGGCACGGGGGACTAGCCCATTTTCATTTTCTGCTTCATGCTTCGTCCAGGAGGATTTACTTAAATTGTTATGATTGGGTTTTGATTTTGGACAACAGCTTGAAGGTAGCGTTGAAAGTGTTTTCCCTTTTCTATTCTCGAGCATCTGATGGGCAACTGCCTTGATTCTTCTGCTAGAGTAGACATCACTCAGACCCACAGCTCCCAAACTACTTCTGGTAACATTTTCTACCGTTTATTTTGATAATCCCCCTTTCCATGTTCATGGGTTTTGCTTAAGATTTTCTGGGCATGTATTCTTGTAAAGTTATCTCTCTTTTCCTGTTGCCCCCTTTTTTTTCTTTTTCCTTTTTGGCTTCTGTTGTGTTCAATTGACCTTTTTGAATGTCTGACAAGATGGTGTTTCGGTGGGTCTTGGTCCTTCGTGCAGATTTTACTTCCAATTTAGCCAGCCATCATTATAATTTGTTCTTCATGTTGCTTTTTATTATTTCTTACATGTTGACTGTTGATAGATCTTAGTTCCTTGTGTTTCAGTTTGGGGATGTAGGTTGAATAGGTTCTATTTGAATTGATTTTCCATAACTAGGTCAATTCACATCAGAGAGTGGATCTCTTCGATTATGGGTTTTGATGTCTGATAAGGCTTGAAGATGCCAGTTGGTTTGCTTGTAAGACCTGGTAGATTTTGTTTCAAATCTTCCTACCCTTCAACTTGTCACTATTAATGAGCTAACAATTGAACACTTCTGTGGAGGCTTTTTGATTATGCTCCCTGAAAACTGCTGATGGTTTTTCTTTTTCTTTTTTTTTTCTTTTTTGGAATTTCTCTGTTGTTGCCTTGGACGAAAATGTTGGAAGCAAATTTAATTTGTTTTTTGAAGGAAGAAGAATCCAGTGGAATGATGAATAACTTCGTGTTGGGGAAATTATGCCAAAACATTTGTTATTTTGAAAGCTAAATCCCCTAGATTAGGGACAAGGACTGATTCCAATTGCACTTGGTGGCTGGATCTTCTGTTCCTTTACTAAAGAGTAAAGAGTGAATCCAAACTCCATATTTTTGTCATGCTTCTTCTGGGTTTGATTATGAACTAAGGAGCTTGTGTGTCAGTTTGTCACTTTTAAGAAAATCTCTGGTTCATATTGCAGCTGATTTTTGTTGCCAGTGCAAAAATTAAATTGATGCATTAGAAACTATTTGATTTGTTTCCTGTCAGCTTCAGGAATCTCAAAAACTGTGAGCAAAACCAGCCATTCTTCAGCTCCTTCCAGCTTTACTATTCCATCTCATGGTGCACAGAGCAGTGCTGAAAGCCTTCCTACACCAAGATCAGAAGGCGAAATATTATCCTCCCCTCATCTGAAAGCCTTCTCATTTAATGAGCTAAAGAATGCCACCAGAAACTTCCGTCCCGACAGTCTTCTTGGTGAAGGAGGTTTTGGTTATGTTTTCAAAGGATGGATAGATGAACACACTCTTTCTGCTGTGAGGCCTGGATCTGGTTTGGTTGTTGCAGTCAAGAAGCTTAAGCCTGAGGGCTTTCAAGGCCACAAAGAGTGGTTGGTATGTTACCTGATTTTTGTTATTGTTGTTGTTATTTTATTGTCTTCCTTATTTCTTTTTTAGCCATTTATGCATTTGCTGATTGGTATTTCTTTTTGCAGACTGAAGTTAATTATCTTGGCCAACTTCATCATCCAAATTTAGTTAAACTTATTGGGTACTGCTTCGAGGGGGAGAACCGGCTTTTGGTCTATGAGTTCATGCCCAAGGGAAGCTTGGAAAATCATCTGTTCAGGCGTAAGTTGTGCATTTCAATCAATTCAGAAAACGCACACGTTCATTTTGTGTTCTGTTTAGTTGTAGGGAATCGGCCATTATTGTTTGCTCAACCTTAGGGCCTACCTCTGAAAGTGAAAACACACCCAAAAAGAAGCCCTGACATTTTCTTTTATTTTCTTTCATTTGCTGTTTGCTGTTTTCCAATCAATGTTATCCGTATTTTCACATGATTGAACTTTAAGAACTGAAATTCAGTCAACCTCCAGGGTGAGACCCCCTTTAAGTCAGGAGGAAAAGGGCTTTGACTGAACCTGAGGGTGTCTAAGATTAGCTCGGTGATAGTCACTCTTTCTGCCCAATTTGCTTCAGAATCTGCACAATTGAGATGCATCATAAGCACCTTTTCCTCCTGGTAACAAAGGGTACCAGTACCACATCCATAACACTGTTGGCGATTTTCCATTGAGGACCTCTGAGGTCTGAAGTTGAATCTCCAAATAGGATTGGATCTTTCATGAACATTAGCACCTGTTACATTGCATTCTAGCCAAATCTAAAGAACAAACTAGACGCATAACTGCCACATCAAGATCCTGTGAGGACTACTTGCCAGCAGAGTTGAAGTGCAATTTTACTGCATGTCAAGCTAGCATTTCTTCTAAATATATTTTAGTTGTCCAATGGTTTTGATGAGTTGTACAGAGACCACAATTGACTGAGTGAAAAATAAAAAGCTCTTATAGACTCATTTGCGCCCTTTTTTAGTTTCAAGGGCAACTGAAACTACTAAGTTACTATTGCAATGAACAATCTAGTTAATGTGAATTTTCTTGGGCATAGCTTTGGGAGCTCTTGAAAATGACCTTGGATGCTATGTCTTCTGCTGCAGGAGGGCCGCAGCCACTCTCTTGGGCAATAAGGATTAAAGTTGCCACAGGTGCTGCCAGAGGTCTCTCTTTCCTACATGATGCTGAGGAACAAGTTATATATCGTGATTTCAAGGCTTCTAATATCTTGCTAGATGCGGTACAATGAATAAAAGATGATTTCAAAGATCAATTATTTTCCATCTCCATTTAAATATATTTTTTTTTCTTTATAATAGCTTGACATGATTTTGATTTTTTTTTTAACTAAAATTTTCTCCTTGATTGCATGTGCAGGAATTCAATGCAAAACTTTCTGATTTTGGTTTGGCCAAGGCAGGGCCCACTGGCGACAGGACTCATGTGTCCACGCAAGTAATGGGTACCCACGGCTATGCAGCACCTGAATATGTTGCCACAGGTGCGTCAATGCTTCTGTGTTTAGAGCTGTTATTGCTTGCCTTCCTGTTCAGAACTTCTTTGCAACACTCAGTGCACAAGGTTCCCACACCATAATGGGTCCTAGGGAGGGCATGATGCACATAACCTTACCTCCACATTTGAAATGTTATACAAGATAAGGGAGGAGCAGCTTAGATGGTTTGGACGTTTGATACGCAGGCTGAGTAGAGCACCTGTGAAAAGGAGTGAGTTATTGTTTGTGTGCATGAAAAGGGGTAGGAGTAGGTCTAAAATAACTTGGAATGAGGTAGTGAAGAAGGATTTAATAGCCTTTAATCTAGTAGAGGAAAACTCTCTTGATCAGGTGAATTGGTGGAGAAGTATTCATGTAGTTGACCCCCCATAGTGGGGTATTCAAAATTGTTCCCACAAGCCTGCTGTCTCAGTGGTACCTCATACTCTCCCAAAGGGAGCGGCAAGGGTTTGATTCCCCCCCGGTTTCATGGGGATGTATGGTGGGATGGGGATTTAGAGCCATAGGGCTTGCTCTAAATACTAGTGGGGGTTAAAAAAGTTGTGTTAATAAATTTGCAATTATTTCAAATTGTTGGGATGTGTTAAGGTTTCTGATATTCAATTTTTTTAGTTCTTAAATATCAACGACTTTAGATCAAACATCCAAGAAATAGGCCTTCCCCTTGAAACATTGCCAATCGATGCCCAATTACACAAACACTCAGACTTGCTCCCCTCTCGGGGAAATGAGTTGATTTTAAGATGGACTCACTTAAGATATTGAACTGCCAAGGCCTTTGGTGGTGAAATGATTTTCACTAAAGCTTGGTGTACATGGTTTGCCCTTGACCTGACATCTTAAGCTTTTAGGTAATACGCTTGATAACATGTTAAAGGAGCCAAGTTACCAGGAGGTCCTGGGTTCTATTCTTATCGTCTGTTTTTATTTTTTGTTAGCGAAAAAAAATTATGTTGTGCCGCATGGTTGTTTGTTTATTTCTCAATATACATTGTTTGCTAACAATCTAACAACTCAAGCTTTTAGGGAATGTGGTTGCTAACAATATTTTGAGTCATTTTTGAAAATATTTTTAACTATCCTAAGTTACATGGTAAATTAGGGTTGTCCAGAATCATCTAATCATTGATATTGGTTACCATGAAAGTATCTAAGCTGTGGCCCATCTCTATTCTACCCTTTTTTTTATTCTCAAATATTATCATAGAGAGCCTTGCTTCAATATTTTTCCACACACATGCACCTTATAATACTTCAGTTATTGAACCTTCTTGGTACAAGGGATCCATTGTTGTAACCTGTGTTAGATCTTCAACTGCTGAACAGGTCGGCTCACAGCAAAAAGTGACGTTTACAGCTTTGGCGTTGTGATGTTGGAACTGTTGTCTGGACGTCGTGCTGTCGATAAAACAAAAACAGGAGTGGAACAGAATCTGGTAGATTGGGCAAAACCATATCTGGGTGACAAACGAAAATTATTCCGTATTATGGACACCAAGTTGGAGGGGCAGTACCCCCAGAAGGCAGCCTTCACGGCTGCTTCCCTTGCCTTACAATGCTTAAACCCTGAAGCTAAAGTCAGGCCTCGAATGTCTGAGGTTTTAGTGGCACTCGAGCAAATCCAAGCCCCCAAAAATGCTGCCAAACACACCCAACCAGAGCGTCAAACAATTTCTGAGCCCCCTTATAAGTCCCCATTGAGACAACATCGATCGCCCTTGCATATGACGCCCTTGGCGTCCCCATTGCGATCCCACCATCAATCCCCAAGAGTACGTTGACCATAGAAACAATTATTCTAGGCCACCGATTCCCTGTAAATTTCTTTTTGGTTTCCATGTTTGTTGTAGAATGCTGTATGAGCATTGTTCTATAAAAAAATAACTTCACCACCTGTATTTTGAATATATTCATCCTTTGTTTTTCATGTTCTCTTTTAAAATTTTTTTGCTTGATGATCATTTAGCTTTGTTAGCCGTCAATGTTTTGATATTGCTTCATAATCTTATGTATGGCCATCATTTTTTTTTTTTATAGATGCATGTTTGTTCAATAATTGAACTGTTTCATTCTTAATGGTTTGTTTAATGGAGCCTATTTCTCATTTAGCTTTGTTCCCGGTGAATATAAGTTTCATTCATTCCACATTTCAAAGCAAGATCCCATGGAATGTACATAAGGACCTTTTTAGTTTTTTGTTTTATAAGTTTGGTGATTTTTTTTTTAATCTTCAGATTAAAATTTTAACTAAATTTACATGAACTAATCAAATATTGTACTGTAAATTTTATGGGTTTTTAAAATGTGAAAGGACATATTTCTCTACCCTCCAATCATTGTTATTTTGATGCGGTAGGATTTTTATTTTTGGCCTTTTTGGAAAAGGGAAAAGCATAATTATTATGTTGAAAAGAAAGCCAATCTACTAATTATTTGTTCTCATTCATAATATACTAATATTTTTTTATGTAAAAGGATAGATGGTAATGGGAATGCAATTTTTGTCACGCTTTACACTAAGCTAGTGTCTTGGGTATTGAATTTAAATGCATTTTTGGAAGAAATTAAATACAATACAATTTAACTTTATGTTTTATTCAAATTAATACTAAACCAAATTCAAAATTTTAAATTTTAAGTTGTCACTGTATCTTGAAAGTCATTAACTGGGGGAAGTTTATCTTTTGTGTATGTATTGCTTTACATCATCTATTTGTAACTGTGTTATTTGATGGCAAGTATCTATGTTTAGTTTGTGGAATGTAAGTGTAGTATTGGTGAAAGAAAACTTCGAAAGAGAATTTTCATTGTATTCAATTAT
This sequence comes from Malania oleifera, assembly GCF_029873635.1. Lineage (NCBI taxonomy): Eukaryota > Viridiplantae > Streptophyta > Magnoliopsida > Santalales > Ximeniaceae > Malania > Malania oleifera. The sequence continues at coordinate 69,737,950 of NC_080428.1, forward strand.
GTGTATTAAAGTTTTAAGACATTGAAAAACAAGTAAATACTTTAGGCCCATTTAATTGTGAAAAATATATATATATATATATATATATATATTTTTCAAATAATTATTAAAATTTTTAGCTTAGTTATTAGGTTTTCATGATACCTATTTAAAAAGGTAAAAAATAACGAAATTGTTAAATTATGCAAAATAATTTTTCTTTTTATTTCTAGATTTTAGAATAATAACATAAAAGGCAATTTATTTTTAAATTTTTCAAAATTGTAGAAAATAATATTTAAAATTATGATTTCAATATAATTATATGTTATATTTTATCATATACATAAAATTATGTAATTCAATAATAGCATAAAAGGCATTTTATGTTATACATAAAATTATGTAATTTTTCAAATTACTACTTACATTTGAAATTTTGTAGTTTTTTTTTTCTAAAAAAAATTCAATATAATTATATGTTATATTTTATCATAACATATTCAAATTCAAATTTAGAATCTGGGAAATTTTTTTTAAATTATTTTTAACAACTAAACAGGCCTTACAATCTACTTACAATTGAAAGATTCTTCTCTTATTTTTTTTTTATTTTTTTTTTCTTTTGTCTATTACACGATTGACTTCCAATATGTTTGAAAAGTAAACATAAGTTGAAATGATAAAGGCAAAAATCTGACTACAATCTTTATAGAAAACTTCAATATAATGTGTGCAAATATAAAATTAATCATTCAGTTTGTATACCAAAATATTGACAGCTCCCAATACATTACTTCCCTGCACCTCGAAAATTATTGAAAGGAGAGCAAATATAGATAAAAATAACGATCCAGCATTATTTAACTTTCCATCAAATAATGCTTAGTCCTGAAATTAAAATACTGTGGTCGTTGAAAAGAATATGGCCGCTTCTATTAAAATTTTGAAGCCCTTTAAACATAATTCATCATTCCAACCTTGAATTTTTATAAATTTTTTCTAAAAAAATTTACTAAATTATGGGAGAAGAACACGCAAATATATGGGAAAAAAGAGCACAAATATAATTAGCATTCACTCACTCCAAGGCTACACGCCTACGCCATATAAGATATAGCTGAACAAAAACGTCCATTGCAAATTAGCATCATCTTTTTTAACAACAGAAAATTTTACTGAGTGACAAAAAGAGATGAATCAGTCTTCCTTCAAGAATACAAAAGTAAGGGGAAAAGAACAGAAGATGAACAAATAGACAACAAAATAAAAGACGAACCAATTGACAATAAACAAAAGATATAATTAGCACATCCCAGGGGTTTCCAGTCACATAGAGGCATACATGGACCGAGCAATAAGAACCAGAAATACTCTTTATGCTGTTTATACAGTCCATTATAACTTGATTTGTTGCTCGGAGAAAGCACTTCAATAAACAGATTTCATCTTGACCAACTCAATTAAGAATTGTCCTTTTATACAATACAGATGATATTGTTTTCACTTCGTGCAAATTTGAGTTGTCCCCAAACAGAATTCTGCTGCTTTTCAGTATGATCGCCATTATCGCCTCTATTCCCTTTTATCGATTTTCCTATAAGAAGTCCACAAATTAGTGGATGTGAAAGAAAAAAAAAAAAAAATGGCCACTAAAATATGTACTAGCATAACAACAAAACAAAAAATTCCAACTTTCAGCTTCCAGAATGACAAAATAAAACACATTAAGGTTTCGCATATTGAACACTCCACGTAAAAGTTAAGGGTTCTATAGACAAACAGGCCTAGAGGAAACCTTACATTAAAGCACAGGAGTACACACGCCAACAACTAACACCCAGCACTAAGAAAACCAAGGGGATGCACTCGGTACATAAATCATTAGAATAAAACTAATTTCTCTCATGTTAAGTTCGTTTTAAGATTTTTGCAACAATAATTCAGCAAACAAGAAGAATAAAAGAAAAACCCCCCACCAAAGACGGTTATTATATTTTCTTTACCTCTGTTTTGGGAAATTTTTTTCATGAGCCTGACTCTTGAAAAGATCACCTCCTCCAGTCTGGTTGGATTACTTTGTCTGAAATGCATTCCCACAACACCAGACAAGTTAGAACTTAGAAAGTAGAGGAGGTACTTCAGGATGCAGCTGATGTTTATAAGAAGCAATCAATGAATTCAGAATTGTAGAAATAAACATAAAATTATATGCAAATATGTATGTCACTTGATTCAGCAAGGGCATTCGATCAACTTCAAAACATGCTAAAGAATGAACAGAAAAAAATGGGGAGAAGTGGTCAAAACATTCACTACAAAGTACAAACCCAGACAGAAATACAAGCTCCTGAGATTCAGCTGAGCTTCATCTTCAGCCAAACAGTACAATTTATACAATTGGCTTATATGATAGGTCAATTTTAAAAATTCATTCTTTATTTATTTTATTTTATTTTTTTAAAAGAGCGAGGGACGAGGTGGGACCCAAAATATTGGTCACCCAAGTCATCCTCGCACTTACTCAAGATGAGTCATAAATAAAATGTTGTTTCATAAATATGGAATTAAAACAAAAATAACAGCATAAAACCAGATATTTTAATGGCTTCAAAAGAACATATGAAATGAAGTTCTTACCACAACCATCCCTAGAAGGTATAGACTTATCATTCCTGGTCCCTCTGACTCCTGTTTGAACTACTCTCTGTACTCGTGGGGACACTGAATTTGGTTTTCCAGAGATAGCAGCTGGCAGAGAATGGCGCCTCATGAAACCATTCTTCTCATCTTCATCTTGGCCAAGTCTTGGGGAGGCTTGCCCACGAAACTTGGCCTTAGCAGATTTAGTGGTTGCCATATAGCTAGGCACTCTTAGTGCGTTATGTGATCCATTCTCAACATTATCTTGCTTGGCAGGTAAAGAAGCCCTTCTTCTACTGGTTTTATGGTTCTCATTAATTATCTGATCATCCATAGAGCTAGGCTCCTTGTCTGTCCTTCGAGCATCCTCAACTTTACCATTGTTCCCTTCAGTTTGCAAGTCAATAGCAGAGTGATCATGCAACTCATCAACAAGTTCATCTACTGCTGCTGGTTTCAAGCTTGTTTCTACATCAGCTTGTTTTTGCACTGCCACTGCAATATCTTTCTTTGTCTTTATAGAAGAATCAGATACATCCGGCTCGAGAATATCAGGGGCAGCAGAGCTCAAAGCCTTCTTCAGAATGCGCTTTGGTTTCTCTCCATCGACCCCCACCTGATCAGAAGCTTCTGTGGTTGAAACTTTTCTTAAATTACGTTTAACCTTCTCAATCTCATTATGTGGATGTTCATGAATAGAAGTTGTTTGCTGGCTCGAAGCTTTCTTGAAGTTGCGTTTAAATTTTTCAGGCTCCAGAGAAGAAAGTGTTGAGCCATTTTCCGCATTTGCGGTGGGCTGTATACTGTGTTTTGACCTGCCTTTCTCTGTTTCTACTGTTTGAAGACAACCAAGCTTGATCTGACGCTTCGAATCAAAAATCTTCTTTGATTGTCCGTGAGGTTTCCAAAAATACAGGTTTGTCCAGCGCTCTAGCCAATCCAAGGCTGAGTTTGGCTCCCCTTCGCCATACTGGAAACGTAGAGGCATTGCACTCGATGATGGTGCAAGAAGCTGAAAGTGATGGAAAAACTAAAAATCACATGCTCCTTTGGGAACAGAAGAAAATAAAATGAAGTGGAATGGACAAGGTCATATCTTGTTTCTGTTCAATTTTTTTTTCCAACAAGATGGCCATATTACTTTGGTGCAAGGACAGGTGATGGATAAAGCATACTTCAAACAGCCAAATATGTATGACTCAACAAAAACGGTTTCAAGAGTCTCTACTACATTCCAGAAGATGGTTACTAGAACAATATGTTGCTATTCCAATTTCACACAAGGCCAACTTTTACAAATTATATTTTCAATATGAAACTCTCTGAAACTGAGCCTTGTGTATCAAAGAACCATAATCAAGAATCCTGGATTTGCAGGACATGGATCATCAAAAACAGCATCACCAAAATGAAAGTCCTAGACCCATTGTTGCACCAAAGTATTGGAGAGAAACATAAATGCTACAGTCAGTTGAGACAGTTAAATACCCATTAAAGCCACTTGTGTTAGTGCAAGACATAAAATGGCACTAATCAACTATGTAGCTGCAACAACATTAAAATATAAATATATCAATTGAATTTTGAAAGTAATTAAAAGGGCAAACATTTAACTCTGATAATCATATTCAAGCATATGAGTTAACTTACCTTACAAACAAAAGCATTTTCTGAAAGATTCTGTGCCCGAATCTTAGTAGATGTATTTGTTTGAAAAGAACAAGGACACTTAGCATCCTGAAGGGAGAAAAAAATATATATATAATAATAAGCAGTTGACCAAGAGCAAGACATCCAATAAAATATGCAACACACAACATAAAGAACATAAATTATTTGATGTATGATACTGAAATATTAAGTGCTAAACTGATTTTTAAAAATCAATCTTAAAATATAACATGCTATATATAAAAGCCACGATTGTAACTCATGTAGTTGGTTTCATCATTCCTCCCACGTGTTGACTTTTTTCCTTTCAACCCCTTCCGCCATACAGCCACTTCAACTTTCTACCACTATCTCCTGCTCCATACTCTTCACCACGAGCAAGAAGCAGTGCCCTTGGGTGCATTGAGAAGGCTGTGGCAGCAAGTGACAGTGACCCTCCTGGCCTCGATGGGGTGCTGATGGCCATGGCAGCAGCGGAGATGGTGAGGCGCGTGGATAGAGGGATAGTGCAGCAGTGAATGGTGCATCTGGCAGCGGGGCTATTAAAGGGACTCCAAAGCAGACTTGCTGCTGGATTTGCTGGAGGAGCACTGCCACATTCAAGTGGAGTGGGGTGGCTGGTCTGGGAAATTGAGCCTGTGTACCCCGAAGGCTAGGAGGAGTAATAAGATGCTTGCCATGTCGTGTAGATGTGGGAATGTTGATGATTGAAAAGAGGCTCTTGCAGTCATTCTTCTTAAATCCTTCCCACCCCAATTGGGTTTCAACAATATGACTCACGCATTGCTAATCTGTTTGATGTTGCTCTAGATTACTCTGTTTTCAGTTCGGTTTTGACATTCTTTTTCATAAATTTGTTATGATTTATTAGTCATCACATATCATATAATGTACATTAGATTTTAGTTTTCTTTTTCACGAAAAATTTGTCCAAAGCAAATAGTATTGATGCAACAATTAGGAACTACAACCATTATATTTCATACTGCGCGTTACTTCTTACTTGTGAAAGGAGTTTTTTCCTTTTGCTCTGAATTTTGAATTTTTTACCTATTTGCTCGGCGATTAGAGTTTACCAATTCCCAATGATGTAATGGCCAGGACTGATCACAAAATTCATAACTTTAAGGTGATTTTTAATTCTATCTTTTTAATTGATGAATTTCTATAATAATACATAAATAAATAAATCAGATGCTTTCCTCTGAACAACCAAAAGTTTGTCAAGCTACAGTGCTCTCCTTGAAGATCATACCCAACATTCTTCAAAGACCATCCACAAATTAACACATACTAAACCTTTCCCAAGATTCATTCAAGCAAAAAAGAAGCAATTCTTAATTTTAATGTTATTTGTTTAAAATTGTCAAGATTTTAAATACACACATTTTTAAAATTCATAAACTAATAAACTTCTTATATACACAATCTATTCGCATTAGTTATGCATTAGTACTTCTAACCTTTGAATACACTCTTACTTATGTCTAAACTCAAGTTGTTGTTTCTTTTTTACTTTGCTGTTCTTAAACTAATTATATTGTTTGAGATCTGTTCCTGCTTGTGACAAATTGAGAACATATTATAGAATTATGTTTCCTTAAAAATTTTGTATAAACTAGAAAATAAGTAGAATCTTGGTTGTATTCATATCAATCTTTATGTTGTACTAATTCACAGATTCAGTTCCATATGAACAATTAAAGTAAATCCAACAAATCATGCATACCTTTATATCCCTATAAATCACAATAATTGTGTTAAATAATGCAGCTATATAGTATTTACAAATTTATGTGTCTTAGTAATGAAACTCAACTACATCACGTGTGTGTGTGTGTGTGTGTGAGTGTGTGTGTGTGTGTCTATATATATATATATTATATGGTTAGTATTTATATCAAGATGGGCAACATGCACAGCACATGCTCTGCTGCTAGTATTGATAAATGATAAACATTTATAGTGATAATGCACACTCATATTTTTGCAGCACAGTGCACCTATCACAATCATAGATGACAACAGATTACAGATTGGACACAAGTGCATAACTACTGCATGAATCATCAAACAACTTACCAGCTGTTTTCCCAGACTCTGCTTTTCATGAACTTCAATCCTAGTGACAGAGCGTCTAACTTTTTGACCCCGAACCAGGGCTTGAACCCTCACAATTCCCTGCACACAGAATAAAGTAGCAACAGCTTGTCTTCTAACCAAGTGGCCACGGATAAGCGCTTGCAGCCTTATGATGCCTTTGAGGGCTCGAAATGCCCGTCGAGCCTACAAATTTTATACTGACATTAGTTTACAATAACACTGGTCAAAAAATAAAAATTATGTACATTATCCAAACCTAAATTCATGGATAATAACTTTTTTTGATAAAATTGAAACACGTATATAAGTATAGCTTAACTTAAAAGGCAAAAAAAGGTCAGAAGAGGCCTGCCCGGGTGATGCAGAGGCAGCATCAAGGTTCTGCAGCCATGGAGAAATTAGAAGAGGAGGAGGAAGGGGCAGGGAGGAGAGAGGAGATACGAGGGGAAAACTCACGATTCACTCAACAATTCAAATTCATCAACAACTGCCTACAACATGGTTTTCATACACTATTTATAAGAAAGCCTCCCTACAGGAAATTACACTTAAACCCCTAAAACTACATTACATTACAAATATACCCCTACTTTACGCAAATATTACTAACAACCCCAAATACACATAATCCTATACTAATTAATACTGAACACGCATAATAAACTACTAACTTAGTCCCACAATTCCTTAACCCAACTCTTCTTAATTATTTTCCAACAAGGATCTTCCCAAGGTCTTACTTGTCCTAGATCACCGGGTCAGACAATATGTTGAATGTTACATGTCTCCCAACAACATTGTCATGCATGCTATGGATATGCATAAAATCTTAAAAAAAATTCTCAGACTTCAGATGTATAGCCAAGAAAGAAATCAAGATTAGACAGGAGCCAGGAACCTAAAGTAAGCATATGGCTTCTTTATTTTATCACAGGAGAACAAATTAAACTGTCTATATAACTAGAAGAGCTTTTATCTAGTTTATTGAATAAAAGGTGATTAAAACAAAAGGACGCAATTTATAAATATAAAAATAAAAAATAATAATAATAAAAAAGAGCATTTTGATCAAGGGGACTGGAAGGGATGAATAAGATATAAATACAGAAGAATTTATAATTAAAATCACTCAAAATGCACACAGATGCACTTAATGATATAAATTTAGGTTTACAAATTTTATTGATCCTGTGGGATTCCAATTCCTACATGAGTTCATGAATGAAGTTCCCTAGTCATGCAAAAGCCCTCGTTTGCTGTGACGTTTATCTCATTATCTATTAGGAACCTTAACCCTGCATATTAGCTTCTGTTTTTCTCATGTTAAAGCTTTTGTTAATAGATTTATCACACAGTTCATATTTCCTGCTGTTTTCAGACAGTCATCCTATTTTACGAATTAGCTGTTCAATCCTGAAAATGGGTCATCCGATTTTAAGAGAAACAAAATACTCAGCACTCTTCTTAAATTAGTTGTCCAGTTCAAGGAAATGGGTCATCCGACGAGTATGTGAGGGGAAGCTAGAGAATTTGTGGTTGTGAGTTTTTGTTTAGCATTTCATAAGACATTCTATGAGCAAAAAAGAATCCAATAGAAAAACCATGCAGAGAAAACAAAGGCATTCAAACTTTAAAACAGAACTTCCTCCTATTTTGTCAAGAATGTGCGGCAACCAGCAACAGCATATCTTAATCATAATCAAAACACATATCCCATGTCCATGCAACATAAGTATAGCCAATGTTTGTCCAGTGATATTGGTCAACTCTGAAAGTAAAATTCATAAACTTAAAGCATGCTTGCATACAATAGTAACATTAGGTAGCACTGTCAATTGTAACATCGTAGAGGAATTCACATATGCTAGTAAATATTGCTTTGATACCCATTGCAGCTAAAAAAGAATGCTGTAGAAATTTCTTCAAGCTACCATCCATTCAGAACACACATAAAACAGCTACAGCAAGCACTCTACTTGTATAGAATAGCTTACTAAGGCCAAACAAAGGAAAGCCAGGCCCATCTGAATCGTCAGAAGACTCAGAACCAAAAATTGAGAAATAGAAGCAATGAGAAGTATTTTATTTATTTATTGGATAAAACCAAGCAGAATGAATATTTCTTCACAAAAAAATTATCAAATAAAAAAATAACAAATTGTATTTTCCAGATGTCATGTGAATCATGTAACATGCACGGTAGCCAACATACACACCCAACAGCACAATTTCAACATTTCAAACATGAATGGCTTTTTGTCTTCAATAGTTGCTTACATACGGTCCATAGCTTATTATTATAGGGCCAAATATCATAAAGTATTAGTTTCTTCATATTTTGATATTGTACTCAAAAATGCTTTAAATTGTTTATATTTCATCCTGCTTATGCACACAAGCATGAAGCATGCATAAAAGACACAAGAAGTTGCTCATTCACTTGTGACTGTGTCGCACTACAAAGCATGCCAAGGACTTGGAATTATATGACAAGCCAAATTTACCTTGGCATGGGACCAACAGTTTTCATATAGCAACTGCCCAATGAAAACCAATTCCATAAATGTACATCAGTTTAAGCCACACTTATTTTCTTATAATAAACATTACTGCTTGCTACTGATTATGATTTAAAAAAACAAATACCAGAATAATGAAACCCTGGTTAAATTCTAAACAGTAAAGCAAAATTCCAGCAAAAAGCTGATAAGGTGAGTCAAAAGAAAATACTGGGGCAAATATAATAGGATATCTGAAGAATTAAATGGATAACAATGTCAAGCACAATAGTAACAATTACAGAAAAGAAGAATACCAGATAGCCCTTAAAAGCAGCCTGTGCCTTTGTGGCAGCTTGTTCGAGTATAATTTTCTCATGATCTTCTGGTGGACTCAAATCTATAACTGCTTCTGGATCATCATCGTGCTTTGGAGACTGTAAAACAACATCAGTATTTGGTAGTTCAGCAGCTGCTCCCTCATTTGAGTCCATTCCATTTTTAGCACTAGAAGCCAAAACTGGATGTGAATCCAGTCCAGGGTTCAAAATCAAACCAGACGCTGGAATCAGCTCTTCCCTATTGGATGAAATCTTCACGAGAAAATCAGAATATCAGTTAGAAATTGCATGCCACAAACTACATAAAAAACGAAAAGCACAGGCCTTTGCAGGATTAGATGCTCTTCAGAAGGATAAAATTTATTATGCAGATGCCATCAAATAAGAATTTCAAAATTTTTCCCCGAACGAATGAGCACAGTTTTAAAGCATAGCAAAAAAATTGTCAGCTGAACAAACACCAAATACATGAGTGACAATTCATGAATTTCTGGTGCATACCCACACCATCAGCTTTGTGCAATTTTTTAATGCTAATAGTTGTTACACTTCAATGTGAAGGAGATTAGCGTGACTGCAGCAAGGAAAAAGAAAGTTAAATTGCACAAAACCCTCATATACTAAAGGTCTATTGCATAATACCTCAGTATAAACACCTCGTAAACCACATGAACTATTTATTGAGTCACTTTCTCCCCTTCTATCAATGGAACAGTAGAAATTTGGATGAAATCAAATCACATGCAATGTTGTCTTAGGGCCATAAATACCCTTATGCAGACTTGGATGACAAAATCTACCCTATAGTATGAGTGGAAAAAGGAAAAAGGAAAAAGGAAAAAGAAAAAAAAATAAAAGAGGAGGTGAGTTTTCAATTTTATACGAATATGACCATGCCTAAACACTTGCATATGGATGATGCTAAATTTTGTCTAGTAAGTCACCAGGAACCATCTATAGAAGCCAAGATGTGAGTAATTGTAGCGAGCCAAGCCTATTCAGGGCAATATGCTTGCTTGTGACCACTTACCCTGTGTACATGGGATGGGTTACCATCATGTAAATAATAGTATAGGTTTTGTTCATTGAATGTGTGAACGCCTTAGTGTAAAATGGGAGTACAACTCCATGGTCAATTCGATGTTTCCCTATTGTTGGAGTTAGAATAGCATATAAAGCTCTTTAGGGGAGGGTGAGTGTTCATCCATCATTGTAAAATTCACTAGCATTTGTAAACGTGTTTAGCCAACTTGCTTTCATCTCTAAACACCCATTGCCTATGGAGGTGTTGTTAACGAATTACGTTGCTTCAATGTTTACCGTATGATTCTTATTTGCTTACATTACTGCTTACTGCTTCCGCTTACTTTGCATGTTGAGAATGTGTTCTTGTGGTTAACCACAGTATACTTTGGCTGACTAGTTAAGCAAGAGTGCTTTAACTAGTGCCACACAGCCCATCACAAGGTGTGAAGCGTCCAGCCCGTGACATTATGGCAGCAACCCATTTGCAGGGGAGAAGCTACAATATTCCCAAGGTAGGCAGTTGTCCACACTGGGTCCTGGAAATTGCCATTGCAACATAATTGGAAGAGCAAAATATTTTTGGAAGTTTCCTGACTGAGTTTTCAGGCATGCCCCAAGTGATGTACAGCATCCCCCACTAAAGTTGGTAGTGTTGGGGCCAAACTTACTAGCTAAAAGACGATAGCATTTTTGGAATTTTGAAAAACTAAAATGTGTAGGCAGATTACACTCATTTTCCTTTCTCATTCATTCACAGTTTCAGTGTTCGACTTCTTCATCCTACTTTCTCTTCATTCTTTGATGCTTGATATGTGTGTGCACACACACACAAGTAGCAGAAGGCACCATGATTTCTGCAACTCAGCCATCCTCAACAGCTCCACGACATAGCAGAAAATTAACCCCAAAAAATCCCTCAATTTTGCTAGCCATCCAGGTTACTTACTCTTTCCCAAATCTTCTTTAACACTTCTAATTTAGTTCTTATGGTTCATGGATATTAGACAGTCATGGAAAGTAGACTCCTGGCCCTAATTCGACTTAAGGTTGGTCTGTTCGGCTTTTAACCCTGCCACATTTTTCTGATCTATCACATAGCACCATGTCAAAGGTGAGTGCATTGTTCTGCTAGTTTGGGCATTTCCATATTTTTGTTAACTAAGAAAGTGAAGGAAAAGAAAAAGAAGACTCATATTGCTGTGGCTTGGTTTCCATTATGCTTAAATGCATGGTTTGTTTTTATTTTGAGTTACGCAGACATTCTACATGACAAATTACATAATAAGTCCATTCTGTTCAAGTCCTCTGTGCAAGAGGCAGAAACAAAGGACATGGGGGCTGTCAAAGGTAAACAACTTACTCTCCTCCCCAGGAAAGAGTTGATAGCAACCAAGGATGAGTTCGATCCCTTTGGTCCTTTGATTTGTTCAGACAAGTAATGAGAGACAAGTCATCTTTGATTAGATTAAAAGGAACAATCTTAAATAGACCAAAATCAAATTTGAGGTGATTTCTCAGCTGAACATGATCTGCCATAATTCCCCCACCCCCCCTCTCCCTCCTCCCCCCCCCCCCCCCAAAAAAAAAAAAGGAAAAAAAAATGCATATGCATGCATGTGTGAGTGTGTGACATGACATGAATACATTCATTAAAGTTAACCAAATTGCCTAATTATAATATTTAAGAAAGAATATTAGCATTTTACATGCATAAAAACATTACCGTTGAGGGTGGGGCTTAATCCAATGGTTAGGGTGTAACATCCAAACCTAAAAGGTCAGAGGGTCAAGTCACAGAAACCGTCTTTCCTAGTGTAGAGGTAAGACTTCATAGTTTATACATCATGCCCTCCCTAGAGCACCGATGGCTTGGGAACCTTGTGCACATGGTTTTACATTTACATTTATACAAAATTGTTACTATTGGAAACATACCCATAAATTATATTAAATGCGTAGTCCCAATCAAGAACAAAATTGGATTTGAAGATGAGCAATCATCTTACCGAAAGTTCTCTTCTTTTTAATAACTTCGATTTTGATGATTTCTTCATGAAAAGGACTGTTTTGATCCATTTTCCTGGGGACTTTCCCATCGCACTATATCAAGAAACTCCGGAACCTAAATGCAAAAACCACATGATTCCACAAGAATGAGCCTCAAAATATATAAATGTGAGAATAAGCATAATGGAGCTAAACTGCCAGAAATTTCATTAAACGCCCAAACTAAATACAATTTTAATGAGCATTTTAGTCCCTCTGCCTATCATTAGTTTATACAACGGCAACACAAAAAAAAAAATGCACTTTTAAAACCCAAAAAAATTCACCGTTACTGGTATCATATAAATATATTTGTTCGTTTTCATACACACATCTTTCTTCTTTTTTTCTTGGGGGAGGGGGGTGTTGTTCATTTATTCATGCAGTTTTTTTTTCCTATGAATTTTTTCCTAGGTTGGGCGGAGGAAAGAGGGTTGGAGGGCATCTCCCAAATAATTTTAAGTCCACCCCATTGAACCAATAGCATACCCATGTGTACCTCAGTGAGGGCAGGTGCCTTTGAAAATAAAGAGGAGGTTTTGTAAATTAAGGGGATGCCCCCAAAATTCTCATTTGCCCCTACTCTATACATGAAAGACCAGGACTCTTGGTAAATAAATGTCATTTGAAATGATTATTAACCCTACGTTTGGAGAGGCTTTAGATTTGGAGTTGTATTAGATTTAGATAAGATATAATATTAAATTATATTTAAATTTATCCAAATCCACCCAAATTCAAATCCAAGGCCCAAAATTCATACTCCCAAACACTAACTTAGTGCTGATATGAATGCATGTGTTTTTGTATTGAGAGATATGAAAAAAATATTTACCCCCACTAAGGAAAATTTCCAGATCAGTCACTGCATTGAACTGAATTCTGAATCATTGAATCACAATTCAGGCATGCAAAATTTTACAATAATAGAAGAAAACAAAAGGGAAATCCAAAATGATAAATTCTAGTAACAGCCAACTAATTCAACTCTCGCTTATGGAAATGACTCAAAACAATACATTCTAGCTTCAAACAACATTAAACTCAGTAGCAGGGAACTACTTTCCTAGGAATCATAACATAGCATTTCAGAAGCTTCCATCAAGAGTCAGCAGACCACGGGTTGATTGGCATGACTTGTGGAAATGTCTTTTTGACTTATGACCCAAATAACTGACTTTTTTGAACTCACATAATAAGTAATTTGTTTCAGTCAAAATTTAAATGAGTGATTTGTTATGTCATCCCAAAGATACCCTAATTGGCTTTGGAGAGTTTGAAAAAAAAAAAAAAAAACTCAATCAATATTATTCAACCATCGTATAGCATTTCAGAGATATTATTCTTCTTCTGAGGAACAAAATTCTAATAGAAGTGCCAATCATACGAAGCTGAAACTAAACCCCAGCCGTAAACACCAAAGAATTCAAAACAAATAGAATAGAAAGATAAATCAGCAAAAAGGAAAAGCAATTGTCCAGTGAATCAAATTCACCATGCACTCCAAATCCACAAACGGCAAGGATCGGTAAGAAATAAGAAATACGCAAGATGCAGACAGCAGAATCACAAATACTTTAAAAATACTAACAATAACCGAAAAAAGAAAGATTAATAAACAACAAATATTGGTCGAGAACTGCTTCGCAAGAGATGAAACACGAGTATTAGACAAATCAAAGCGACTTCAAATAAATGTCACTGAATATGAAAATTACCTGAAGAGTGCACTGAAACCCTAACTCTTTACAATTCCAGGACTCCAAATGAACTCATTTATTCTACATAAACCCCGGGGGGGAGAAGAAAAATGTAGATCAACATCGTAAGATATAAACAGATCAGGAGAAAGATTTAACAGAGAGGAATGAGAGAAGTAAGTAAGAACAGTGAGATCGCAACAAGAAAACGGTACCGGTACCATTTGCAAGAGGATGCGTCAGAGGAAGGAGAGGATCGTTACATTTTCGTCTCGGAGCTCCAGAGAGTACAGACTGTAAGTGTGTACTGCAGATGAGAGAATACCTGAACCCACATCAGATATTTAAAAGAGAAAAACAAAAAGAAAGAGGAAAACTCCAATAAATTATTATTAAAATAAGGAAGATTCTCCTGCGACGCGGTAAGCAGGTGCCAGAATGGGATGTGTCACGCAAAACGACACCGTAATACCGTATAGACACACAATACTAATGCCATCCTAGCGAGGATGGAGAACTTGAAAGTACTAAAATACCCTGCGAAATTACAAACTTTGGATAGATAAATATTTTTATTTTTTTTGGATTACGCACCGGGTATCCACATGTCCGTTTTACGGTCCACGTGACTAATTGTGCGCCCCTTGAAGTTGACCCCACAACTCTAAAGGGAGGGTAAATTCAGAAATTCAGGAGCGGAAACGAACTCAGGAGGGTTTGAATACCTGACCTCGTGAAAGGCACTCTCGCAACCCGTACTACCACCTGAACCACACCCTGAGGGTACATAAATATTTTTATATTCATTAGATCAAGTTGTCGATGTGTTACGCGTATGTCATACTCATCTTTTTCTTATAAAGATAATAACTTTTTAAATAAGTATTATGAGAGTATTGTAATATGAGATTTTAAATAACTGAGTTATTTATTTTTAAGTTATTTATTTTTTTGATAAAAATTCATATAATTTGTTTTGATATATCTACGTCAAATTGAATTAAGGATTTTATGAGGGAAAATGAAAGAAACGAAAAATTGGGAGGATATTTTTTTTTATATTTTCTTTTTTTATTAAATATTATCAAAAATAAAATTTTATTTTAATATAGTAAAAAATAGAATATTAATTATGTGTATTGTGTAGGATCAAATTTATGTTTATAAATTTTATATCTATTTTATTTTCTTTCTTATTTTTCTTGATAACCAAATATGAAAATTAGAATTTCATGATATTTTCTTTTCTTTTTCATAATATATTTTGAGTTTCTATCTTAAGAATTCTTTTTAAAAAATAAAAAAAGTGTGTGTGTATATATATATATATGTTAAATCAACATAGTCCTATAATTTTTGTCAATAACTAAATAAAAATAAATTTTTTACTTTAATTTTTCTATTTTTCTAAAAAAAAAAATTGCTGCATGTTTTAAAATTAAAATAATTTTTTTAAAATATTTTCTATCAAAATATTTTGAGAAAAAAATCCACGTATGACTACTCAGAAAAATTAAATAATTTGAAATATAATAAGGTGCTTGAATGTCCGTCCGCACGGACATTCATTGCAGTGGGTAGAATATGGACAGCCAAGTTTGGTAATTGAAATAATAGGGTAATGAAGTGACCCAAGTGAGGGCTGGTAGAAATGTACTTGTGGTTGGTTGCTAGCAGTTAAAGTGCGTCCAATATCTACCCTTAACAGTATTTATTTTTTATAAATGCAACTTTTATAAAAAGAAATAATTTATTTGAATTTAAATTTAAATTTTCATGGAATGTGATATAAAATTATATTTAATTTTATTTTGAATTTAAAATAAATTCAATCAAATTTTATATTATTTTTATCTTTAATTCATATAAATTCATATTCAAACTTTAAAAAACTATCTTTTCAAATGCCAAAAAAAAAAAAAAATAATAATAATAATAATAATAATAATAATAATTTAAGATTCAAAATTTATGTTCCAAACACTACCTTCGAATATTTGACATCAAATGAAAATATATATGTTTGGCATTGTGGGCTTATAATTTTTCTAAAAATATGATTAAATTTTATGAATTTTTTTTTCTTGTTGATGATTCACCTAGTGTAGGTTTGGCAATAAAAATCCATTAATTCAAACCGAATTCAATCCACTTAGATTTACTCATAACCAATCCACACGTCAGATGAGTTGAAGATAGTTTAGAATTTTGTTATCAGGCTCTAAACAAATTGGCTGACTGATTTTCGAGTTTTATCTGATGGGATATCCACTTATTTATTAATAAATAATGTCCAAATTCATAGATAATGTCATATACTCATATTTACTTCAAACTCAAGTTCAAATACTTAATTCTCATGATCAAAATAAAAGTCTCAAATTTATGATTTGAAAAATAAAAAAATGTATACTTTTTTCATTATTTAATATTTAAAAATTTACTAAATCAGATATAAATTATGAATTTGTCATTCAATCCAAACTATTATAATAGTTTATTAGTCATTCATTATGAATTATTCAATCCAAACTATTATAAATCTATCATTTACTTAATCAGATATAAATTATAATTATTTTATTCAATAATATGTTTGGAAATTGCCTTTTCAAGTTTTGTGCAGTGGATGCTGAGGTGTTATTTAAAAAAAAGGGTATTGTTATTGTTTCCAGAAACACTGTGAAAGCTTAAAAACTGTTTTTGAAAATTTTTACATGAAATATGTTTTTGAATTTTTTTTTTTAAATGAAAATTTTTTTTTTTCATATTTAATTTTAAAAAATAAATAAAATATATAATAAATCAATAAACTAAAATATTATTTTATACATTATCAATATTTAATTCGTTAAAATATACATTTGATGTAAATAAGGTGTAAATTATTTTTTTCTTAAATAAAATAATTGACACGAACAAAAAATTAAACTAAATCTTCTAATCGATAACCAAAAATCAAGGTTTAAACCGCATACTTTTTTTAATCATTTCTTGGGACACCACCCAACCATCACAGGTTCGATTCTTCCCCTGAGCTCCTGAATTTACCCTCCTTGTGGTGTTGTAGGGCATAGGATTAGTCACGGAGCGTAAAATGCACGTGGACACCTGACGATATTCAAAAAAAAGGTTGTACGGTCTCCGAAGACCTCCTCTGGTAAAGCATTTGGTTAAAGGACCCGAGTTCTCCGTTTGACATAAAGGCTTTGGTTTTGGATCTGGACGTCGGATGCCTATCCATGGGCTTTTTGGGTCATCAAGTTCTTCCAAAATTACCAACCTAGTAGAATATTCATATATTCTTGATTCTGCTCAGATCCAGGAAACCTCTCTTCCTCTTGAAGGTTGTACGGTCCCCAAAGACCTCCTTTGGTAAAGTTTGGTAAGGTTCTGGTTCTTCTGGAGGAAGGAGTCCTTCTTCACGAAGAATCTCAAGGGCTCTATCATAGATCCATAAAGGCTTTGGTTTTGGTTTTGGATCTGGACTAAGTGTCAGTTGATGAATTTCTCCTAATGAGATTTCCTTGAGTGGTTGAGAGAGAGAAGCAATCTTTCTCTGTAAATCTGGCTGAATATCTTTTGGTAATGAATTAATGTAAACTTATATATATATATATATATATATATATATATATATATATATATATATATATATATAAAAGTTATGTCTTATGTGTAATTGTTTATTTGAATTTTAATATATTTTAGAGTTTTAATTCTAAAATAGGACAGGTCTTGGATCAACAGTAAGGTTGTTTGTTTGTGACTGGTTGGTCATAACTTCCAAGTCCAAAGAAACACAATCTCTACATAAAAGTAGGATAAGACTGCGTACATTGTGATGACTCTCCCTTTAAAAATTATCTTGCATTTTGTTTTGTTAAACAAATTAAAATAATTCTTAATATATCAAATCTTAAAATTCATTGTATACAATTTGAATTGCCTTATGATCAATTGGAAAGTATCTACTAGTTGTCTATTGAT
Organism: Malania oleifera; assembly: GCF_029873635.1. NCBI lineage: Eukaryota > Viridiplantae > Streptophyta > Magnoliopsida > Santalales > Ximeniaceae > Malania > Malania oleifera. Next base: position 69,755,947 of record NC_080428.1, read on the forward strand.
TGGCTGAATTTTTGAATTAATCTTATGATAAATTTATTGCAAATTTAAGTTGAGATTTTATCTTGTATTTTCTTTCACAAGTAATTTGAAGATTCAAATTTGACTTAAAAAAATAAGGAAGTTGATTATTCTCAAGTGTCAAATCATAAGTAAATCATTATACAACTAAGTAGAATCTATTTTAATTCCTCGTATTTATTTCATGGAATTGACTTTGTCATTTTAATTAAATCTGAAAAAAAAAATAGTGAATCTTAATAAAATTTCTTACACATATAAAGTGTTGAATTTATATTACGATTTGTATCAGTGTAATAAGCCTATCCTTGAAAAAAAAAATCTCAAAAAAATTTATTTGTCATGAAGTAATTATGACTTCAAGTATACAATTAGTATAAAATAATTTTAAAATAATATATATTTTTCATCACAAATAATGTTTGGGTCACTCATGAGACGACTAATCTCCATGCAAGGGTTTTTTTTTATTTTTTATTTTTTTTGGTAAAAGAGGGCAACACCTCCATTTATTTATTTGGTAAAAGGGTTTTCCATTATTTCAACCCTCCTATTCATAATCATAAATTAGATTAGATGACAACTTTAATTGAATAAAATTAGTAAGTCCTTAATCATGTAAATTTAAAATATAGTAACTAAAATAAATTTTAACTTCAAGTATAATGGCTAACTTTACATTCCATTCTTCCCTTAATAATGTATACTCTTCTCTATATCTCATTGACTTTCGAAATTTTATTAGTGGGAGAATTGAATCAACTTAACACTCTCCTCTTCTTATTTGACAAATTGAGAATTGCTACTACTAGTATATTCAAATTGTTATAACTCATTCTTGATTGATTTTAAATAATTAATTACAAATTGTTGATTTTGTAGGGAGTTCACTGGCAAGTAGCCTTTAGACAATCTCTCTCTCTCTCTCTCTCTCTCTCTCTCTCTATATATATATATATATATATATATATTAAAATCTTTTTGTGTGAACACGGTCAGGGCATAAGACAAGAAGCAAGACAGATTCACATGTTTAATGAAAACAAGAAATTTCCTAGTATTGTTAGATAAAATTAGAATGATATAGTGTATGAAAGCCTTGCACAATCAATTGTGTGGTTTTTGTGAAGGTTATTGTATAATTTTAATTAAATTTTTGTATGTTAAATTTCTTATCTTATTTATGTTCTCGATTAGCTATTTTGAAAGCTTTAATTGTCACTAATCGAATTGAATTATTGTTGAATTCATCTTTCAAATTATCCAGAATAATCTCAATGTGTTTATGGAGAGTCTGGTTTAAATGCTTGACTATATATGATAGAATTTAGGTCAAAAGAATATCGATAGCTTCGGCTTGTGCTTGCTGCGTACAGAGAAGTCAAGAAAACATTGATCATATTCTTTCTTTAAGCAATGTGGCTTCAGAGGTTTGGCGTCGGGCTAATGTGGTATTGGGGATTCCTTTCCAACGATCCCTTCCCTAGAAAAACAGAATGATAAATTGGTTCTACTATACTCGAAAATCGTCTATTAAAGGTATTTTAATCGGGCTGATTCCGTGTTTGATTACGTGGTGCCTCTGGAATTGAAGATGTAAAGCGAGAATGGAAAAAGTTTATCAAAGTGCATATCAGATGTGGAGAAATATTTGATTCTGGGTTAGTTTTATAGCTGAGATCACCAATTCTTTTCAAAAATTGAAGAAGTCAGACATTATGATTTTGAACAAGTTTCAAATTAAACATCAAAGAGTTTGCGACAGACCTAAAAAAATTATTTCGTGGGTTAAACCTCCAGCAGAGTGGATAAAACTTAATTGTGAGGGGAGCTGTAGGGGCAATTCGGGTACTTTAGAAGGTGGAGGAATTATTCGGGATTATAATGGCATGACAAAAGCGATTTTTTCAAGATATTTTGGCAATGGTACGAATAATTGTACGAAATTAAGAGCAATTAGAGAATGAATTCGTTTGTGCAAACAATTGCATTATTTTAATGTGATTATTGAAAGTGACTTGCGAATTTTAGTTGAATAATTTCGGAAATGTAGATGTACTTTGTGGTATCTTTGGGATTTTTGGGAGAAGCTCGTGGTGGACCTAGAAGGAGTGAACGTCATGGGACACATCAATATAGGGAAGACAATAGTGCGGCTGATTTTCTTACTTAAGAATAAGAAATGAGAAAAAATGTAATCTACGAAAAACAACACTCTCTACCATGTTATCTGAAAGGTATCCGTCGGATGAATAGGTGGGGTCTCACTTCCGTTCGTCGTTAGTTCAACCCTTGAGTTTTGTTTGGTGAATTTTGATTTGTTTATGGTTGTTTTTGTGTATCTATCTTCTTTATTAGCTTTGTTTAGTTTTGTTGTCCTGGAAAGTTGGTTGCTGGTGTTGTTTCGGTGAGGGTTTTATTTTATTTTTCTATAATCTCTCTTTTACTTATCTTGTAACCACGGTATTCTTCTGCCAAAAATGAGGATTTATTAACAAATAAATGGAGGTGCCGCCCTTTTTTAGTAAAAAAAAAAAAAAAGACTTTAACAAAAAAGTTTGAGTTATATGTGATTGTCATCGTAATTATATCTGTCATATATCTTGCAATGAAACTGGGTCAAGTAATCCATGTACTGTTGTCCGATTTATAAGTGACTTGTTAAGTTGTGAAATTGAATTAGGTTAGCATGCCTCAAGTGGTTGGTGGCTTTGATAATCGAAAGGTCATATACCCATAGTAAGTTGGAAGAAAAAAAGAAAAAAAAAATGGTTTGTGTACTGTGGGCATGGATGGTAAGCTATTTAATATAATACGAATCCTAGTAAGGTTGTTTGGAGAGTGAACACAAATTAAAAGTATCAAATCATTATAAATTTCTCTTACATGTGATTATATTCGAAGGACTTGTTTAGCTCGACACTTAATTATCATGTTAAATTGCTACACCAAATTCACCCCTCATGTTGGGTGCTATATATTTGTCAAGAATACATACAATTGTCCTAAGACCAATATATGTTGAATCCTCATTTCCATAAAAAGGAAAGGCCAGAGAGACTAAATGACTTGAGGCTCCTAAATGACTTGAGGCTAAGTTCCAATCACGTGAAATTCTAAACTGATCATTTACTACTCATAGTCATTACAAAAATGTCACCGTAGCTTTAGATAATTATTTACGGTATTAGGTCATTACTTTTCTCATTCCAACCTTTTTAGTATTAATGATGTTTTCAAGCAAGCAAATCACAGGGTGTGGTTCAGGTGATAGTGTGGGCTGCGGGAGTGCCTCTCATGAGGTCAGGTATTCAAACCCTCCTAGGTTTATTTTCACCCCTGAACTCCTGAATTTACCCTTCATTTGGAGTTGTGGGGTCAACTTCAAGGGGGCGTAGGATTAGTCACATGGACCGTAAAATGGACATGTGGATATCCGGTACTTAATCCAAAAAACAATATATATATATATATATATATATATATATATATATATATATATATATATATATATAAAGTCAAAGGACAAGTAAATGACACAAAAAGCAGCAAAGAAAGAAAGACTGGTAGGAGAAATGCAGACAAAAGGCCCATGCGGGGGGAAGGTAGCATGTTAGATCTTGACAATCAAGCACAATATAGAAAAGACGTTTGACCCGACCCGACCCGAGTGGAATTTTATACCCCCAAATGACGTCGGTGGGCTTTGGATTCCCTCCTCCGACGGTGTTTAGGGAATTTCAGCTGGTGGGGAAGCCCAGAATGGACGTTGTCGACTCGAGGAATCCAAGCGCGTGAGGCCCCGACGGTGATCCATTTGAAATCTGAATTGGATCAGCCAGGCTGAACCCGTGGCCACGTGGCAACGCCCACGAGCCCAAAAGTATGGTGGTAACTTGGCTTTAGCCAGATTTATTTATGTCTTTTTGTAATAAAAAGAATTCCATATATAGGGTCAAAAGTATTCTAAAGAATCCAAAGGAAGGTAGATCTAAAATAAAAAGATTAAAAGTGGAATATATTTTACCGATATCTTGAATTTACTTCAAAATATTGTAGAAATTTTTTCAATTATATTATGAATAAAAAGGACATCAACATATTGATTTTATTATATTCAAACCATATTAGTGGTTAGAAATTACCATTCTTCTATCTATTTTATACTCGAAATTCATAAAAAAAAAAATTTGAAACTATCATTTCCTTTATATTAAAAAATATATTATTTTTTAAATAAATTAACAGCATATTCTTAGAAATCCACGTTTTGTAAACAGAATTTAAAATTAATTAAATTTATATTTATATTTATATTTATATTTCAAATAATTGCAAAACTGTTATCTTATTTTCTGATTTTTTTTTAACTTTTTACACAAATACTTAAAAAATTAACTTTTATAATTACTTTTTAAAATAAAAAATTAGAAAATAATTGAATAGATATTGAATTTTAGAGTCCATTAACCCATAATGAGATCTCTGACCAATTCTTATTTCGACATAGGGACACGCGGGTCCTACTTTTTCGATAAGATTTGAAATTAACAAACCCCATATACATATTTGTTATTATAAGAATGACGTAAAATCATTACGTACAAATTTGTTTTGACAATTGAGAAAAATACTCAGTGCTCTTAACACACTATATTCCCTTCATGAGATGCATACTATTTAAGTTGTATGAAATTGTATTTTACTTCAAGATTTTGACGAAAAACTCTGTATCCTAGAACACACAAGTCTTTCTTGATAAATTTACAGCGCTAATTATATAATTGATAAATAAAAATAAAATAAAATAAAATAAAATTTATCACTTAATTTTATCACATTTTAAATTTAAAATGTTATTTCATTCATATCCTACTTTTATTTTATTCACTAATCAAATTAAACATGATGTGAAGTCATCAGCGCTATTCCGCATGAGATCGAAGCAACGGCATGGTGATGGGCCTGTCAAGGGCTCCCGGCCCAGTTGGAGCATTGACGGCCAGGAAGAATTATCGAGTTTGGAAAGTTGTCTTGAGTGGGCCGGCCCAAAATTGAACGATCGAAGTCGTGGGCCTCGTGGCCTCACTGCGACCGTGCAAAAAAAAGTGTAGTGGTCCGTGAACCTTTTCCATTTCCAATAGGCTGCCACCTTTTTCCTTGGTGCGACACCACCAAAATGCCTCTAAAGGCATTTGCATATTGCAATGGACCAATCATGTGGTGGTATTTCCCTGTTTAATTTGTCTCTAAGTTGGTGTCTCAAATGTGGTTTGATATCTAGGATATTTAAGTTTTGAGTGCTAAAATCGAATATTTACTTTCTAAATTTTTAGAATACGACACTCTATTCTTAAATTTTTTAAAAAATATATTTTTGAAAATTAAGATTTAATTTTTTTTTATAACATAAACTTTCTTTTAGTTGCTCATTCCTGAACTGTTAAATATATATAAAAATAAATTATATAGTTGATAAAATAATATTTGAAAATGACATCTATTTAATAACTTAAATTGAAAAAATTAGTTGATAGAATAGTCTGAAAATTGAATAAGCAAATTGGAGATATAACGAATTTTCGAATTGATTGCTCTAATTGATCTAACTGCTTTGAGTTTGTCACGACGTCCCCACAAAGCGATAGGTTCCTCGGGGTAGGTGAAATAAAAAGTGTAATTTTAATTTTCGTGGAAAATGGAAGGTGGAGTCGCTACTAACCTTTTGGCGTGTGATTAGAATATTTGATTACTACGCAATTAAGGGTGAAATTGGTCTGCATTATCAAAGCATGGATCGGGATTTTGATTATGTAAGGGGAAGGTATGAGCACTCCCTACACACCCATTCTACGAACGGTACGTAATTAATTAGAAAATTATCCCAAATTAAAATTAATAGTCTTTATTTACTCCTTTAGAAGATTTTCACACCACTAATGCAAATAATAAGCCATGTAAATACTATATAATTATTCTCTCAGAATTAGGGTACGAGAAACTTTTAAAAAACTCATACCCTTTCTTTAAAATCATAGGGAACAAAAATCGAGAATATATCATACAAAAATAGACTCCCGGAATTTTTTGAAATTTTGTAGGGTTTTCCTAAGTATGAAATAGTATTTAAGAATCTCGGGAGGATTTTGGACTAATTTGGGATGAAAAGTTTGAAAAAAACAAAGTTTTGGCCTCAAAGATATTTTTTCAATTTTTCTTTAATTTTTTTTAATTTTTTTAAATAATTTTTCTTTATTTTTCCCCAAACTTTAAGACAATTAAATAATACGGTACAAAATGTAATTAAGGGAAAATGATGAGAATTGAATCAAAAGTTTTTTCTATTTTTTTAAAAAAATTTCTATAAATTTTCTGAATTTACAAATATTTAAATGATATATTACAAATAAAATAAACAAAGAGAAAGAGAAATCGGTTCGGAACCGGTTTAGGAAGTTAGGCGGTTTAAGGAAAAACTGGTGAGGGGGTCAATTGGTTAAGGAGTCAATGGGTCAAAGGGCCAAGCCACGTGTGTGTCGTGCTGCAAGAGGGGTGATAAGGGTAGGCTTGGATCAGGGGCGTGGAAGAACCGTGACCGTCCATGGGAAATGATGATCAGGTGACTGAGATGGCTCCACGTGATGCATTTGGGCAAAAAGAGGATAGGGCACCACGTGTCAGTCAGCGGGTGGATGGGTGTGTGCGGTTGGGGATTGATGATGTGGCTTGATCTTGGCCGCATAAGGAAACATGGATCGGACAGAAGGAAGCAGGTATGCACGGATCTCTGACATTGTAGAGACTTAAAGAATTATCAAAATTAAATAATAAAAAGGAAATTTTAAAGGGGTCACAGCCGTTCGTCGACGAAGCGGCTTATTGGGATCGTTGACGGCGACACTTGTCTCCTCAACGAGGAATTACTGAGAGGGCTATTTCAGGGCCTGAAATTTGTCGAAGAAGGTTATGAGTTCGTTGACGAACTCCCTTTTTGGTCTCGTCGACGAAGCCAGGAGTATAAATAGCTCAAACTCGGGTTTTCAGCGAGAATCCTGCATGCAACCCTTTTCTCTCTCTCTCTACATTACGTCCTTAACTCCTTATCTCTTCGATCTAGGCCCGGTTCTTTACCGGATTGACAATCCGAAGCCGCCACGCTACTCCTAGGAAGTTTCTCTTCATTTCTGCAGGAGTGGATCGTTGGTTATGCTAACTTAAGAACCATCCCAAAATTTGGGTAAGTTAGTTAATTTCAGTATTATTGAGTATTTGGTGTTTTTTGACTAAAGAGAATATGTTAGGAAAGGAAATACTGAAGTTTTGTTGGGGAAAATATTAATTTCAAGGTGTTGTACTGGGAACACTATAGGTATAGGAATCAAGGGTTTTGTGAGCTTCTCAGTAAGTCAGGTAAGGAGATAAATTAAGTCAAAAATTTTCATGAAATTATTTATTATTTTATAACATTAAATTTTAGGAAAATACGTATATTATATAATTATGTTTGGAAAAAACTGTTATGAATAAGGATATGTTTTAAACGTGTTTTATCAGAAAATATGATTTTGGGAACAGATTTTACATTCAGTAGATTATCCATTTTTGTGTGGCATGAGTTTAAATTTCCATATAATTATGTATGTCTGAATAATATGCCTCTTAGTTGTAGTTTATCTGCACTTTCTTTCTGTCATTCCCTAGCTCTCAATTTTGCAGAGCTTCTTCCTCTCTTTATTTCTGTAGAGCTCTCTCCTCTTTCAAATCTGCAGAGCTTTCTCAATAGTCTCTCTAATGCTTCTTTTTCTTCTCACTTCTCTCTTTTTCTTTGCAGAGCTTTCTCTTTAGCTCTCAAAATTGTTCCCCTTCCCTCAATTTCTACAGTGCTCTCTCTCTCTCTCTCTCTCTCTCTCTCTCTCATTCTAATTGCCCTTTCTCTCAATCTCTGCAGTGTGCTCTCCCTGAAGCCCCTTAGAGCTTTGGGGTCAAATTGGCTTCCCACAAGGCTCCCCTCCAATAGAATTCTCTTTTTATTCCTACGCTATTGGCAAGGAATATTTCCTTTTAGCAGTTTTAATTCTCTCCCTCTCCCTACGCATATGTGATTTCATTTCACATTTTATTTTATTTTATTTTTTGAGTTTTAGTTAACAAACTGTCTTTGTTGCTCTCTTTGTGCGCAGGTGACTTGGGGAATGCTTCCGGCTATTCCAGCTGGCAATCTGGGATTGGATCTGCTTTGGTTTTCATCTTCCCTCTACTTATTATTTTTTGTAATTTTTGTGTGCACTTCACATATTGGATGTATCCCCGTGTTTCATTTCCCTGCAACATTTCCTTGTATCTGCTTTTTACCTCTCTCTATCTTTGTATTTTTATTTCCCTGTATGTATTTCATTTCCCTGTATTTTGCATTTTCCCTGTATCTTCCAATTGTAACTTTCTGAATGTGCACTTTTTGTATTCTTTTTTACGGTTAAATGTAACTTGCGACATTTCTTTGTACTCAGAATTTTGGGCACGTGACCCTTTCCTTTAGTAAAATACATGACCTCATGTGCTTTTTAATTTGGACTAAAATCCCAATGTCAAAACTAAACCTGGTAATAAAACCTGGCCTTAAGACTTGAAAAAAATACCCAATCTTAAAATTAAAATACCTATTCTTAAAATTAAAGGGCTAAAATCTAATAATTCAATTCAAAATTTTGAAAGACTCCTTTTAAAAAAAAAAAAAAATTTCAAAGACCCAAATTAAAAATTGAAAAACTCAATTTCCAACTGAAAAGAATAAAGGAACTCAAAAATTAAAATTAAAAGGACTTAAAAACTCTTTCTTAATCACGACTTGACTCAGAATATCGGGACTCATTTTGAAAAATAAAATCAATTTTTGAAATTAATGGATCCAACTAAAAGTAACCGGTAGTAGGACTCAATTTTTGAAAATACAGGATTTGATTTACAATTCCTGGACTAAAATTGTTAGAAACTAGAAGAAGTTAATTTTGAAATTAAGTGATCTAATTGAAAATAACTAGTGCCTGAATCTGAAATGAAAGGACTCAATTTGGAAGCTCGAGACTAAAAAACTTCGTTTTGAAAAAAGGCTCCCTTTTGAGATAAATCGGGACTCACTTACTGACGACCGGGACTCGATTGGAATTTTTTTCAAAAGGACCTTTCAATTTTCGGGATTTAAAGTCAGCTTTATTATGTTGGGTTAAGTCAGGGTGGCCTAATTAAAATTGGGATGTCTACAGAGTCAATTTGTTGATATAAAGATGGAAAATTATTCTACTGTTATTGTAAAAATTCTAGAAACATATAAAAGAATAAAAATGACTAATTAATCATGAAAATTTATAGTAATTATAATGTGATGAAATGTTTGTTAGATAACATTTTCAAAACTAATGACAAAACAGATCATAAAATTATATATATAGTTCAATAATATAAGTTACTAATTTCACTAATTTAACCCAAGTTGTTATGTTATTAAATATGGTTTTCAGCCAGACTTGAAAAGCGATCCATATTTCAACTATCAGACTCAAACTTATTTTTAAACTATATTTTATTTTTTAAAGATATGATAATCATTTACTTTGGAGAAAATTGTATACAAAAAATGTTATAATTATCTTAGTATTTTTTTCTAAATATTAGCATCATTTATATATTTTATATATTTATTTTTTTAAAAAAAATAATAACTAGATTATATTGTTATGCTTATATCGACTAGTTGACTCAAATAAGTTGAATTAGTGAGACTAGTTAACCTAAGAATTAGATGTTCGATTCACTTATATATATCTTAATTTTCAAGAAATATTGTACAAATTTATTAAATTAATGTCGTTTTTATAAATATATTTTTCCTCAATTAAATGAAAAGGGTAAATTTGTCATTTTGTTAAGGATAAATTTTTCATTTTTTTAATGTAAACTTAACTATTGACTAACAGAAAGTTCTTTTGTTCATAAAATTAAATCTCAAGAAATATTTTTTAGTAGTATTTAAAAAATTGAGGGTTAAAGTGTCATATTAAAAATACTCATAGGGTGTTGCTAGATTTTACCCTTATTAAGAATTGAATAGAATAAAATGAAATATAAAAAAAAATTGTGTAGAAATACAATAATTTTTAAAAATAATTTCTTAGACTAAAACTCGTGTTATTCAATCCAATAGGGAATATAAAAGGAATATGCATTTTTAAGGGAAATTTGGAAATAATTATTTATTATCAATTCCATGATATTAATTCATAGTAAATTTTGCTTTGTCATTTAGGTTAGGATGACAACACATCACCTTTGTAAATTATCACATAAATGCTATGATTGTTACATTGAGATGAGTTAAATGAGAAATGAGATTTGAGATAAGTTACTTCCTATTTTATTAATTAGATCAACTCAGTGGTCTCTAATAAACAAAGAAAATGTTAACACCTATGGGCATGGTACGGTGGAAAGACATCAGCATGTAAGGAGCATCAGGGGTTCAATTCTCAATAGATGTGCAATGTGTATCCTGGGTTTATGATTGACCAAACGTCCAACTAATGCACGGAAACCGTGTCTGCATCCGGACTTTACCCTGATCAGTGAGACCTGAGAGAGGAGGACGCTAATGCATGGGTTTGGTGCCACACTGAGGGGGGTCCGAAGGGCTCGTCGATGGCCGAAGTTCACGCGTCATAAAAAAATAAAAAACAAAGAAAATGTCTATCTTTGAATTTATTAAAGTTCAGTACCCACATTCTTCTTAATTATTTCTAAATGAGCGTAATGAGAAATTTTATTGTACGATTCGTAGGGGGATCCTCCTAGAGTAGCATTCTTGAAAAAACTTTATGCATCTTTGGTGTGTAAACGAGAGTTGCTTCAACTAGTTTGGGCTTATCGTGAATTTGAATTGGTTTGGATCGATCTATTGCAAATGATATAAATAACATGAAATGAAAGAATAGAGTAAGAAATAATGTAAGATTATGCGCACATAATAAAAATGAAGAACTGTAAAAAATAGAGAAAACATAGTAATTTTGTTTGATTTACCAGTTCCTCAGATATAAAAGTTAAGGAAAATTTTTCTATTATATAGTGAATCAATTCTCTTAGGATTTCAATATTGATTGATAACTATAGCTAGTCCCCTCGCAAAACTGTCTAAATATTCTTATATAACAATATATAAATATCAAGTCTCACAATAGCATACCACAACATTAGTTAATTGTTGACCCCATATAATGAAATAACACATATACAATAAGATTATGTTGTAAGACCTCTTTAGTCACCATTTAACATGACTTTGAATTCATTTGTTATAGCCCCAAGAGGGTGAGTATTGGTTACTTATACGTCAAAGAGAGAGTGTGAGTATTGGGTCGACCTTAACTTTTATGTTAGTTAGATTCACTTTCTTAGTAGAATAATAGAAAATAAATAAAGATAATACATTTAGAAGCTCTGAATAATTGAATGAAAGTATTATTTATTTATTTATATATACATATTTTTTTATTTATTTATATTCGCGGCATTTTCGTGATAGATTTGGGGCAAGTTTTAGTTAAGCATAGCAGTGTTTAGATCAAGGAGGATATAGAATGGGAAAATACATTTTCTACTTGCTATTTTAATTAAACTTGACTCGGATCATAAAATTTATCCCAGTTACCGTTTCAAATCTATTTAAAAACCATCAAATTTGTCTCTATAATAATGGGTAAAAGCGAACTATCATGAACTCGAATCCATTCTCAACCTTACTCTAACAAGTGGAAAAAAAAAAACGCTACTTCTATATTTGTCTTCATCCTACGCCTTTTCCCTTCCCACTATCCCATTCTAGACCAAACTAATGTTAAGCTGAAATAGAAACGGAGAAAATATGGAAATGGAGAAAATGGAAACGCATTAAAGAGAATGAGCTGTAGTTGCACATCAAATTCATTCTATCAAAAACAAAATTATCACGTACTAAAATAATCTATTAAATACCACGTGCTCATCATCCCATTAGAATGCAATAACTTCGTTCCTTCTATATCTATCCTATGTATCTATAAATAAGAATATTTGTGTTGTGTGAAGTGCGCAAGTGAGAAGAGTTGAGTGAGAGAAAGAGAAAAGTATGAGAAGAGTTGAGTAGAGTGTGTGTCTCCTCCTCTTGTTTTTCTCTAGGTCTCTCTCTCTTTGACAAGAAAACATTCAATGCTTCATTAACTAGAGCCAAAGCAATTCATGCTCTAACCTAAATTTTAAATAATTTTGGACCATCCCATTTACAAGAACAATTAATTAAACCAGCCTTTATTCAATTGATGCCAGGGCTTTTGCCGCGTCTAATTGAGAAAGTGACTCCAGTTCTGATGAACACACAGCGAGGAAATGCATTCTTCCACGCAGCTCCCCCTTTCTTATTTTCAAGTAGAAGAATTAAATTCTACACGACTGTCAAACGTTGATCCAACCTCCCACATGCCTTATTCGGCAGAGGGGAACCCCTCATTTATAGCTTATGCTTTTAACACCAGAATAAATATTTGCATTCAAAAAGTAAAAGGCAATGAGTTTGTTTTTATTTTTAATTTCTAGATTTTCACAATAATTATAAGAAAGATAACTTTATTTTTTTAATTTTTTTAAAAATTATATAAGGAAGTACCCAAGACTAGGAATTTTGAAATTTGAATTTCTACTTGTGTGCATTCGGATGATATTTAACGTATAATTCACATAAATTAAAGTTTAATATTTTACAAACCGCTTGGTATGCAAGAATGGAATTGAACAAAATAAAATTAGTCTGTATAATTTGTAAATTATCTATATAATTGTTCATACTACTCTATCCTCAATTAATTCATTTTCAACATACTCAAATTTAATATGTTTGTATGCAAAGTAAGAATTAATTTTTTTTTAAAAAAAATACATATTTTAGAATATAATTTTTAAAAAATAGAAAATAGGATGATATTTTTGTATTTATTTAAAAATTTTAAAATAAAAATACAACTATTTTCACACAAAAAATAAAGTCAAAATTTTTATTGTTTTTAATTTATTTTACACAAATGTTGTAATAATAAAAAATTGATTTTTTAAATATTTTTTGAAGAATAAAATAAAAAACAAAAATATTTTTCCAATTAAATAGATCTTTAAATTTTGACCATCTAAATGTGTCTTAAATAACCTTAATAAATGGCTGTAATTATGAACTCAACAGAATTAGCAACTCGTTTATTTATTTATTCACAGCTTTTAATGCTTAAATGCAAAAGCATTGTTCCCGAGGCATTCTTCTTCACTCCCGGCGCCCATGTAGGCTTTAAAATTTCCAAAGGCATATTTCACATATATATATATATATATATATATATATTACGCAGAAACTGTGGCCACCCAGTGCGGCACCAAATTTACGAAATAATGGGCCTATTTTTTTATCCTTTTCCATTTAAATATTTGAGTTTGATTTCAGACACAACGATTTTGAACCCTTGATTGTGTGGCAGACCCGACTCAAACCTTACTATCTGAGTAAGTTCAACGAAGCGTCCTCATTCATAGGCTAGCTTTTAAGACGTAGGCTAGCTTTTAAGATTTATTATGTCTATTCATGATTTTCACAAATGATCAATCACATATTATTAAAATTGTGAATCACGACATTTTTCATGTAACAATGTTTTCATAAGCAATTTGTTTCAAAAAGGGGAGTCAAATTAGTATTTAAAGAAGAAAATTCATCTTGTAGGTGAAGTTCTTAATTTTTTTTTCTTCACCATTTGGCCTCGATTTTAAATTTTGATCTAACCTTGATTTTCGTTAACATATCTTTTTTACTCACTTTTTCTTTCACATAGGGTCGAATTTGTATTTAAAGAATGAAATTCATTATATTAATAACGTTCTAAAAATCTTCTTTTTCTTTGTCAATTTGAGCATATTTCAAATTTCGATTTAACCTTATTTTTTAACCACAACATGCACATGCTCGCGTGTTTTTGAATAGTGTATTCAATCTCAAATTTCTCTTTGTAAGTTAATTTTCGAGCTTTTTAAATGATGGGAAAAGAATAGAGATATTTAACATAATTAGTAGATGGATCAATTCAAGAAAAAAAAACTCACAATTTTTTTAGACAAAATATTCCAATGTATTTATCTCATATTATGTTAAAATTAAAAGACACCAACCTCCTCTAATCTTTAAAAAATAACATTAACTTTCTTTAATATTTAAATATAATTAAAGTGGTCTTAGGATTTTTTAATTAAAATTTCAGAGTTTGAGTCTTATGGGTACGATTTTTTATTTAAGATAGTACCTTAATATTTAAGTGTAGAATGGTAAAGATGGACAAACCCATTATTTCAGTTGACTAATCGAGTGTCCAAAAGGTATCCGACACAATTAATTTTTTTTAAAAAAATTGAAAATATAACTTAATGTTATATTTCAAAATTAATGACAATTTAATACATTTCTTTTAATATGACTATCATTTGACCTTCATTTTTTTACTCTTTTTCTAATGCTTAAATTTTCATTTGCCCAAATTATTAGCACTGAAGGAGTCCATAGGTGTGCTCGATACGTATGAATGAGCACCAACTTGATCCAAAAGCTTAACCCTTTTGGGTCTTGGGCTATACCATGTATATAAGCACCCATCAAATACTCATTCTTTCTAATGTTGGACAAACTTCACAAGTAAAATTCTCAACACAGACCTATTCATAACTATGTATATACTTCAAGTACCAAAAATTAAGAGACAAGAATTGTAACTCCATTCAGTATCAAGAGTTTTTATATACAATCAATATAAAAAAAGGACGTCAACATGGTAGCATCACTATGCTACTCTATGCTTATGTTTATATATGTTTGTTTCATGAATTTATCAATTAATCTTATCCTTAATTTAAAATTAACCAAAGCTCAATAGTTCAGTTGAATAAGTCTATTAAAGTTCAAGTTAAGCTCGACTTGACTTTATGACCAATAAGCTTAAGCATATTTAACTCAACATCTCAACTCAAACTCGAATGATATTCTTATGAATAAGTTTAGGCTAGTATATTATTCAAGTCTATTTGAACTGGACTCAAGCCCTTAAATAGAAATTTAACTAATAAGATTGAATGTACCAAACATGTGTATCTACAAAGTTATTATGGTATTTATTATATGGGCTCATATGGAAATTTATACAAGAGACCTCTTTCTCTACGTGCTCGTGTGTCTGTGTTTTAAATGTTAGACTTGTGATAAATTGGTCCTATACTCATTAAAGTAGGAGGATTTGTGTCATGGACCTAGTGGTGAATGTGTGTAAATATAATTATTTTTAAAAGTGTACCTACTCTATGTTTAAAGAGATCTTGAATTTGAAGTTGTATTAGATTTGAATAAGATATAATATAAAATTGTCTTAAAATTTGTTCAAATCTACTCAAATCTAAACTTAAGGTTCGAAATCCATGTTCCTAAATACTGTATCACTGAAAATGTTTCCACTAAGGTCTAAATTCAAATTAAAAAATTAAGACATGTTATCTCTACTATTAGTTAAAAGGCAGATTATGAATTTTAGTACACTCATAGATGGTGTTTGGAAGTGTGGTTTCTGATTTTTAATTTATATTTGTATGAATTTGGATGAGATTCAATATAATTTTGCACTATTTTTATTAAATCGACACAAATCTAAATATAAGATTTGAAATCCAAACTCTTAAGCATAGTGTTAGTATCCTAAAATATTCTATTTCCAAAGATTTTTACCTATAGTAAAATTTTCACTTATGGGCAATTTAGTAAATATAGATCATGCAAATATAATTATTCAATGACTATCAATGACTGTCCATATTCTCTTATTGAAAATATTCTTATATAACTAATCATACGATAACTGAAAATCACAAAATATACACATCGCATGTACTTGTAATTAGCAGTTATGATGACTCACAATTAACCAAAGATCTTACATACGCCCCACAATGTTATGGTTTAAACTTTGAACAAGGGATATTATTTCCAAGTTATTAAGTGTTAACCTTAAAAGTTTCACGAAAATAAAAAATAGAAAGAGAGATAAAGCACTCTCTTGCATACTTTAATCTCAATAAATTTCTCAAAAAAAAAAAACACAATAAATGACATTAAAATTATTTATTCTGGAAACAAAAATTCAATAACCAAAAGTTGGAACTTTTATATCAAATATTAATACTCGAATCTTAAAAAGAATAATAAATATATGAAACAAAAATGAGTTATTTTCTATTATATAATTTAGGGTAAAAGATACTTACCTCCTTGAAATTTGGTAAAAAGAAAAACAAAAAACTTTCTTAAGGTTTCAAAAATGTCAAAAATATTTTCTAAAATTTTAAAAATACTACATACTTCCTTGAGGTTTGTCAAAAAAAAAAAAAATGCAAATATTTTTTAATTATTTTTTATTTTTTTACAAAATATAAGGAGATGTTTATGTCTTTGACAAATTTTAAGGGAGGTATCTGAAAATTTTAAAACCTCAAAAGAGGTATATGAAATTTTGAAACCTTATGCAGGTCATTGTCTTTTTATCAAACCTTAAGAGAGGTTACTTGTTTTTAATCACATAATTTAAACATAAATTTTTTAAAAAAATTCATCTAAAACTGAAAATAACAATAATAGGGCTTGGTTTTGGTTTATTTGGAGGTTGGAGGACTCCTTGTCCTTTGCATCCAAACAAGTCTTCTAGCTATTAAATTACAAGTGGAACAAGATAATTAAGAAAGGAGGAAAGAAAGGGATTGGGTGGTACAAACCCGTTGTTAAAGTGCAAATTGACAAAGGGTACCCTTCTGGCTTTCCCCAAACTGGCAAACTTGAAGGGACAGTCCCGGCCGACAAAGGTCATTCCAATGGGTATATTTGTAATTTCAAATCCCATTGCCCGCATTATATTTTGTGGACCGTTACAATTACATTATTATGCTGATATTGACGTGCGTAGGGGCATTATGGTCACAGTAAATCAAATATTGAATATGGGACGGTTGTCTCGTGAGCACATGACCGGTTAAAGAAAATAAATAACAGAGGGTCCCATCACGAGCTGCACGTGCCCTAGGCACGTGCGATTTAGAGGTACTCGCGGGTCTACTGTATTAATATGGTCAACACCTAGGAGCTCCCGACGCGCGGATCTCGGGTTCACCGATGGGTTGACTTTGGGGTCAGTATATCGGATCTGCGGTCAATGGAAGCCGGTTGCAATTTAATATGATTGGCCGCGTAGCGTGGGATCAGGAGCTCCAGCTTTTCTTAGTGCGTTGGACGGACAGCCACCATGGCTGAACTTGATTGGTAGCTTCATTGCCATTTTTCTCTTCGAAGTTCACCCTGGTCAGATCTCTGTTTGTCTTACCAGAAATGGGTTCTATGATTCTCTCCATTTTCCCTTAATTCTTTCGATTTTCTCAGCATCTCTCAGTTCCCGAGAAAACATTTTCTAGGTGCTCATGAAGTTATGAAAACAGAGCAAAGGCTCCCACTTTCCATGCTTCGTACTTCGCAACCATTGCCTTTTATGTGTCTGCAGCTCAGAGCCTCTTAGCTGTCTCTGAGCAAAATACGAATTGTGCCGTACTAAAATTTCATCTTTTCAGGCGAAAGTTTAAAATATATGGTCATCCATGCGATGACGTAATTGCAGCAGAGCAGAGCTCGTCAGATGTATCCTCAAATGTATTGAGTTCAATCGCTCTGTTTTGCTAATTTACTGGAAGAATTTAGAATTCATCTGGGAAATGGGAAATTCTCGGGCTCTTCTCTTTTTCTTGATTCAATTTCTCATTTTCAATTTTCTCATTCCGGCCTCCGTCGGGCAATTGAGCCGATCAGAAACCCGAACCATTTTCCGACTCCGACAGCTTCTTGAACACCCAGAAGTTCTTAAGGGATGGACGAACTGGACCAACTTGTGTTATCTCCCTCCCTCGCCTTCTCTCGTGATTGTCTGCTCAGAAAATCGTGTAACTGAATTAACCGTCGTCGGGAACAAAACCTCCCCTGCTCACACTCCAAAACCAGCTTCTGGGAATTTCGCAGTTTCTCGGGAAACTCTGTCTGAGAAATTCTCCATTAATTCTCTCTTCACCACTGTAACGAGGCTCGCAAACTTGAGAGTTCTCTCACTTGTGTCGTTGGGAATATGGGGTCAATTGCCCGGAAAAATCAATCGGCTCCGGTCACTTGAAGTTCTGAACATCAGTTCGAATTACATTTACGGCGAAATGCCGGCGTCGATCGCCTCCTTGAAGAACCTCACAAGTCTGAATTTTGCTGATAATTTGTTCAATGGGAGTGTTCCAGATCTTGGGAGCTTAGCAGTTCTCGAAGAATTGGATTTGAGTTACAATCAACTTGGAGGTAAATTCCCCACTCTGGGGAGCAATCTAGTGAGTGTTATATTGAGAAACAATTCTCTGAGATCAAATGTTCCGAAAGGACTAGCTAGCTTTGATCGGCTCCGGCGATTGGACATTTCTTCGAACCATTTCGCCGGTCCTATTCCCTCTCCCCTGTTTTCTATGTCCTCAATTCAGTACCTCAACTTGGCTGAGAACCAACTCACTGGAGTACTCCCGAAGAACACATCTTGCACTGATGAACTTGAATTTTTAGACATTTCTCACAATCTATTAATAGGAAAATTGCCTTCCTGCATTGAATTGAAGTCCGCAAATCGGACAGTAGACTTTTCATGGAACTGCTTAACCAGTGGAAACTCAAATTATCAGCATCCATATTCATTCTGCAACAGAGGAGCATTGGCTGTCAAGCCTATTGTAGAGGCAGAGGAGCAAAAGTCGAGCATCAAACTCCGTTCAATACTTGGCATCTGTGGAGGCATTTTGGGAGCCATTCTGGTTATGGGGTTGCTGATTTTTGCCATTTTCAGAAGAGCAAAAGCAAAGAAAGCTGAAAGCAAAGAGTCGGAAGGTCCCAGCGCCGATAAGGCTTTCGTTCACAGCTCGCCGAGAGCGATCTTCAATGCAGGTAAGGCCTATTTTCTGCCATTCTTACTTTCTTACAGTATGATGGATAGTAATAGTCGATGAACTTTTCTTCCAATTTGATCATTTCCTGAGATATTGCTTAACTTTCGCTGTTGTTTTGAATTTTGCTGGTTATGTGATTGACACTTGAGCTCTGCATTCCTAAGGGCATGTGCCTCGAACAATGAGGTCGGCGTCACTCGGGTTCACACCGTATCATGTTTTCAGCTTGGAGGAAATGGAAGACGTAACGAACAACTTTGATCCATCAAATTTTATGGGGGAAGGACCTCAGGGACAGGTATGGCCATGGGTTCAACTGTCTGTAAGATGGAATTCCCCAGTACCAAACCTAACAGAATTCTCTTCCAATGTACAGATTTATAAGGGTTGGCTGAGAAATGGAGCAATGGTTTCGGTGAGATGTCTCCAGTTAAAGCAGAGGCATTCGCCTCAAAGCTTGCTGCAGTATGTGGCAGTAATTTCAAAGCTGAGGCATCAGAATTTGGTTAGTGTTCTTGGACACTGCATTGTCACATATGAGGACTATCCTGCTAGCACCGTCTTTATAGTCCTCCAACACATTTCAAATGGGTCACTGAGGGATCATCTTGTAGGTAAAGCCAACTTCTCTGACTAATTTCAGCAAAGCCTTAGAACTCTGTAGTGTAGTAGGATCATGACACATTTCTAATCTCGCAGATGAGAGAAAGAGGGAGGTGCTGAAATGGCCCCAAAGAATGGCAATCACCATTGGTGTCGTGAGGGGAATCCATTTCTTGCACACCGGGGTTGCGCCCGGCATCTTCGGGAACGATTTGAAGATAGAGAACGTTCTGTTGGATGAGAATCTCACTGCGAAGATCAGTAACTACAACGTGCCCTTGCCATCTAAGGTCAGGACTCAAAAAGTCGTGAATCATATTTCGGGCATAACATCATTGATCAATTCAGTCTGTTGTCTGAAGCTGTTCTTAATGCTGATCTTGAATTCTGCAGGTAGGCTCAGAAAGCCCTTTGAATGGGAAAGCCATCGCCAATCGTCTCAACGGGTATTCCTTTTTCTTCCTGCAAATTCTCTTTTTATGTTCCTTTCAACCGTCTATCCCAAATCCCAAATCATCATAAAAAGTTCAACTTGCAGTGCTGAAAATTCAGAAAAGAAGGATGTCTATCAGCTGGGTATGATTCTCGTGGAAGTCATTACGGGCAGACGGATAACCTCGGAGGCCGAATTGAAAGACCTGAAACACCAGGTATTGGCTCATTTCATTCTGATTTTCACGAAAACTCTTACGTCAAAACAAAAAATCCTCTGCCAATGCAGCCATACGACACTTCTGAAACTTTTAACTGGTTTGAACTTGGCTGTTTACCTTACAGCTAGAGAATGGTTTAATGGAAGCACCAGCAGTTCTAAGGGCAGCTGCAGATTCATCTATTCAGGGCACTTTCGCATACCAATCATTGAGAACCACTGCTGAAATCACCATTAATTGTCTCTCTGAAGATCCGAGCAAGCGCCCATCACTGGAGGATGTTCTATGGAATTTGCAGTACTCATTCCAAGTGCAGGAGGGATGGACCAGCAGTGGAAGTCTAAGCACAAGGCTGTAGTGTCATGGTGCTTTAATTAAATTGTTCTTATTTTGCTTTTAAGTCCTTGTAGTTTGTCTTTTCTTTGTAATATAGTTCAGCGAGTTTCTGAATAAAATTGCATACAAGTTTGTATTTACTTATCTGATCTCCACGTATTAATCTGTTCTGCAATTTCCAACAAACCATAAAATATTCATGAGGAATAATCATATTTTTTAGAACAAAAATGTATTGAAAGTATGTACCAAAATGAGTTCATGTTCCAAAATTTTAGGCCATCAAATTGAATCAACTGGAAGAATGGGGGACGCTATATTATTATTGTTCATTTATTTATTTATTTTTATTTTGTTATCATAGCAACTTATTTATTATAGATGCGATAACAGTGTTTAATGAACAAAGAATATTAAATCATGAGAAAAATAAATAAATAAATAAGGTAGGGAGAAATTGTTTCAAAAAGTTAAAAATTCACGTGGGAATGAGATTCTCATGTTTTGCAAGAATTCCTCTTTTGAGGTAAATTCCAAGTTAACCCACGGAAAACAGGTGATGAATATCAAATTTCTGGAAATATTCATGCATCCACCACACAAAATCATACTTGATTCCTTCAAAAATTTCCCTTTGAAAAGTGATACTATATTTTTTCAATAATCACATTTTGACAAAGTGAAGCGTAACTGGCGTCCCAATACCATTCAGTATTTATATTTCATGTATTAACTTCTATTTTTCTCAATGAAATGGTGTATTTGTCCTCAATTCTTTTTTTAACATTTTTAAGGCATTTTGAGGGTATGGCATTAAAGAAATCACATCTAAGTAGATGATATATATGGAGAGCTTTATTTATTTTGAACGTTTATTGAGTGATCTCCATTGTTATTTTTGGAAGTCCACAATTCTCTAGCCGCAACAAGATATTGTTGTAGTAGCACAACAAAAGATTTAGAATCTGAACAACCTTTTTTCTTTGGTTCATCACCTATGAAAATAACGTGTTAAAAAGTCACCATAAACAGGAACCCAGCTTTGCCTGCCGCATTATTCTACAGATTACATTGAAATTTCGAGGCAATCAATCATTCATCATTATGCCACAGCTCAATGCTCATCAGAAAATTGATTATTGATGTATATTTTTTGCACAGTGAGATTCTCAAAATTTGACCACATTCATAAAGTTAACGAGCAAATGACCAAATTCATATTAACAATGATAAAAAACGCAACTATCCTTGACCCGACAGTGCCTATAATAATAATATATATATATTGAGTTGCAAGTTGGGACATTTGGAGCTAGGAGACGTATTAGTACACGCATTAACGAGGACCCATGCCAGGCTTGCCGCAGCCAGGAATCATATTTTCTAGGAAGAAGTTGCAGAATCATTTAGTAATAAATAATACTTGATTTTGCCCTCAGCTCCAACCCTAGCAATACAAGAAATTTGTTCCATTTACATCAGTTTAAAGACGATTGCACACAGCAAACGCAGACGCAGGGGATTATCACATCCGTCCTACCTAAGGTGGCAAGCAAACATTTGTAGGTAGGGGGGGTGGGGGGTGGGGGTACTCAATAGTTCTTGAGACAATTCATTATTGAGTCTTGATGTCATTCAAACAAGCCATTATACTATTTTCACAGTGCCCTACCAGGGGTAGTTAGTCAGCTGTCCAACTCTGCTCAACAATTTCCCTCACTCTCCTGTTGTACTCGCGCTTGTTCTCGCTGAACATACGTGCAGCCTCGGAATTTGCAGGAGAATTAGGGTTTGGGTCGCAGAGCAACGACTGCAATGAGGGAACAAAAGGGACGGATTAAAAACTATGTTCATGGATCACCATCATTATAACAAAAACAGGAAATTAAACACCACCAGTGGAATGTTAATATAAAGCCGTGGAAGACAACCAAACCACGGGGCAAAGAATATTGAATCTCAAATAGAGGCAAGAATACAGAAATCATGAGAAAAATGAGAGACAATATAACGTCCAGTTTAACTGCATGTCATGGGGAATCTTTATTATTTACAAGACTACACAAAATTATCATAAAAACAAGGCCGAACATTGAAGATAGTGTGTGGGTATTGTAGGGCTAACCAGCCCCATTGTGCAACCAATGCATAATGACAGAAAGTGCTTTGCAGAGTACTCATCAACTACGTCGACCCATAAGAACTGGTCTCATCCATGTCAAAAAGAGACACCATTTCCAATGAGCTCTAGACAACTAGGATTGGAAGGGAAGACAATCTACACAATCTGGATTGCAAAGGAAAATAATTTCCAGAAAAAGAATTATCATGCAAATTTATGTGCCTGGTTAAAAAGTACATTGTGTGTTTCTAGCTCCCACTAACATCATAAAGCACATACCATGTATATGGCTATGCTGCGAATACATTTCAAAATGTAAGAAACAAAAAGAACATAGCATGTTGGCATGAGACAGGAATGTGCTCAACAAGTTAAGGTGAACTTGGGCTGCTGGAAGGGACTTAAAAGTGCAAAAGCTACCTGTTGTGTGTGTGTGATCTGCTAGTTCCTCATTTCTAGCAACCCAATATCATGGAGGCCTAAAGTCACTCTCTAATTCAGCCACCTTTCCAATGGGGGTAGAAAACATAGTTTTGATGGGTAAAATAGATTATTCTGTAAAACAAGATGTCAGCTTTTCATTGGCTCATCACAAATACAAAAAGAAAAATATTTCAAATTTCAAACCCATAATACAGAATTAGAGGACGCTTCTTAAGCCAAAAGTCACACATCCACATTTGTAAACCATCTGAATCATGCCCAGATTTGTGGTGTTGTTTTTTTTTTTTTTTTAATGTCACATCATATTGGTAATTTAAATGCTTTAACTTAGTAACGTAAACTGATGAGTAAATAATGTAACAGTATATGTGATTTATAAGCTAAACTGATGCACTAATAATTAAAAGCTAAGCTGTGACTTAACTACTTACACAGGGAGTCTTTTAAATCCTTATATTGGCCATCCATTAAATATGTATGCATTTCGGTGTTCTTTATATTAAGACAATCTGCATTTTTTAATAAAATTATGAATATTAGAAGCAAGATTATAAACATCATTGCAACTGTCTCAGTGAATTGGTGAATGTACTCTTTGGTGCAGGTCCTCACATCCTCACATGAAAGAGATAAACCCCAATACCCAATTTCAATTCATATCATTCAACAATAAAGAAAAATATTTACAACCATATATTTATAAGCTTGGTATGCTTAGGAATCAAGAAAATAAAGAAACCTAAATACTACTAAGATAAGTTTTTTCTCAATAACTAGAGAATCCTAAAATCTATTGATTTATTACCTAATAAAATATTACTATAAAATGCTATGAAAATAGCTATATATATATATAACAATAAAATTACAAGATTTCCCCAAAATCCAAAATTTCCAAATGAATTTTTCTGCAGGCCAGAAAGCTCAAATAACATCTCTGTTTTTAAGAAAGAATGAGACATATCTGCACTGATAACAGAAACATTTCAACTCAAAATAAATAAATAAATAAATAAAGCAAACACAAATAAAACTTTAAATAAGAAAAAAAATAGGCACGTGTATTGACCGGTTTTTGGCTGTTATGACCCCAAATCTATCAATATTGTTGAGGATTGAGGAACCAAGGTATGAAGGATGATAATATTGTGTTGGTTTATGACTGAACAGTGTGTACCAGGCAATACAAAACCGTATTTACAATATCCTTGGAAGCTACGACTAGCACTCCTTTCTCACAAAATCCAAAACAAAAAATACACACACACAAAGGTTGGGAAGGGGGGGGGGGGGGCCTGGGGAAGAGACAGATGAGCTTATTCTCCAAACTGCATGTGTTTGCCCTGTCCAGAGAAAATGCAATCAATTTTTCAATACTTAGATCTTGCATTAATAATTTAGTACATAATCAAAAGCTTGTCAGACTTCTAACTTCTAACCTTGGGCCCTCACATTGCCACATGTTGATTAGGCAATAATCAATTGCCAGCTCATTAGTAATTATAAGGTAAAGACTAGGGTTACATTTTGTTCATGGAATGCATATTCCTAGGAATAGGTTACTTATAGTATATTAGTTATATATAGAAAAATGTTCTTACCGTGAAGCCAATAATAATGTGAAACCTTTTATGAATCCCTAACAAGGAATATGCAGGGAATAACTATTCCCAACAACACCATAGGAACTTTTATTCCTTTCTTATTGCATGTTGTATGAAATAATAAGGAATATATAAGGAATAGCAATTGCCCTTTACTCCCCAAATTTTCATTATATTCCATATTATTCCAAGGAATAACTACTCCACCAAAACCAAACATAACCTAAAGATATATTCATGGTCCAGAGAAGACACAAACTATTAAGTGAGATACACAAACTCTCAATTTGCATCTTCTAAACATTTTGATTCACAGAATTGATAGGTATAGTACGATTAACATTCCTTCCTTTATGCAACGCCACAGCTCAAGTTTGATGCAACTACCAAACAGTAACTGAAAAATCTGGTACCTGGATAGAGGTAAGTATAGCAGCCACATCATAAATTGGACTCCACTGGTTTTGTAGAATGTCCAAACAAATGCTTCCATCCGCATAAACTGACAAAACGTCATGAAAAGAAAGGAAATTAGAGTGAAAAAAAAACTGGAATAATATCAAACATTTAGGTGCATTTGGGAAAAATCTGGTTTGTGGTGTTCCCTATTTTACTTCCCATGTTTTTAAGAAAATCATGAATCCAGTTTCATCTGATTCCATAACTCCCCTTTTCAAAACATGCCTTCCTATTCTGGAAAGTAAAACACGTCACCAACATATTACACGAGGCCAGCTTACCATAAGTGGCCAAGAGAACAGAATCAACCTATTTCCAAATAGGGCAAATTTCAAAGAAAATAATTAGAACTGAGAGCTGGGGAGTGGGGAGGAGAAACAAAAAAACATAATCACAAAAGTTAATAATAATAATTATAATTATAGATGTTAATATTATTATTATTATTTGGGACCACAACCATCAATCAAATTTTTTTGAAATGGTGTAGTGGGTAAAAGTATTAATTCTACTTCTATTACTCTATGCCCAAGAACGATTGGAATTTTGGGGTTATGGATTTTTGGCCAAATAGTTTGGTGACAGATGTTAATGAATTTTGGTTACAGTCCCCTCTAGCAATCTTCCCAGAGTGCTGGACACAGCCTCTCAAACTTGAGAGCTTTTCTTGTTTGCCATCAAATTTTCAGATGATACATTGGCGGCTAAGGAGGTGATTGTCCTGGATGGGGATGCTAATAAAAAAAGAAAGAGAGATATATTTTTTTTAAAACTATATTTTGAGAAGGTGTATGATTGTCTTTGTTGAGGTTTTCTAAATAAAGTTTCAGAGAGTAAGAGTATTGGGATAAGATGAAGGGAGTGGGTCAGAGGATGTGTGCTTTTTTCTATTTATTGTGTAGGACCAAGCTTTGGTTTAAAGTCTCTAAAGGTGTTAAACGGGATCATCTGCTTTTTTAAAATATATATATATATATATTTCCACCCTTGTGTTTGATGCTTTGAGTAGAATGGAGGACCAAAGGATTTTTTTTTTCTTTTTTCCTTTTTCTTTTGGGAGGGACGGGTGTGTGTGGGGTTTCAAAGGATTAATCTATCTCCCTCCTAGATTTGTCAATGACAAAGGTAGTTTCCTCAATGTTTCAACTATTTTGCAGAAAGTGTCGTGCGCTTATGTTTTGAGAATTAATTTGTCCAAGAACAGTAGAGGGCATAATGTAGTGTTCTTTCACGGTATGCTAGGGTCGCCAGGCATTGCGTCTTGAATTGGCCTATTACTCAGGTGTTCCTTTAGGAGGTTAATTTTTAAGGCATCGTATTTGAGGACTTGTTGCATGACAGTATTTGGGAGAATGGATGGGTGGAGGGGAGCTTTTTCTTGTCAAGGGATTGGATTACTCTCAATTCTCAGTTGTCTATCTTCTATCCCTTGCACTATTATTTCCCATTTAAAATTAGAATGTGGGTGGCTGGTAATTTAATAAGTTTAAGAGGGCAATGAGGGACCTTTTATGGTCCAGGGTGGGGGACAGGGTTTAACAGCTTGTGAATTGGAATTGACAGGTAGTCTAAAAAAGAGGAAGGTTTAGGTTTCGGTAATTTGGTGTCAAAAAAAAAAAATCTTGGTAGAAAATTGTTACAGCAGTGTACTCTAGATGCAGACTCCCTTTGGCAAAAAGTGATTTCTAGTAACTATGGGTTTCAACAAAAATGGAATATTGTGAATATGAACCCTTGGATATTTGCTTCACAGATATCCCCTCTATGAACCCTTGGAAATTTGCTTCACAAATATCCCTTCATAATGCTCCAATCTCAAACTTCTTTTTATTTAAGGGAATGATGTTGTGGAACTTTAATTTCATGACGAACTTGAATAAGGGGGAAATAAGTGATTAATCCTTTTGATGAAATGTGTCTAGTCCATATAATTGCTCTTTGCAGAGTGATAAAAAGAGTTGCGCATTGGCTGGCTCTAGAACTTCTGTTGCATGTCTTTTTCTTCCCACTAGGCTCATGCCCCCAACGAGCAATACACATCCCTAAGATATAAAGGCTTTTATTTGAAGTAAAATCTTTAATAAAATCAATGCTAATGATTTGCTTCCGAGGAGAAGGACCAGTAAAACACTTCCTCTCAATGTGTGTTGTATTACAAGAGTAGTTAGACTTGTTCTCATTTATTTTTGCATTATTCATTTTTTATTTTTGCATTGGTCATTTTCATGGAGTTCGCTAAATAATCTATTTGGGGCTCTTGGGGAGAGTTGGGCTCACTCATCTTCTTTGAATAGCTTCTGTATCCTTTATTTTACGGGTTCAGGGAAGACAAAGAAGAGGAGGGCCCTCTGGAGAAGAGCTCTGCAATTACTCGGTGCATGAAGGTTGGGCTATAATGATTGCATCTTTTAAGGTGTTGTTTACTCCTACTACTTTAGTTTGAAGTGAGGTGGTATTTATTACATTGCCTTGGTGCTTTATGAGGGGTTAGTTTATAATTCCTTACTGGGTTGGTTTGGGTTGGGCTTTTTATTGACTAACTGTGTTTTGCTTTTCTTTTCTTTTTCAGTTTTCACTCTTGCTTTGCTTCATTAATGGTGTTTTTTTTTTTTTTTCCCTTCTTTTTCATTTTTTTTTCCCAGTTTCTTTCTTGCATGGAGGACAGCATGTCCTCCCACATGCATCTTTCTTTGCTTCCAAAAATTTTCTTCATTTATCCAAAAGAATAATAAATAAAAAAATGTACGCACCCTCCCAGGGAGCGGGGCAGGAGTGTGAAGAACTCAGCTGGCCATAGTGGGTTGAACTTGAGACTTGACACCTATGCTTCCTAAAACAGTTAGCTCAGCTCACCTGACCACTAAGCTAGCCTCTTAGGGTTCACAACAACAACAATGATGATGACAGGTGACCAGTGCAGACGGCTCTCACTTGCATTCTAGTATGAGAAGGATAGATGTGCAACTTGAACCCATTTCTAAAGATATAATAATGGCAATAGTAGTTGTCATAATAAAATTCAAAGATAAAATTATCAAAGATTATGACTGGACAGTAGGGAGTAGGATAGATGCAAATATTGTCTGGAATAAAATGACTAAATCTATCATAAAGATAGCAAGAGATATTTTAGGTGATTCCAAAGGAAGATAGTCAGTTAGAAAGTTGGCAATGAGATAAAGAAGTCCAAAAAACCGTTAAGACAAAAATAAACTGGAAAAAAATATGGCAAAGTTATAGAAATATAGAATATTTCGAAAACTATAAAGAGGCAAGAAAAGCAAAATTAGTAAAGCTAAACATAAAATTTATGATATTTTATGTACTAGACTAGATACAAAATAAGGAGAAAGAGACATTTATAAACTTGCTAGAGCTTGAGAGAGAAAATGCTAGGTGATGTAAAATATATAAAGGACGACAATGATAATGTCTAAACTAGAAATGAAGACATAAAAGAGAGGTGTGAAAGATACTTTGATAAGTTATTTAATGAAAACCAAAATAAAATATTGAATTTGGAAGTAACAAATGAGGAGAACACTAAAAATAGAAAACTTATTTGCAAAATTAGAGTCCTTGAAGTTAAGATGATGTTAAAAAAGATGGAAAGTAGGAAATCTATAGGACCCAATAACATACCTATAGAAGTTTGGAAATGTTTAGAGGATAAAGGAAATATTTTGTTTAATTGATATTCTCAACATTATTGTAAAAACTAAGAAAATACTAGAAGAATGGAGAAAAAACACATTAATACATTTATACAAAAACAAAGGCGATATTCAAAATTGTAATAACTATCGTGGAATTAAGATCATGAGTCATATTATGAAATCATGGGAAATGGTAATTGAACAAAGAATAAGACTAGAAAATGAAGATTTCGGAAAATCAATTTGGTTCTATGCCTAAGATCAACAATAGAAGCTACTTTTAAGATAATTAATAGAAAAGTTAAGGAAAGAAAGGGACTTGCCAATGATTTTTATTGTCCTAGAAAAAGCATATGGTAGTACCTAGAGAAGTTCTTTGGTGGGTCATTAAAAAAAGGAATTTTCAATAGATATACTAAGGTCATTAAGGATATGTATGATAGAGTAGTGACTAACATTAGAACTGTAGGAGGGGAATCTAGAGATTTTCCAATCACAATAGGTATACATCAAGGCTCCAATTTGAGTTCTTATATTTTTACTTTAGTGATTGATGAACTTACTAGGAATGTCCAAAATGAGATCCCTTGGTATGTGTTGTTTGCAAATGATATTGTGTTGATTGGTGAAAGTAGAAGCAGAGTGGAAACTAAGTTAGAACTTTGGAGAACCGCATTAGAGTCCAACAATTTTAGGATAAGTAGAAATATGATAAAATATATGAAATGTAATTTCAGTAACATAAGGAGTAGTAGACAGAAGATTAAACATGATAATTAAGAAATTATTAGCACTAACAAATTTCAATATCTTGGATTTTCAAGTAGAAGGGAAAATTGAAGAAAATGTAATACATAAAATTAAAGCAGGTTGGATGAAATAGAGGAATGCATCACGCATGTTGTGTGATCGTAGAATATCCTTAAAATTAAAAGGAAAGTTTTATAAGACGTTTATAAGGTCGGCTATGCTTGGTTCAAAAATATTGGGTAACTCTGAAACAACATGTACAAAAAGTAAAAGTTTCCAAAATACAAATGTTAAAGCGGTTGAATGGTATAACATGAAAAGATAAACTAAGGAATGAGCATATACGCAATAATTTGGGCATAGCACTGGTTGAAGACAAGTTAAGAGAGGGGCGATTTAGATGGTTTGGGCATTTGAAATATAGGCCTAGTAGAGCACTTGGGAGGAGGAGTGAGTTAATTATTATTTCAAGCATAAAAAGGGGTAGAGGGTAAGCCTAAAATAACTTGTAATGAGGTAGTGATGAAGAATTTAATGACCTTTAACCTAGTTGAGGAAAATGCTCTTGATCGTGTGAATTGGAGAAAAAGAATTCATGTAGGCGACCCACCTAGTGGGACTTGGAGACTTGTTGTTCTTATTGTTGTTGAGTAGTCATAGCAGATTATATTAATGTTGTCGTTGCATGAACAAAGAAACAAGAAGGAGAAGCCAGTAGCATTAAGAAAGAAAACAAGTCTAGGCATGGGAATTGTATATGCCAATTAAAAAGTTCACGAAGCCACAATGGAAACAAGTATTACCGCTTATTGAAAGCAAAAAACCTCCCAAGTCAAGGCAGGAAAATTTATCACAAAAATGGAAACAACTATATGAAACTGGGCATAAGAATAGCAACAAATTTGAGTAAATTTATCTGAGAGAACCAATGTTTTGCAAAGGTGTTCAGCCATACACAAGCAAAGTTCGAGTAAGTTATGCATTAGATGCATGGTAAGAAGATGCCATCAATTATCTTTTATCAAGTATTTATCACTACTGAGAACTTAAGATCTGAATAAATATCATTTGTAAATAGATTCAGACTTTGGAAGTTGAAAGTGTGAAAGAAAAAAAGAAGGCATGTAGTTCTAGATTCCAACTTACTATTAGGATGGAACATTCGTGAAACAAAGCGCACTGTTGGTGGCTTATTTGGGTAATCCTCTGTAAACTGAAGAGTCAATTTAAACGTACCTGAAGGACTCAAATATATTACTACAGGCATAAGTTAAAAAAGGAAGGAAACAAAACACTCACATGCAAACTAAGAACAACATTAATAACAACTATCCTGATGTACATGAAGAATATACTGAACTGAACATAAGATGCAGCAAAGTTAAATACCATTTGGTCATGTTTTAGTCCTTACTAATGATGCTCTCATGCCATTTACTTCAAATTTGCCTTACTAATGACGTTATAAGAATTAAAGCTCAAGAACAGAAAATGACAGTTAAATCAGTGTTCAAGTGGCAAAATGCAATTATTCACAGCATTGGATATATAATAATGCGCCCATTCTCAGAAGCAATATTTTGGACTCTAGCGCTTTCATTTCGAGCAAATGAAAGTATCTATTATACTGACATAGGGAGGGCTAAATAATCAAGATAAAGAATTTCAAATATCAGTACAAGTGGGAAGATTTCCTGAACAACACCACTCACAATAATTAATGAAGATGACCAAATGCAGCAGAAAAGTCTATTATGAGATTGAACAATGTACCATAAAATTTTGCCATCCAAAGGGAAAATAGATCTTGTCAAAAATAAATCAAACTTGAACTCAATCAGGTAGAAAACTCTCAATTGTATCAGCAGCAGGGAAAAAATTGCAGTTTTGAAAACAAAAAAGGGTTGTATAAACACAGACAAAGAAAATGGATTGCACAACACACACATCAGCAGAGAAAGCAGTGATATTTGTTCCAATAGTTCATTATTCCCAAAATACATACAATACAATAAAAATGACCCAATAGCAAAATGATTAACATCATCGATCATTGTCAAATTAAGTTGGGTCAAGATGCCTCCATACCTCCATCCCAGGGGGTATCATCAGGACTGCAATCAATCAACAGAGCAAGTCTTAATACAACTAATCCAAAACTTCCAGGTTTCTAAAAATAATATCGGTTTAGAAAATAAGGCAATCAAAATTTCATATATCTCCAAACATACCCAAATATAACAGCATTCCAAAGCATGATATTATTGTCTTGAGGGGCGCCACTGATGCCAGCAGGTGGATCTTGCTGCAACCTTTTGAAATCCCTCATCAATCTCTTCCTAGCAGGGGTCGACATCCTCACCTCCTGTTATTCATTCAGAGGCCATCCACAGAATACTAGTTAGTAATTAACACACATAAACACACATGCACACTCACAAAAACACATATTAAGAGACTATATAAGCAGAACAATACTTTACTAGGATCATGAGCTCTTTAAACCCTAAAATATCATTGTCTAGCAAAACTACCAAACCAGGCTGAAGATCCAATCAATTAGAGGCTCTTCAAGATATGTGCGAGGAATTTCATAGGTCAATATGTTTTAATCCAAGTCCCAACCACTCAGCTAGGGTCAGACTCAAATAGAGTTGCGTCAACTACAATACTCCAGTATGATTATCTGACCAACTAGAATAGTTTAGCGTTTCTCAACCCAAAACAGCAGATAAATTAAACAGAAGCTACAACCAGAAACTCAATCAATTTAGAGTATTGTTTAATTAGCATTTTGTAAGTTCTTCATGAGCCAAAATACATGACAATTTTGCTTATGAAAGCAATAAATATGGTTCAGCAATTGTACAAGGTTTATCTCCTGACAGTTTGACACCTCCCACTAGACTAGGAACTCAGTGTAGCGGCTCAAGAATTGGGCAGTCAGATAGCAATTTTGAAATTGTTGGTTGTATTCAACTGCCACAAATTCTTGTTTCAGCTTATATTGCGCTAAGACCACGGGCACAAGAAAAGACATATAATTCTAAAAGAACAAAATCGGAGGAGTCGCGTGCAGCACAAACGCACATCCTCCAAGCTAAAAGCAACCAGACAAACAAAAGCCCTAGAGGCTAGATCCACGATCTGGTTTCCACTGAAGCTCCAAACAAATAATCAATTAAAACTAGGGTTTGTTCACCCGAACCAACATATTACCATCCACTCTTTGGCCTTTGCGCCAAAATCCACCGTACCAACCGCAAATCAAATCAAATCAAATCAAACATTACAAAGGCACAAGAGCTCTCACCCGCAAGCAAACGCGACGAGTAGCTGTGATTCTCCCGGAAGAATTCAGAAGAACACCAATCGCCGGTCCAAGGGAAATGAGAGAGAGAGAGAGAGAGAGATGCTATCAGAGAAAGTTTTCCATGGCGGAAAATCGATACAGATCGATCTACTGATCCCAGAGAGAGAGAGAGAGAGAGAAGGAGATTTATAGGGAGCCGAAGGGGCGATTGAGGTCAGCGATTCCCATTTCTTTTCCTAGTTTTCTCTTTTCTCCCACTTGCTGGTACAGCTTCTGTTGCCTCCTCGCCCATGCGCCTCTCATCTCTATACATCCATTAAGTTATAATTATTATACGTATACAGAATACACTATACGGTAATACTGTATACTGCGTACGTGTATTTGTATTTTGTCGTTAGTATACTACGCGCACACACCATGTCTGTGAGGTACCTAAATCCTAATCATCGTCCTTTATTTTTATTTTATTTTTATTTTTCATTTTTCCCTAAGAAAACCTCACATCTTTTTGGTGTCTTCATTTTTTCTTACCTTGGAAAAAATTAGAGAGGGAAAGAAAAAGAGACAGAGATGTTAAGGACAATTAGTTGGTGTTAATCCCTTTTTAGGCGTGATTAAAGGAGTTTATATTTTGACAAAGAAAAAAAAATTATCTAAAACGGTATAGAGTTACTATGTCATTTTTTTTAACTTGTGATTAGTGAAAGTAAAATTTTTATGAATTTAGGTTGATTTACTTTAATTTTTGTGGACAATTTGAATAAGTTATACTAGAGAGTTATTAAAATAGGATCTTTTGTAAATTTTAAAAAATAAATAAATAAATTAGCCTATGTTAAAATTAACTACTATTATTATCATTTATTGTCTATTTATTTATTGACCATTAAATTAAATTTTATAATTAATATATGTATCAAGTACAATGAATAGACAATGTTACCTTCTTTTACTTTTTTATTCTTTTTAGGTCAAATAACGCGAGACAGTCATCGCCATCCCCTACAAAATTTGAATATAAGATTCTCAATCCTCAACCTTCCCAAATATCCTTTAAGGGATCTCCACAAACAATTACTATGATTTATGGGTATTCGACGAATTCCATGAGATAGAAGAGCAAACATACCAGCAGCAACAGAAACAAAAACC
Source organism: Malania oleifera (assembly GCF_029873635.1). Taxonomy (NCBI): domain Eukaryota; kingdom Viridiplantae; phylum Streptophyta; class Magnoliopsida; order Santalales; family Ximeniaceae; genus Malania; species Malania oleifera. The sequence continues at coordinate 69,790,161 of NC_080428.1, forward strand.
ACATACGCAAATACTTTGCTTAAAGTACTAAACAGTCAGGAATGTAGGTTGAACTCAAAGTATGCAAACATCTTCAACAAGAAAACAAATGCACCTAAAACTAGGGGTGAGCAAACGGTCAGTTCGGTCAAATTCGGTTAATTAATCAAATTAATTGAAATTTTCGGTTAATGATTTCTATTAACTGAGCCGACCGAATAAGGGATGTTAATCAAACCTCGTCCAACTGAATTACCTTTTCGGGTAATTCGGTTAATCGAATTTAACCAAATTTATTTTAAATTAATTATTAAAAATAAAATATAATTATAATTTTTTTACCAATTCTATAGCTCATTTATTAATTTTATTAAAAAAAGATATTTTGCATCTATTAATTTTATTAATCAAAAAAAATATTTTACTATTAATCTATAAAAGTGGAATTTACAAATCATGTTGTCCAAAAACTATTGTCCAAATTATGATATGCGGTCATGAAACTGAATGCATTCCCCCTGGTGATTTATGGTGGAGTTACTGCAACTCAATTCCATAATTCTAAGAGAGCAATGGACATGAGCTCATGTAGAGACTCGAAAAATTATAGTAATTAAATAATAAAAGAAAAAAAAAACAGGAAATTTTTAAAAGGGGACTTACAGAGTCTCGTTGACGAAAGCAGGGCGCTCGTTGACGAACATCCTTCTTGGGTTCGTCGACAGGGACATTCGTCTCATCGACGAGAAGTTATCGAGAGGGCCGTTTTCAGGGCCTAAATCTCATTGACTAGGAGTAGGCGTTCTATAAGAACCCGACTTGTGAGATCTGAAATAAATAAATAAGAAAAGGGTAAAACAGTAAATTGGGTAGGCTTCGTTGACGAAGTCAGAGTTCGTAGACGAAGGCCCTTCTGCTGTTTGGTGACGAAATGCAGGTGCTCATCAATGAGGAGAAGCCAAGAGGTTTCGAGAAATCTGGAAATCTCAGGCTCGTCAATGAGGCCACCGCTTCGTCGACGAACTCCCTTCGTTGACTCGTCGACGAACTCACTTTGTTGACTCGTCAACGAAGACGACGCCTCGTCGACGAAGTTGGCCGAGTCAAAGGTGCTATAAATATCCATTGGACTGCTTCTAAGCTAAGTTATCAAGTTTTCTCTCTTTCTCTCTCTCTCTCTCTCTAAGAACTCGAAACTCTCTCTGTAACGCCCCAAACCCTTAAACCCGGGTCCGGCTCGTTATACCTGATAAAATCCCTGATAATCCATAATCCATAATATATGCAGCGGAAATATAATCATAATCTCCGTATAACATAATACCAAAGTTTACTAATTCTAACTACCAACCATAATAAATTAATCATCCACCAGTATTCAAATATATACATGTCTCCAAAACATTATCCACTAATACCAGTATATTTCACAACTATCCTTTCATAACTGAGTTAAAACATAAAATATAAAATATAAAATATACATATCAGAATTAACATAAAAATATACCCTTTTTCTTATATCTTCAAAAAATGTTATAAAATCTCGAGCTCTCAAAGCTCGATCCTGAGAAATCCTGAAAAAAAAATGAATTCATATTCGGGTGAGACACATCTCAGTAAGGGAAGAAATAATATATTAAACTCAGAGTGTGACTATCATGAGATTATACATGACATATTATTTAACATTTGAAAATCGTTAACATAATTTTTTGAAATCATTCCCTGAACCTAATCAATCACATGCAAATATTTAACCCACGAGATTACCCGAGGATAGGGGTGATTACCTGCCCATACAAGTAGCACCCATCTGCTCTGATACCTAGACAACCCAGAGGTCATAGTTAAAGCGTACCAAGGCACTCACCTTACTCAGTAAGCCCTCAAGTGATGAATTAATCTCGTACTCACGCATTCAACAATAGTTTACTAGCAAAGGCCCTAAGGATAGGGAATTCTACCTGCCCATACAAGTAGGTTCCCTCTGCCCTAGTGCGTTATACAGCTACTGCCACATCTGAAGCTACTAGTGCACTCGCCTTACTCAGCAAGCACTCAGGCGAAAGGTACGCCTTGCCCAATCGTAACATGTTCTACATACATACATACTTCTAATATCATAATACATCATTCTTTTCTGTCATTATACATTCATGCACATTCATTCCTGTTCATAACTTAACTTTGCATTTCATTTCACTTTAAGTGACTCTTTCTCATTTACATCATTTACCTTTGTCATTTCATTTCATTGTCATTTCATTGCATAACATTTCATTTCATTACTTCGTACTACAGCTAGTCTTTAGCCATCATCAGTTAGTCTACGTAGAAATGTGCTAGATCTGCTAACATAGCTCCTTTTAGCTGTCATCAGTTAGTCTACACAGAAGTGTGCTAGATCTGCTAACATGGCTATCTTTCAGCTGTCTTACATTTACATGGTTGCATTTAACATACACAGGCAATATTGTCCATATCATATTTTATTTTCATTGTTTTACTTACTTAGTCTGCATCTCATACATTTAACATATATTTGCACAGAATCTCATGCCACACAATTTAGTAATAAAATTCATACACTGCCTGTAAAATAAGCCAACCAACATTTAATGTTTCATTTCTTACTTAATTATCCTGAAAAAATTTCCCACTTTCATCAGTTCATTTTTGCATATATATATATCTAATAAACAACCCTAAACTCGAAAAAAAATATAATTTAAACAGTTGGCATTTTACCCATACTGAAACATATACACGTACATATAACACAATTTATTTTTCCATTAAATTCATAAAAATTCTAATTTAATATATATTTTTTCCCTTACCTGGTTTCTTGAACTACGCCAACAGAGACTCCGAAAAATACCTGCGGCGCTCACCCGGACCCTAAATCAAAAATTCCTAACTCCAATAAATTATTTCTGAATAAAATATTATTTAAATATTTCCTAGGGCTATAATTCCTAAATAAATAAATATACCCTTAAATTTAGCCAAATTGTCAAATTTCCCAAATCCCACTCTCGCTTTGGAGTAGGGCTTAGAAAACTTCAACTGAAAAATTACCAACTCCAAAATGATGACAACGACGATTAGGACCCCGTGGTGGTGCCTGATCGTCGATTTAACAGCAAATTTAACCAAAAATTGAGAAATTGGGGAAAAATTATATTTTCCTAGGAGTAGTGCCTAAGTCGTTCCCATGACAAATCTGCTCCAATAGAAATGTCGACAGGGGAACTAGGATTCCAATGGCACCTTCTGTTTCCCGATCCGTCACAAACTCACCGAGTAATTGAGAGAAAGAGAGAAGCGGAGACGAAGGAGTGGCTTCGCGTACTGAACGCAGGAAAGTTTGCAGGGGGGTGCCTGACATCTTCTCTGTTCTTCTTCCTTTTTCTTTCTTCTTCTTCTTTCTTCTTTCTTCTTTTTCTTCTTTTACTTATACTTATCTTACATATATATATATATATATATATATATATATATATATATATATATACATATATATATATATGTATATATATATTTATATATTATATTAACTTACTATATAAGTGTATATATGTATATTTCTCTTATTTCAATTAGTTTTTTTTTTTAAATCCAATGTAAAAATATTTAATTTAATAACAAATTATTTAATTATTTAATTCATCTTATTTAATTTAATTTCTTTAATTTTAATTTAATTTTTTTTTCTTTTCCCCCGCCATTCCTTTTATTTAATTATCTGTTGTTTTATTTATTTATTTTTTTCTAAATTATTTTAATCCTTTTAAATTTTTGGGTCTTTACACTCTCTCTTTCTCTAGATTTTTTTGTCGTACGTTGCTAGAATCAACGATTTGATGTTACTACGAGAATCAGGGAAGGATTCTTTTCAAAATTTGTGGAACGGATCTTCGTTTCGAGAATTTTCAGGATTTGACCCAAAATCGAGGTAAGGCTCATTTTTCATTTCCGTTTTGGTAGTTCTGTAGGGAATGGAATTGTAAGTATGTTTTGTACTGTGATTTATAGGTTTTGGCAACTCGGTTCGCTGTTTAGGAGCCATAGAGTTTGGGTTTGGATTTTTGGGAAAATGTAAGGGGATTCTATTTATATCAGTTATTTTCGAAATCGGATTCGATAGAATTGTGGTTCACGGTTCTGTGTGTGTTTTGACTACTTAGTTGGAGAAATCTAATGGGTAAAATTATGGGATTTTCATATTACAGTTTTGGGAAAAATAGGCCATTGGGTTGCATCTCTAGTTTTGTTAGAAAACCGTGGATATATTGTGATATATATTGTGTTATGGAGATGACCGTGCTTTGACTTGTTTTGAATTGTATTTTGAAAATCATGATTGTTGAGATTACCAAATGAGTGTGGAATGACTTGTTATATGAACATGCATGAGTTGTGTTTTGATGAAATGAGATAGGAACGGGGTTCCAAATTGTTCCAGGCTTTGATGTCCAGCTTTTGCCGAAGAATGCGTAATACCACTAGATCGACTGGTTTTTATCGAAGGGTGTGAAAACACCAGATCTGCATTGGTTCAACGCTGTGAGGCTTAGGCTATGTCAGGTTACCAGGGGCACCAGCTTTTGCCAAAGGGTGTGAAATACCACCAGACAGTTCGGCTTTTGCCGAAGGGTGTGAAATATCACTAGACAGTCCGACTTAGGCCAAAAGGTGTGACGACACCAGATCGTATTGCTTTGTATCGTTGGTATACTGGAATTATTTTTGTGAAAATACTGGAACTGTATTGAACTGTGTATGTTTTATATCATGATAACACTCATATGCCACACACCGATATAACCTGATTCTTCCTTACTGAGAGGTGTCTCACCCCTATTGTACGTACATATTTTCAGGTCCTTCGAGTAACCGAAACTAGCATCCTTGTGTTGGGAGCGTAGTGGTTGGTATACTACGTGAAGTACTTCTGTAAGTACTAGGACTATATCGGGTTGTCGTTTTGGGTTTTGGCTGGCACCCGGGTTTATGTTTTGTATTATGGAGCTTAGACTCCTTCTGTATAGACTCTGGTATGGTACAATATATGTATAGAAAGAACCGCTGTGTATATGTCATGTATGTGAATGTGTATAGGGTGTACGGGAACCCCATGGGATCGGACCCTCATTCATTATTGTATCATTGGTGTATTGTATGATACAGGGACAGGTTAGGTTACTAATTCACCCCTAGGTCCCATTATCGAGTTCGAGGCGTGACAATTTGGTATCAGAGCTAACTAGGTTGTTAGGTCCTGTAGACTTTGTTAGGCATAGATATGTGTAAATACCAGAGTATAGGAGGTAGGAAATGGGTAGAGTAGGTCGAGAGTTGTTTTGTTGCTAGATAGGGACTCGTTGGCTGTGTTATATGTTTTTCCTAGAATGACAATTTTAGTAAAATCATGGTAAACCATTGATGATTTTCGTGTCGGTGTGATAGTGTCACGCCCCGAACCCCGAAATGGGACCCAGGGGTGAAAAAGTAACCTAACCTGTCCCTGTATCATACAAATCATCCACAGATACAGAACAAAGAATGAGGGTCCGACCCCGTGGGGTTCCCTGGCACCCTAAACACATCAAATCACAAACATGTACGCAGCAAAAAAAGTATTTCTATATCAACATATGCAGTACCATACTAGATTCTATACATGAGCCAAACACAGCTCTATCAAAACGTACAATGGGTGCCCAAATACAACCCAAAATGGCAACCCAACAAAACTACAGTCCTAGCACTTACCCAAGCGCTAACGCAGTACACCGACCATTACGCTCCCTACATTAGGACGCTAGTTCCGGTTACTCGAAGGACCTATAAAAATGTACGTACAGCAGGGGTGAGACACCTCTCAGTAAGGAAGAATACAAGTTATATCGGTGTGTGGCATTTGAATGTTATCATGACACAACATACATGCAGTTGAATGGAATCCAGTACTAATTCACACAGTGCGTTCACGCACACATACGGCAACCATTTATACGCAGCCTTGTCACAATACACACACATGATCAGTAACGCTCAGTGTCGTCACACTCTTCAGCCCGAAGCCGGCCCGCGATATACTGTGTTGGCCCTTAGCCAACCCGCGAACACGGTGCCACCGGCACATGGCTAGTCCCCCGACTCCCATGGCATCGTACCTGGAATCAATTCGGAACCGCGTTACTACTAGCATTTCAACATATCACACACACATGCATGCTCATATAACCAAACAAACCACACTCATTTGGTAATCTAAATCATGGTTTTCCAAACAAATACAGTTTAAACAAAGTCAAGGCACGACCATCCTAATATCACAGTATAAATCACACATATACTTGGTTTTCAACAAAACTCGGGATTCATCCCGTCGCCCCCTTTTCTTCCAAAACTGTAATAATGAAAAACCTATAGTTTTTCCCGTTAGATCCCCCCAAATGAGTAGCCAAAACACACGCAGGACCGTGGACCACAGTTCCACCGAGTCCAATTTCAAAAACAACCAATATAAACATAGTTCCCCTTACCTTAACCCCATATAACAAAACCCGAACTCCAAGGCTCCTAAACAGCGAACCGAGTTCCAAAACCTACAAATCACAGTACAGAAAATACTCACAAGACCATCCTCTACAAAACTACCAGATCATAAATGGAAATCAAGCCTTATCTCCATTTTTCGCCAAAACCCGAAAACCTCCGAAACGAGATTCCGATCCATAGAAGTTGTAGAGAATCCTTCCACGATCCTCGTGGTAACTTCCGTTTCACGATTCTATCAAAGATCGGCGAAGAAATCTAGAGAGAGAGAGAGTAAGGAAAGTTTAGAGAGAGAGAGAGATGAGATTGAAGTAACTTAGTGATTAAGAAATGAAAATTTCCATTTATAGACCTTTGACTCGGCCCAATTTCATCGACGAAATGGTGTCTTCGTCGACAAAATATCGGGAATTTCGTTGACGAAATGGTGCCTTCGTCGACGAACCCTGATATTTCCAACTTCCGCCTCTCGGCTTCTCTTCATCGACGAACTTCTGAATTTTGTTGATGAAAAGCCTTCTACCTTCGTCGACGAATTTTGGCTTCGTCGACGAAATCTGCAAAATTCCAATTTCTCATGGTTCGGGTTCTTACAATCTCCCATCCTTACAAAAATTTCGTCCTCGAAATTTGCCATCTCTCATTCATAAAATCATACATACAATCGAACACATAGACACAACTCAAGAGTGACCTGACGATCATCACAGCGCAGTCCCATCATACACATACACATACATACCCTCACTTATGGCGGAGGAATATCGTGGTTACATATACAACGGTCTCAGGAGTTCACAATACACACACACTCTCGATGACTAACCACCTATCCCAACCCACAGTAGGATTATGTACAAGTGCTCAAAACAATTGTGGATACTTCCGGCGTATTTTCGTTTCTAGTTCCCAAGAAGCTTCCTCAACCTCGTGGTTTCGCCACAATACCTTCACTAATGGTATCTCTCTGGTACGAAGCTTCTGAACTTTACGGTCCAGAACCTGAACAGGTATCTCCTCATACGCTAAAGTATCCCCAATTTCCAACTCATCATAACTAATAACATGTGAAGGATCCAACACGTACCTCCTCAACATGGAGACGTGAAACACATCATGGACCCTCGAAAGTGCTGGAGGTAATGCAACTCTATAGGCTACCAGACTCACTCGTTCAAGTACCTTAAATGGTCTAATATACCTCGGGCTCAACTTTCCCTTTCTGTCGAATCTCATCACCCCTTTCATCAGAGCAATTCGCAGAAATACCTTACCTCCCACTTCAAACTCTAACTCACGGCGACGAACATCTGCATAACTCTTCTGCCGACTCTGAGCTGATCTAATCCTCTCCCGGATCAAACCCACATTCTCAGACTCCTTCTGCACAAGTTTAGATCCTAACACCTGACGTTCACCAACCTCATCCCAATTCAAAAGCGATCGACACCTCCAACCATACAAAGCCTCGAACGGTGTCATCCTTATACTAGACTGAAAGCTGTTGTTATAAGCGAACTCCACAAGTGGCATAAACTGTATCCAGCTACCATCGAAGTCTAACACATAAGCTCGCAACATATCTTCTAATATCTGTATCGTCCTCTCCGACTGTCCATTAGTTTGGGGGTGGAATGTTGTACTAAAAGTAAACTTCGTTCCCAATGCCTCCTACAAGCTTGTCTAGAATCGAGAAGTAAACCTTGGATCTCGATCTGACACAATGGACACCGGTACTCCGTGCATTCTCACAATCTCATGCACATACAATTCTGCTAGCCTACTCAAAGGATAGCTAACTCTCATCGGTATGAAATGAGCAGATTTCGTCAATCTATTCACGATCACCCAAATAGCATTCTGCCCGTGAAGCGCTGGCGGCAATCCGGTTACAAAATCCATGGAAATATGCTCCCATTTCCACACCGGAATATACAAAGGCTGCAACGGCCCTGCCGGCCTCTGATGTTTAGCTTTCACCTGCTGAGACGTCAGACACTACTCCACGAATTGAGCAATTTGCCTCTTTATACCAGACCACCAAAAGGTCTCACGCAAGTCCCGATACATCTTCATACTACCAGGATGTACCGTCAACATAGAACGATGCGCCTCCTCTAGAATCGTCCTTTTGATATCATCATCGTTCGGAACACACAATCTGGTCCCAAACCTCAGTACACCTCCCTCAGAAATGTTAAACTTCATAGCCAGTCCCTGCTATACCTTTTCCCTAACCTCTGCCAACTCTGCATCACTAGCCTGCGCGGCTTTTATGCGCTCAAACAAAGTTGATTGGACCACCAAACCAGCAAGATAAGCCTGATGATCACCAACCACCAACTCTATACTTGAGCTTTCCAAATCTCATCTAATATGACACTGAGTTACAACCGCAGATACAACTGTAGGCTCTAACTTCTGACTCAACGCATCAGCTACCACATTAGCCTTCCTCGGGTGATAACTGATTGTGCAATCGTAGTCCTTAATCAACTCTAGCCACCGCCTCTGCCTCATGTTCAACTCCTTCTACGTAAAGAAATACATAAGGCTCTTATGGTCAGTGAAGATCTCACACCGCACCCCGTACAGATAGTGTCGCTAGATCTTCAGTACATACACAACAGCAGCCAACTCTAAATCATGCATAGGGTAGTTCTTCTCATATTCTTTCAGTTTCCTAGAAGCATATGCCACTACCTTACCCTGCTACATAAACACACATCCCAGGCCTTTCAGAGACGCGTCACTATAAATCACAAACCCACCATCCCCCGAAGGAATGGTCAACACCGGAGCAGTAACCAACCGGAGCTTCAACTCCTGAAAGCACTGCTCGCAATCACTAGTCCACTCAAACTGTACTCCCTTCATGGTCAATCATGTCAGAGGTCCAGACAATTTAGAGAAACCTTCTACGAACCGACGATAGTAACCTGCCAGTCCTAGAAAACTCTGAACCTCCTACACATTCTTCGGCCTTACCCAGTCGACCACAGCTTCAATCTTACTAGAATCAACTGATATTCCATCCCCAGTAACCACATGGCCTAAGAACGCAATCTGACTCAACCAAAATTCACATTTCTTCAATTTAGCATACAACTTCTTCTCCCTTAAAATTTGTAACACTAACCTCAAATGTTCCACGTGCTCTTTCGTACTCCTTGAGTATACCAGAATGTCGTCAATAAATACCACCATGAACCGATCCAAGTACTCATGGAAAACCCTGTTGATCAGATCCATGAACACCGTCAGAGCATTTGTCAATCCAAAAGGCATGACTAAGAACTCGTAGTGGCCATATCTGGTTCGGAAAGCTGTCTTCGCTACATCTTCCGCTCTAACTCTCACCTGATGATATCCTAACCGCAAGTCGACCTTCGAAAAGACCTGCGTCCCTTGCAACTGGTCAAAGAGATCATCTATACGAGGTAAAGGATAGCGATTCTTCATAGTTACCTTGTTGATCTCATGGTAATCCATGCACATCTGCATCGACCCATCCTTCTTCTTCACAAACAGTACTGGAGCTCCCCAAGGTGAAACACTAGGTCGAATGAATCCCCTGTCCAATAATTCCTGCAACTGCTCCTTCAACTCCTGAAGTTCTGCTGGAGCCATCCGGTACGGAGCTTTAGAGATCGATGCCTTACTGGGCAGCAACTCTATCGCAAACTCCACCTCACGATCCGGAGGTAAACCGGGTAAATCATCTGGAAACACATCTGAGAATTCGCTGACTACCCGATTGTCCTCGAGTCTCAACTCATCCCACGGTGGTTCCTTTATACAAGCTAGGTACCCCTGACATCCGTCTAAGAGTAGCCTTTTCGCCTGTAGTGCTGACAGAATTTGTGGCACTGAACGCACACACGATCCCACGAATTTGTACTCCTGCTCCCCAGGAGGTCTAAAAACTACCACCTTCCTACGACAATCGATTACCGCATAACTGGAGAACAACCAATCCATCCCCATAATGATATCGAACCCTGACATGTCGTATACCACAAGATTCGTCGGTAGCAGCTTCCCCTGAATTTTCACTGGGCAGTCTACCAACATCTTCCTATAGAAAGATAAGCTCCCAGATGGCGTAGTAATAGATAACACCTCCTTTATATCTCGGGTCTCAACCCCACACCGTCCCACAAAACTCACAGATACAAAGGAATGGGTTGCACTCGAATCAAACAATACAGAAGCTTTAATCGAAAGCAATAATAAGGTATCTGTCACCATGTTACCTACATGCTTAGCGTCTGCTGGAGTAAGAGAGTATACTCTGGCTGGGGCTGTATTCGTTTGAGTGGTTCCCCAAGGTATCTAGTTGCTCCCTCGGTCCCCACTAACTGTAGGCATGTCTCGCCTTGATGCTCGACAATCATGAGACTTGTGGCCTGTCTGGCCATAGTTGTAGCAACTGCCTCCAAATGATTGGCACTCACCATCGTGCCATTTGTGGCATCTGGCACAACATCCACGAGTCTGGCTCCCCTGAGAATCCTGATGCTCGGTATTCTGGCAGTAACCTGAGCCCTTGCTCATCTTCTTCCACGATCCCTGACGAGATCCTGTCTGAGAACCAGAAGGTATTGTCCTCTTCCTCGATTCCTGATCCACCTCATCCTCTTGAATACCAATCTCGATCACCGTGGCCTTATCCACCAATACCGAGAACTTGCGGATCTGAAGCATACCCACCAGTCTGCGAATATCCTTCCTCAAACCCTTCTCAAACCTCTGAGTCTTCTCATACTTGCTCGAGATCATACATGGTGCAAAACGGGATAGCTCTATGTATCGAGCTGCATACCCCTGCACCGTCATACCTCCCTGCATCAGTGCAGAAAACTCATCTGCCTTCGCATCACATACGGAAGCCGGGAAGTATCTATCAAAGAACACCTCCTTGAAATGGCTCCACATCATCTCCTCAGGATCGGCTCTCTGCTTCTCCAGCAGACTCACCGCAGTCCACCATCGACCCGCCTCCCCAGACAGCTGGAAGGTGGCATAAAGGACTCGCTGCCTATCCATGCAGTGCAGGACCTCTAAGATCCTCTCAGTCTTCTCTACCCAATCTTCTTCTGTTGTCGGGTTAGGTCCCCTAGAGAACGTCGGAGGATGCATGCGTGTGAACCTTTCAATGGTGCAGCCCGTAGCAGTAGGAGAGCGCTCGCATCTCCCCACACTCTGCCTGATCTCCCATAATACCTGCCTCGTTAAGCCCCGAGGCACATAAGGAGACTCATCACTCACAGTCTCCTCGGAGCCACTTCTCAGGTTATTATCCTTAGGCTCCTTGCTGCAACACAATAGGAATCTATCAGTATCCTTACAACACATATAGTTAACACAATGATCTACACTAATCGTGTTAACTACTTCCTACCAGGTCTAGGTTTGTCCTATCACACCGACATGAAAGTCATCAATGATCTGCCCTGCTTTTACTGGAATCGTCATCCCAAGAAAAACACGGAATACCGTCGACAAATCTCGGTCTGGTAACCGAACAACCCTCAACCAACTCTACCCATATTCACATCATATACTCTGGTATGTACTCATAACTAAGCCTAACCAAGTCTATAAGATCTAGTAACCTGGTTAGCTTTGGTACCAAGCTGTCACGCCCCGAACCCCGAAATGGGACCTAGGGGTGAAAAAGTAACCTAACTTGTCCCTATATCATAAACATGTATGCAGCGGAAAAAGTGTTTCTATATCAACATATGCAGTACCATAACAGAGTCTATACATGAGCCAAACATAGCTCTATCAAAACGTACAATGGGTGCCCAAATACAACCCAAAATGGCAACCCAACAAAACTACAGTCCTAGCACTTACCCAAGTGCTAACGCAGTACATCGGCCACTACGCTCCCTGCACCAGGACGCTAGTTTCGGTTACTCGAAGAACCTGTAAAAATCTACGTACAGCAGGGGTGAGACACCTCTCAGTAAGGAAGAACACAGGTTATATCGGTGTGTGGCATTTGAGTGTTATCATGACACAACATACATGCAGTTGTATAGAATCCAGTACTAATTCACATAATGCGTTCACGCACATATACGACGGCTATTTATACACAGCCTCGTCACAATACACACACATGATCAATAACCCTCAGTGTCATCACACTCTTCGGCCCGAAGCTGGCCCACGACATACGGAGTTGGCCCGTAGCAAACCCGCGAACACGGCGCCACCGGCACATGGCTAGTCCCCAACTCCCATGGCATCGTACCTGGTATCATTTCAGAATCACGTTCCTACTAGCATTTCAACATATCACACACACATGCATGCTCATATAACCAAACAAACCGCACTCATTTGGTAATCTAAATCATGGTTTTCCAAAAAAATACAGTTTAAACAAAGTCAAGGCACAACCATTCCAATATCACAGTATAAATCACATATATACTCGGTTTTCAACAAAACCCGGGATTCATCCCGTCGCCCCCTTTTTTTCCAAAACTGTAATAATGAAAAACCCATAGTTTTCCCGTTAGATCCCCCCAATTGAGTAGCTAAAACACACACAGGACCGTGGACCACAGTTCCACCGAGTCCAATTTCAAAAATAACCAATATAAACATAGTTCCCCTTACCTTAACCCCATATAACAAAACTCGAACTCCAAGGCTCCTAAACAGTGAACCGAGTTCCAAAACCTACAAATCACAGTACAGAAAATACTCACAAGACCATCCTCTACAAAACTACCGATCAGAAATGGAAATCAAGTCTTACCTCGATTTTTTGCCAAAACCCAAAAACCTCCAAAACGAGATTCCAATCCATAGAAGTTGTAGAGAATCCTTCCACGATCCTCGGGTAACTTCCGTTTCCCGAGTCTATCAACGATCAGCGAAGAAATCTAGAGAGAGAGAGAGTAGGGAAAGTTTAGAGAGAGAGAGAGAGAGAGAGAGAGATGAGATTGAAGTAACTTAGTGATTAAGAAATGAAATTTTCCTTTTATAGACCTTTGACCCGGCCCAATTTCGTTGACGAAATGGTGTCTTCATCAACGAAATATTGGGAATTTCGTCGATGAAATGGTGCCTTCGTCGACGAACCCTGATATTTCCAACTTCCGCCTCTCGACTTCTCTTCGTTGACGAACCTGTGAATTTCGTCGACGAAAAGCCTTCTACCTTTGTTGATGAATTCTGGCTTCGTCGGCGAAATCTGTAGAATTCCAATTTCTCACGATTTGGGTTCTTATAAATAGAACAGACCTGGACCCGTGAGATGGATAGTTAGCATGATTAGATGTAAATGATTGCATTAACTGTATGTGATGTAGGAGTGCTAATAGATTCCTATCATATTTTCATAATGGAGCCCAAGGATAACAACTTGGAAAGTGGCTCCAAAGAGACTGCGAGTGACGAGTTTCCTTTTGTCTCGAGGGTTGACGAGACAGGTTATGCGGGAGATCGAGTGAAATGTTAGGAGACGTGAACGCTCTCCTATTGTTGCGAGGTGTATGTAACGACCTCAAAATTAAATCATTTTTTTTTACATATGAACTATTCTGATACCCCCTGCTCTGAAACTCGGGTCACGGAAGGCACTGGGGTAATCCTGTAAACAATAATCATACCTACGCAGCGGAAACATAAATTACACAATCCCATATACCATACAATACTAGAACTCAGTATTTCCATCACATAGTCACAAAATACATCTCTCCCCAATAAAATCTATCTAAAAAATACAAGACTCTACACCATCTTACCCTGTAACAAGGGTAATCAAGAAATCTCTATCCGCGAGCCTGATCTGCTCGCCTAACTAGCTCACCTGAAAAATGTTATAATAATAGGGTGAGACGACGCTCAGTAAGTGGAAATATGCTATTACTAGTGTGTGGCGACTAAGTTACATATACTTTAAATAACATCTGAGCTGTAATAAAGGATAAATCTGTAAAGCATATCTTACATTTTTCTCAATTTAAAACATAACTGTATCATCTGAGTTTTATACTTTTCATACTGCTAATATCATACTATATTTATCAAATACTGTAAAACTGTATATATATACATAACTATGCTTTATCACTGGAACTCTGTATGTCATGATTTGACCCCTCATGACAGGGTTGTGCGGCCTGTAGGCGGGACTTAACCTGGTCGGCCCTCCAGGAAAGTCACTATACTCTACACTACCTTAGCCCGGCCAAACTGCATACTCTCCTAGACGCGGGACTAGCTGCTACCTCGTCAAACTAGCCCCCTCAACCCAGCAAACTAGAGAGCTGCATACTCTCCGAGCACAATTGACGATGCCCACACACTATCTAAGATATGTGGTTGCACTCTATCTGTATTGGCAACGGTACTATGCTCTGTATTCTGTATCTGTATCTGTATCTGTATCTGTCTGTAATCTTTTCACAGGGATCTGATAGTATATATATACATATATACTCTTTTACTGTTTTCATCATGTTTCCAAAATAACCATAACACTATAACTTTGTACTGTACATACTGTAATATCTGTAGCATCTTGATGCTAAAACTGTATCATCTGTCTGTATACTCTGTTTGTATAATTTATCTGTATACTCTGAGTGTTATGGCATTTAGAAAAACATAACTTTCTATATACACTGTATATGTATACACATTCTGTCTGTAAATATCTCACTATATCTGTACAACTTGATATACTAAAAAATTGTGTAAAACTCCATATCAGATAATATCTACTCAGGCCACACATACTTTAAAAATTCGTATTCTGTATAATAACTGGTATACATGCATATATATATATATATATATATATATATATATATATATAAAATTATTGATAACGTAAGTAAATCTCCTAGCATAACATATTTCCCTTACCTAGTTTCTGAAAAGCCCCAACAATACTTTAGCCCTACACCCGCAGAGTTCTTCACTCAACACCCTGAAAACGACATCCACGAGAACAAAACATCAGTATTTTCCTACATACAATATTCTCTATAACTGTAAGGAAAGCATATTCTAAATAAAACACTTTACTCTGAATTTGGGATGAATTTCAAATCACCTCCACCAACGATCTGCTTAAGTAGACTTGCAGAGAACTTCCCAAGGAGCATCATGGTGGCTTCAGATCGTCAATCCAGTGAGAGACGAGTCTGGATCAAAGAGAGAAAGGGAGAGGGGCATAGAGAGAGAAATAGAGGGTTTCCTGCGCAAGTTTCGTATGAAAAATCTAGGTTTTCACTGTTTACAGGCTCGGATTCGCCGATGAGACACGTCATCTCGTCGACGAGTCCTTAAGGAATTTCGTTGATGAACTTCCTCCCTCATCGATGAATTTCATATTGCCCCAAAAACCTCTCTCGGTATTTTCTCGTCGACGAAACTTGTCCACGTCGACGAGCTCCTCTTATATCCTTGTCGACGAATCCCCTGTGTTCGTCAATGAGAACCCTTCTAATTTTTTGGGTTATTACATTCCCCCCTCCTTATAAAATTTTGTCCTAGAAATTTTCTATCTGGATTGAACACCATTATACACTCTATCATCTCGTAAAGGTAAAGGGTCTACTTATTTTATTACTTACCCTCACTTATGGCGGAGGAATACCATGGTTACAATCTAAGTTCTAGGAGATTATACATATGAAACTAAAAGACTACCCACTAACTAACTCAATACATGTACCTGCAAAAGAAAATTTACCTAATTATTTATACTTTACCTGCTATCACCATCCTCTTGGAACAACTGCGAGTATCTTTGTTTGATCTGCTCCTTGAGCTCCCAAGAAGCTTCCTCTATATCATGATTTTTCCATAAAACTTTTACTAATTGAATCTCTTTCGTGCGCAGTTTCTGAGTCTTGTTATCTAAGAATAGAATTGGCATTTCTTTATAAGCTAAAGATTCTTTAAGCTCTATCTCTGCATAGCTAATTATGTGGGACAGGTCTGGGACGTATTTCCTTAACATAGCTACATGAAACACGTCATGAATTATAGCCAGAGCTGGTGGCAAAGTTAGCCTATAAGCAACTTACCCTATTCTTTCTAGTATCTCGAAATGACCAATATACCTAGGGCTCAACTTGCCCTTCTTCCCAAATCTCATGATTCTTTTCAGGGGAGCTACTTTAAAAAATACTCGGTCCCCCACTTTAAATTCTAATTCCCGACGATGTGAGTCTGCAGAACTTTTCTGCTGACTCTGAGTAGTATTAATTCTTTCTCTAATCAGTCGGACCTTATCACACGCCTGCTATACAATCTCTAGACCCACACTTGCCTTTCACCTACTTCATCCCAGAAGAGAGGAGAATGACATCTTCTACCATACAATGCCTTGTAAGGTGTCATGCCGATGCTAGTGTGATAGCTATTATTATAAGCAAATTCAACTAATGACATAAATTTAATCCAACTTCGGTCTGTCCATTTGTCTAGGGATGGAAAGCAGTGCTGAATGCTAATTGTGTACCCATAGCCTTTTGAAAACTCGTCCAAAATCGTGAAGTAAACTGAGGATCTCGGTCGGAGACTATGGATACCAGCACACCATGGACGCGAACTATCTCCTAAATATATATTTCCACCAATTTGTCCATGGGATAACCGACTTTAATCAGAATGAAATAAGCGGTCTTCGTCAAACGATCAACAACCACCCAAATCACATTCAACCCCTGTCGCGCTAGTGGTAATCCCACAACGAAATCCATCGAAATGTGATCCCATTTCCATTTTGGAATAAACAATGGTTGCAACTGCCCTGCTGGTCTCTGATGCTCAGCTTTAACCTGCTGGCACGTCAAGCACTACTGTACAAATTCAGCTATCTCTCTCTTGATTCCACTCCACTAGAAGTACTCCTACAGATCTCGATACATTGTAGTGCTACCTGGATGTACAATGTATAGGCTGTGAGTCTCCTCCAATATAATTCCCCTGATCTCAGTATCTGCGGGAACACAAAGCCTAGTACAGAACCATAGGACTCCGTGTTGAATTCCTCACCCTGACCATCTCGCACCCTAGCCATTACCTTTGCCAACTCTACATCATCACCTTGAGTAGCTTTAATCCTCTCGCATAGCGTAGGATGAACCACTAGACTGGCAATGACTGCTTGAGGACTCTCCTCTATCAATTCTATGCTGAGCCTCTCCAAATCCATCAGAATTGAGTGCTGAATCTCCATAGCTGTCAGTATGGTTCCTACTGATTTCCTGCTCAGAGCATCTGCTACCACATTCGCTTTCCCTGGGTGGTAATTAATGGTGTAGTCATAGTCTTTAATGAGTTCAAGCCACCTTCTTTGCCTCATATTTAGTTCTTTTGGGTAAAGAAATATTTCAGGGTCTTGTGATCCGTGAAGATCTCGCACTTCCCACTATATAAATAATGCCTCTAGATATTAGGAGCATAAACCACAACAGCTAACTCCAAATCATGCACGGGATAGTTCTTCTCATACTCTTTAAGCTGTCTAGACGCATAAGCAATAACCCTGTTGTGCTGCATCAACACGCATCCAAGACCCTTCAAAGAGGTATTACTATATATTACATAACCATCCTCCTGTTAGGAATATACGATCAAATTCCGAAACCTGTGAGAAACAAATAGAGAAAGAATAACGCCAAAGAAAAATTCAATCACACGCACAAGACAATATTTACGTGGTTCGGCAATTTTGCCTACGTCCACGGAGTTGCAGGGATTTCAATATTATCAGGAAGAAATCACAGAGAGTGTGGCGATACAATTCTCTCGCTCTCGTTCTCTCTCGCGGATACAACCACCGAAACCCTAATCACCCGAAAGCACCCTTTTATATGTTGCGCCTAGGGTTCCGTTCCGAATGGGCTCCAAAAAAATTTTCCCCGCCCCCGGCCCAAGCCTTCGCTCCATGGACTAAGCCTTAGGATAGAAATCTCTAATTAAATAAAGGTCGAGTCGTCATCCAAATCAAAACATAACCAGGCTCCACAAAAGCCCAACACCTCCCCTGATGGAATAGCTAGTACCGGAGCTGAAACTAACCGCCGCTTTAACTCCTGAAAACTCTGTTCATAATCAACGATCTAATCAAACTTCATGTTTTTCTTCGTAAGTTGTGTTAATGGACTCGATAATATGGAGAAGCCATCCACGAAGCGTCGGTAATAGCCTGCCAATCCTAGAAAACTCTTGACTTCTTGAATACTTCCCGACCTTTCCCAACTCACCACTACTTCTATCTTACTTGGATCAATTGATATACCTGCCTCAGAGATCACGTGACCGAAAAAGGTAACTTGCTTTAGCCAAAACTCACATTTCTTTAATTTTGCATACAATTTCCTTTCTCTCAACATCTGTAACACCAGCCTCAAATGATGTTCGTGCTCATCAAAACTTCTCGAGTAGACTAGTATATCATCAATAAATATAACCACAAATTGGTCCAAATATTGATGGAACACCAGATTCATTAGATCCATAAATACTGCTAGTGCATTAGTCAACCCAAATGGCATCACTAAGAACTTGTAATGCCCATATCTGGTTCGGAACGCGGTCTTCAAAATATCTTCTGCTCTAACTTTCACCTGATGGTAACCTGACCGCAGGTCAATTTTAGAGTAAACCTGGGTCCCTTGAAGTTGATTAAATAAATCATCGATCCTAAGGAGAGGCTATTTATTCTTGACTGTCAGTTTGTTTATCTCCTTATAATCGATGCACAATCTCATGGTTCCATCTTTCTTTTTCACGAACAAAACTGGCGCTCCCCAGGGCGACACACTGGGCCTGGTAAATCCCTTGTCTAGCAATTCCTGTAACTGATCTTTCAATTCTTTCAACTCAACTAGAGCCATACGGTATGGTGCTTTAGATATCGGTGCAAACCCTGGTAACAGATCTATAGTAAACTCAATCTCACGGTCAAGTGGAAAACTAGGTAATTCTTCTGAAAAGATGTCTGGGAATTCCCTTACTACTGGTATGTTAGCTTGTTTCAATTCTTCTTTTGGCAATTCTTTTATGGTTGCGACATACCCCTGACAACCACCTTGTAGCAGTATCCTCACCTGAATAGCCGACACTAGCTGTGGTGAGGCACGTATGCGTGAACCCACAAATTTATATTTCTACTCACCTGGAGGTTTGAAAATAACTTCTTTTTTATGGCAATTTATACTGGTATGATGAGTATCTAGCCAGTCCATACCCAATATTACATCAAACCCCTACATATCTAGGACCACTAAATCAGCTGATAATACTCTCTCCTGAATACTTACTGGAAATTCCGAAGTACCCTCCTGCATCTCACCACAGACCCCATCAGTGTACCCACAGATAGTTCTATATCTAATGGTTGTGTCTTTATTCTAGCTATTTTCTCATATCCCGCCGATATAAAGGAATAAGTGGTACTTGTATCAAACAAAACAAAAATTTTATATTATAAAGTAGTAAGGATACCTGTAACTATGTCTCCAGTCGTCTCAGCGTCACCCGACATCAACACATAGACCCTCGTCAGCATAGTATTCCTCTACTGACCCCTGCGGGACGCCTGATATCCACCTCGAAACGGTATAGGAGCCAGTGCATAATTCGACGGCATCTGACATGATCGAGCCATATGGTTGGCCCTCCCACAACAATAACAGACATTCTCCCCCAATTGGCACTCACTTGAGTGTCTCCGTCCACATCTAGGACAAATGGCATGAAACTGTCCGCCTTGAAATCCACCGTGCTCTACTATCTGCCTATGACCCCCGCTAGATCTACCACCTCTCCAAGGGCCTCGGTTGGGACCCTCCTGAAAACCCGAGGGTGCAGTCCTCTTCTTTTGACTCTGCATCTCAGTCTCCCTTAACAAACTTTCCTATGCTATAATAGCCCTGACAACCAACTCTGAGAAATCATGGATCCTCAGTACTACCACCTGTCGGTAAATATCTCGCCTCAGGTTCCTCTCGAACATTCTTGCCTTCTTCACTTTGTCTGAGATAATATGGGGGCAAAAACGCGATAGCTCGATAAATCTCGCACCGTACTGCTGGACAGTTAATGATCCTTGAGACAAACTCAGAAACTCCTATACTCGAGGCTCTCTGACTGAGGCAGGATAGTATCTATCGAAGAACACATCCTTGAATCGTGCCCAAGTCATCGGTACTGGAATCGTCCTCTGCTCCTCCAATAGTCTGGTGGCTAACCACCATCTCTCGGCCTCCCTCGCCAGCCTATACGTAGCATATAAGACTCTTTGCTCGTCAGTGCAGTGAAGTACTGTTAGAATCTTCTCACTTCCTACAGCCAATTCTCTGCAACCGCAGGGTCAGCTACTCTAGAGAACGCTGGCGGGTTCATCTTCATAAATTTCTCTATGGTACATCTCTAAGCTGGAGATGGATCTCCCTGCTCTCTAGAACTCCGCGCTATTTTAGTCATAACTTGCCGAGCCACACTGCGTAGAACAACATCTGAATCCGCACCTCCTACGTCAAAAGGCCCAACACCATCGCCCCCACAAGTGTGAGCACTACTGCCTCCTAGGTCCATCTTGCAAATATATAGAACACCATTTCAAAATCCTATTTCCCATACATACTCAACTTATTCCATTTAATTAAAACTTCAAATCCTCTATTAACCATCTCTCATAATCCTAGCCCTAAAATAGCAACCCAAACACACGACTCGTTGATAGTTTACTGTGGCTTTCCTGAAATCGTCACCCTAGGAAAAACACAGAAACCACCACAAAAATCTTATATCTAGACCACAGAACAAACCTCAAATTTTTTTCCTATATTCTGGTATTGTTTTCTCGCTACAATCTAGAGTCTGCAGAACCTAGCAACCTAGGCTCTAATACTAAACTGTAACGACCTCAAAATTAAATCATTTTTTTTTACATATGAACTATTCTGATACCCCCTGCTCTGAAACTCAGGCCACGGAAGGCACTGGGGTAATCTTGTAAACAATAATCCTACCTACACAGCGGAAACATAAATTACACAATCCCATATACCATACAATACCAGAACTCAGTATTTCCATCACATAGTCACAAAATACATCTCTCATAGTTAAATCTATCTCAAAAACTCAAGACTCTACACCATCTTACCCTATAACAAGGGTAACCAAGAAATCTCTATCCGCGAGCCTGATCTGCTCGCCTAACTGGCTCACCTAAAAAATGTTAGAATAATAGGGTGAGACAACGCTCAGTAAGTGAAAATATACTATTACTAGTGTGTGGCGACTAAGTTACATATACTTTAAATAACATCTGAACTGTAATAAAGGATAAATCTGTAAAGCATATCTTACATTTTTCGCAGTTTAAAACATAACTGTATCATCTGAGTTTTATACTTTTCATACTGCTAATATCATACTATATTTATCAAATACTGTAAAACTGTATATATATACATAACTGTGCTTTATCCCTAGAACTTTGTATGTCATGATTTGACCCCTCATGACAGGGTTGTGCAGCCCGTAGGCGGGATTTCACTTGGTCGGCCCTCCAGAAAATTCACTATACTTTACACTACCTCAGTCTGACCAAACTGCATACTTTCCTAGGTGCGGGACTGGCTGCTACCTCGTCAAACTGACCTTGTCAACCCAGAAAACTAGGGAGCTGCATACTTTCTGAGCACAGTTGACGGTACCCCCACACTATTTGAGATATGTGACTGCACTCTATCTGTATTAGCACGGTACCGTGCTCTGTATTTTGTATCTGTCTGTAATCTTTTCAATGGGATCTGATACTATATATATACATATATACTCTTTACTGTTTTCATCATGTTTCCAAAATAACCATAACACTATAACTCTGTACTGTAAATACTGTAATATCTGTAGCATTTTGATGCTAAAACTGTATCATCTGTCTGTATACTCTGTCTGTATAATCTATTTGTATACTCTGAGTGTTATGGAATTTTGGAAAACATAGCTTTCTATATACACTGCATATACTGATCTAAATAAACATTTGTATATTGTTATATATATATATATATATATATATATATATGTCTATGTAATCATTTGAATAAAAATTGTATATGTATACACATTCTATCTGTATAAAATCTGTAAATATCTCAATATATCTGTATAACTTGATATACTGAAAAACTGTGTAAAACTCCATATCAGATAATATCTACTTAGGCCACACATACTTTAAAAATTCGTATTTTATATAATAACTGGTATATATGCATATATATATATATATATTTATATATATATATATATATATAAAATTTTTGATAACGTAAGTAAATCTCCTAACATAGCATATTTCCCTTACATAGTTTCTGAAAAGCCCTAACAATACTCTAGCCCTACATTTGCAGAGTTCTTAACTCAACACCCTGAAAACGACATCCCTCAGAACAAAACATCAGTATTTTCCTGTATACAACATTTTCTATAACTGCAGGGAAAACATATTCTAAATAAAACAGCTTACTCTAAATTTGGGATGAATTTCAAACCACCTCTACCAACGATCTGCTTCGACAGACTTGCGGAGAGCTTCCCCAGGAGCATCGTGGTGGCTTCAGATCATCGATCTGGTGAGAGATGGGGCTGGGATCGAAGAGAGAAGTGGAGAGGGGCATAGAGAGAGAAATAGAGGGTTTCCTGCGCAAGTTTCGTATGAAAAATTTGGGTTTTCACTGTTTATAGGTCTGGATTTGTCAACGAGACACGTTATCTCGTTAATGAGTCCTTAAGGAATTTCGTTGATGAACTTCCTCCCTCGTCGACGAATTTCAGATTGCCCCAAAAACCTCTTTCAGTATTTTTTCTTCGACGAAACCTGTCTTCGTTGACGAGCTCCTCTTATATCCTCGTCGATGAATCCCATGTGTTCGTCGACGAGAACCCTTCTAATTTTTTGGGTTATTACAGTGTACCATCGAGAGGTTCAAATGTATGCACCCTTCGACGTTTTTAGGAGGACCCGACCTGATGATAGCGGAGGATTGGGTCGATAAGATTAAGAGGATTCTAGAGGTTCTACACTACACAGATAAGCAGAGATTCCTCTACGCTACCTTCTAGTCGTTTGGAGAGGCGGGCCGATGGTGGACTGCAGTGAGTCTGCTAAAGAAGCAAAGAGCCGGTCCTACAGAGATGACATAGAGCCGATTCAAGGAAATGTTCTTTGAGAGATACTTCTCGGCCTTCACACGCGATGCTAAGGCGGATGAGTTCTCTCCTCTAACACGGGGAGATATGACAGTGTAGGGTTATGCTACTTGGTATATAGAGCTATCCTGTTTTGCGCCGTGTTTGATTTCGAACGAGTACGAGAAGACTCGAAGGTTCAAAAAGGGCTTAAGGAAGGATATCTGCAGATTAGTGGGTATGCTTCAGATCCATGAGTTTTCGGTTTTGGTGGATAAGGCCACTGTGATTGAGATGGACATCCAGGAGTATGAGGTGGATCAGGAACCGAGAAAGAGGCTAGTACCTTATAGTTCTTAGTTTGGATCTCACTAGGGAGCATGGAAGAAGAAGAACAAGAGCTCAGGTTATCGTCACAATACCGAGTGTCAGGGTTCTCAGGTGAATCAGTCGCGTGATCGTTGTATTAGGTGCCACAAATGACATGATGGTGAATGCCAGCTATTTGGGGGTAACTACTACAACTGTGGCCAGTCAGGTCACATGGCTCGAGATTGTCACGCACCAAAGAGGGGTACGCATGCTTCGAATCAGAATCAGGGGAGTAATCAGGTGTCCTAAGGAACTTATCAGGCGAACACAACTCTGGAAAGGGTATACTCGCTTACTTCAGTGGATGCTGAGCAAGCGGGGAATGTGGTGATAGGTACTATGATGTTGCTTTTAAATAGTGTTGTGATTTTATTTGATTCGAGTGCGACCCATTCCTTTATATTTGCTAACTTTGTAAAACTATGTGGGGTTGAGACCTGATTCATGAATGAAGAATTGTCTGTCGTTGCACCATATGGGAGTGTATCATTCTATAAGAGGATGTTAGAAGACTGCCTAGTGGAGAATCTTGAGGTATACGACATGTCTGGGTTCGATGTCATATTGGGGATGGATTGGTTATCCTCCAGTTATGCTGTGATCAATTGTCATGGATAGGTGGTAGTATTCATACCTCATAGGAAGCAGGAGTATGAGTTTATAGGATCGTGTGTGCATTCGACGCCACGGGTTCTATCGGCATTACAGGTGAGGAAGTTACTCTTGGACGGATGTTAGGGGTACCTAGCTTGCATGAGAGAACCACCGTGGGATGAATTGAAGCTTGAGGATATTCGAGTGGTTAACGAGTTCCCAGATGTGTTTCCCAAAGACTTACCCGGTTTACCTTCGGACCGTGAGGTGGAGTTTGTGATAAAGTTGCTGCCTAGCAAGGCACCGATCTTCAAAGCTCCGTACCGGATGGATCTAGCAGAACTTTAGAAGTTGAAGGAGCAGTTGCATGAATTACTAGACAAGGGCTTTATTCGACTAAGTATTTCGCCCTGGGGAGCTCCAGTTTTGTTTATGAAGAAGAAGGACGGGTCGATGCATATGTGCATTGATTACCATGAGATCAACAAGGTGACTGTGAAGAATAGTTACCAGTTGCCTCATGTCGATGATCTCTTTGACCAGCTGCAGGGGACACAGGTCTTTTCAAAGATCTACCTACGGTCAGGGTATCATCAGGTGAGGGTTCGATCTGAGGATGTAGCGAAGACTGCTTTTCGAATCAGATACGACCACTATGAGTTTTTAGTCATGACTTTTGGGTTGACGAATGATCTAGCAGTGTTCATGGATCTGATGAATGGGATTTTCTATGAGTACTTGGATCAGTTTGTAGTGGTATTTATTGATGACATTCTAGTATACTTGAGGAGTTCGGAAGAGCATGAATACCATATGAGGTTGGTGCTATAGATTCTACGGGAGAGGAAGTTGTATGCCAAGTTGAAGAAGTGTGAGTTCTGGTTGAATCAGGTTGCATTTTTAGGCCATGTGGTGTCTAAAGGCGGTATCTCAGTTGATCCTAGCAAGATCAAAGTTGTGGTCGACTGGGTGAGACCGAAGAGTGCGCAAGAGGTTCGGAGTTTCCTAGGACTGGCGGGTTATTATCGTTGGTTCGTGGAGGGATTCTCTAAATTTTTTGGACCTCTAACACAATTGACCAGGAAGGGGGTAAAATTTGACTGGACCGAGGATTGCGAACAGTGTTTCCAGGAGCTGAAACAGCGATTAGTTACTGCTCGGATTTTGGTCATTCCTTTGGGGGCTGACGATTTTGTGATCTATAGCTATGCATCTCTGAAGGGGTTGGGAAGTGTGCTTATGCAACAGGATAAGGTAATAGCTTATGCTTCTCGGTAACTCAAGGAATACGAAAAGAATTACCCTACGCATGATTTGGAATTGGTTGTTGTAGTTTATGCACTGAAGATCTGGTGACACTACCTGTATGGTGTTCCATGTGAGATTTTCACTAATCACAAAATTCTTAGGTACTTTTTCACGCAGAAGGAGTTGAACATGAGTCAGCGGAGGTGGCTTGAGCTGATCAAGGACTATGATTGCACCATCAGCTATCACCCGGGAAAAGCCAATGTGGTGGCTGATGCGTTGAGTCGGAAGTCAGAGCATGTGATAGTATCAACAGTGGTAGCTCAACATCATATTAGACGGGATTTGGAAAGCCTTGGTATAGAGTTGGTGTTCGGTGATCATCAAGCTTTCATTACTAGTTTGGTGATTTAGACGACTTTATTTAAGCGTATTAAAGTCACACAGGCTAGTAATGCAGAGTTAACCGAGATTGTGGAGAAGGTGCAGCAGGGGTTGGCAACGGATTTTAACATCTCTGAATGAGGTGTGTTGAGGTTTGGAACCAGGCTGTGTGTTCCAAACGACGAGAAGATCAGAAGGATGATTCTGGAGGAAGCGCATCGTTCGTTGTATACAGTACATCCTGGTAGTACAAAGATGTAACGCCCTAGACCCGCCAAGTGGGGCCCGTGGTGTTATGAGACTATACATACGTCTCTGATACCATTCATGCAATAGAACTAACTAAACAATTCCAAATAAATACCAGAGTACTATATATATTTACATATGCAAACCCATAAAAAGGTACAACCATATTCACCATATTACATAACTAGGACAAAATATTAAACATAAAGTTGTACACATATCCGTTCTTTTATCCACCCCCAAAATCTAACCCCGCCCTGGAACTTGCTAAGCTCGATCACCTGAAGGACCTGAAAATATTAATAAATCGTCGGGGTGAGACACCTCTCAGTAAGGAAGAAATAAGTTACAACAGTGTGTGGCTAAAGTGTAACAACCCTGGTAATTTTTAAATAATTTAAGATAATAAAGAAGATGGAAAGGGAAGGAAGAACAAATTCGAAAAGGCGAAAAGGTGGCAGCAATCGTTCATCGACGAATGGATTGGTCTCGTCAACGAATGTTCTTCTGAGCTCGTCGACGAGGGTATGTGTCTCGTTGACTAGGAAATACCACAAGGGGTTTTTATAGACTGAAATTCATCGACGAGTTGGCTGTCTCGTCGACGAACTGTGTACAAGACTCGTCAACGAATTGACATGTCTCGTCGACAAATCCTTGGGTATAAAAGAGAACTTTTCTTTCATTTTAGCATAGAATTCTTGCATGTTCACCTTCTCTCTCTAGAAATTCAGCACTACCACCTTCTCTCTTCGATTTCGAGTCGAATTTTTGCTAGTTCGACAATTTGAGGCCACCACGACACTCCTGGAAGAGTTCTTTACAAATTTGCTAGAGTGGATGATTGGTGAGACTAGTTAGGAATTCATTCCAGATTTAAGGTAAGACTTTTTATGTAAAATTTGGCTTTACCCTAGTTGTAGGAAATATTATATGCGAAGAAATATTGAAGTTTAGTTCTAGGAGATGTGGTTTTCAGGGCATTGAACGGGGAACCTTGTGGGTGTAAGATTGGTTATTTTAGGAGGTTTTTCAGGAATTAGGTAAGGGGAAATATTTTATAATAGCTTTTTCATAATTATAAACGACTAGTTTCGAGTATGAATTCTTATATACATACAGGTATAATTTTCTAAACTTTGCTGGTATGGAAAATAATGTTTTCGGTAGATAAATTATATTAGGAAAATTCGTGTGGTTGAAACCATTTTGATCATTAAATGATTGTTGAGCTTAGTCAAATGAGGAAATTGTTGAGATTGTGAATGTCATTTGACTGAAATTCTTGTATGGCTGAATACATTGATTGGATTGTGAACATTGTTTGGTTGAAAATATTGGATGGTTGAGTATACTGTGGTATTTGTGTGGACATAATTGATTGGTCAGGTTATTGATTGATCTGTGGTGTGGTTCATGTAAATTATGACATAATGTTGGCAGTGGTATGAGGAGGTTGTTATATCGTACATGGTATAACCGTCATATAACGTTGGCAGTGGTATGAGGAGGTCGTTATATGGACGTTTATACTAGGAGATAAACATTAGCAGTGGTATGAGGAGGTTGTTTACCTATTTATCATGAACGAGGTGTTTGTTTTGTAATTTGTGTGGTTTGAGTAGTCCTGTGTGGACATTTATACTATGTTTGATTAGTCTTGTGTGGACATTGATGCTGCGTGATTTGATTAGTCCTGTGTGGACATTGATGCTGTGTGATTTGATCCTATGTAGATTGATTATGTGAAGAAATTTTGTGAAGAGATTGTGTTGGCTGTGTATGAATGTTAATTAATTAAGTATTTAGGGTAAAGTAGATTACAACCCGAGGGCTTGCTGAGAAAGGCAAGTACGCTGGTAATTAATTGTGGGTACCAGAGTAGAGGGAAGTCACTTGTATGGGCGGGTGATCTTCCCTATTCTCGGTGACTTTACCTGAATACACAACTCGAGGGTTTACTGAAAAAGGTGAGTGCCCTGGTGTTAGCACTAGAGCAGAGGGAACCCACTTGTATGGGTAGGTGGATTTCCCTATTCTCGGAAACTAACATTAAAATACTGATTGGTTATGGGTATGTGATTGGATGATAAGGACGTTGATCTTGTGCGATTATAGGCATGTTATCTGGCTTCTTGTGAATTGTGTGTACACCTGAGATGGATATTTTAAATTGTATTATAAACACTTCAGCCACACACTATTATAAATTATTTCTTCCTTAATGAGAGGTGTCTCTCCCTGTCATATGTTAAATCTTTTCAGGTTACCCAGGTGATCGAGCTAAGATAGCTCCAGGGCGGGGTAGTTTTGTGAGTTAAATATAGTAGATCGGATATGTATTTAGTTTATGTTCAATATATATATTAATTTTGGATTTATAATATTAAGGATTAGGTTGTAATTTTTATGGATCAATGTATGTAAGTATAGTACTCTGCTATTTTCTGTTGAAGACATTTATTATTTCCATTGTGTGAATGGTATTAGAGACGCGTGTCGGTCTCTTAATGCACCGGGCCCTGCGTGGAGGGTCCGTGGCGTTACATGAAGTGTTTAATATATAATTACAAAGTATACATACATTTGTGTTTCACTATCAATAGCAGTTGAGAAAAATAGATCTAAAATCACATCATTATCGACTTCTCTATTACCCAATCACATACACACATACATAATTACTTTTACTGATAATTCTCGAGAATAGGGAAGTCTACCCAACCATACAAGTAGCTCTCTTATGTTCTAATACTAAAATCAGGGCACTCACCTTCCTCAGTAAGTCCTCAGGATATGTATCTAGGTAAAGTCTTCGAGGTTAAGGAAGCTTACCTGCCCATACAAGTAGCTTCCCTCAACTCTAGTATCAACAAAAAATTACAAGAGCACTTGCCTTCCTCAGCAAGTCCTCGGTGGAAAGTTCTACTTTACCATAAATACCTATGCAATTAAAGTTACATGCAACCAATGCTAATCACTTCGCAAAGTTCCACATGTACACACATATCACAATCAATCCACACAGGATATACGCATACCTCATTCACACCCACACAGGGTCCATATCCACACAGAATACAACGTCCCCACACAGGACTCTAATCCATATAAAATACACATCCACACAGGACTATCAATCACACAGGTTACAACACATACCACTCTGTTCATGGTAAATAGGAAAAACAAACTCCTCATACCACTTTCAATGTTTTACCCCCTAATATAAACGCTCATATAACGACCTCCTCATACCACTGCCAACATTATATGACGGTTATATCAGGTATGATATAACGATCTCCTCATACCACTACCAACGTTATATCGTAATTTACATGAACCATAAAACAGTACACATCCAGTACAGGTAAACACATCATTACATTCCCATTCACAGTATTTATTTATCCAAACAGCATCACAACCAAACAAAATTCGCAATCCAAACAGTAACCACAACTGAACAACAAATGAAATCAAGCAGTACTCACAATCATTTAATTATCAAAGTTATTTTCATGCCACATGGTTTTTTTTCCTAATATAATATATAATCAAAAAAAGAATTTCCAATGCCTGCACTGTTCAGGAAATTATACCTAAATTTATAGAATTTATACTCAAATTTACCAGTTTAAAATTAATAAAAACTATTACAACGTATTTCCCCTTACCTACTCCTCAAGTTCTTGCCTAAATCGAACGAAAAACGAGACCCTGTAATCCAAAATTCCCAACTCACTCAAATCTCAGAAAAATTTTCATTTAATACTCCTAGGCTCCATATAATTATATTTAACAAGAAAACTCCAAAATATGTCACTTACCCTGATTTTGGGATGGTGCTCTAAAATCCCAAATCAACGATCTGCTTCTACAGCTTTGCAGAGAACAATCTTATGAACCTCGTGGTGGTTTCAGATCATCAAACCGGGCTGAATCCAAGCCGGATTCGAATAGAGAAGGCAGAGGGGCCGTTTTTAGAGAGAGAAAATGAGAGGAGTGATTTCTTCACTAAAAAATGAAAGAAATCGCTATTTATAGGCAGAGACTCATTGACGAGACAAGTGGATTCGTCGACGATCCCATAAAGAACATTCGTCAACAAGACTGCGAGTTCATCGATGAGTTTCAGAATATCTCAAACCCTCTCGGTAAATCCTCGTTGACGAGACATGTGCCCTCATCAACAGGCCAAGGAAGAATGTTCGTTGACGAGGCCTTGCTGACACTCCTTTTAAAAATTCCTTTTTCTTCTCTTCTCTCTTTCCTTTCCTTTTATTTTGTTATTTTTATTAATTAAATTTTTCGGGTCGCTACAATATATATGTTATTGTCAAAAATCAAACAACTTTTGTGCATTGTCCTTCGACCGTGACAACCTGAAAAGAATCAAATAGTAATGGATCGAAGGGCTCGGGGTGTACTCCGAAGATCACTTCGATGCCTAAATTAGGAACAATGGGAGGCTTTAGGTTGTAATAATAATAGAAAAGTGAAAGAGAATAAGATGCTTACCTTCTCCTAGAATCCCCTTTTTATAGTGGTGAAGGCAGGCCTTCCTTCAGTTTGAGATTTATGAACGTACATTATATCTTAGAGGGTTATGAGTAACTCAAGGATGGTTATGCAGGACATTAATAGCAACTCTTGTAACCGCATCAAGGATTATGGATAACCTAAAGGCAGTTATGCAAGATACCAAATGCTATTAAATGCTGGCCTTACAAGTGCTCGCATCTATGTGTTAGGTGGTTTAGGGTCTTCTTAACTCCAAAAACTAACTCATAGGGTGAAGTTTTCCCTCACACTTAATAACTGACCACCAGCCCCTTCCACAATCGATGTGGGATAACCCAACACTATGAGCATGCCTATCAACTTTGGGCATACCAATTTTGGGCCTATCAATATATATATACGTGTGTCCGAAAGAATCCAGACACCATCGTTTCAAAAAACGAAAAAAAAAAAAACAGACGATGTATATGTACAATTGCTATAAGTCTCAAATTTTCAATGAAATACATTACTTTCACTTCTCATATTTACACTACCGAAAAGTCTGAATCTAATAGAACTCTGTGATGCATGAATGAGGTCATTATAATTTAGGGAAAATGAAAATACAAGAACGAATCCATTGCTTAGTGCAAGCAAAAAATGCATATGTTGGTGCAAAATTATTTGCAAACAAAATGTTAGAGAGATTATTAATGGACTCATTTTATGATATTTGATTCTTCACTAATATTTATTTATAATTTTTCATAAAAAAATTATTAAACATGTGATGCTGACATTTTATTTATTTTTAAATAAAAAACTAACACAATGACAAATAAATTCCTTTTAAAATCTTAAAATACAAATAGAAAAAAAAAATTGTAACATCTTATTTTAAAAATTAGAATTCCAACGTATACCCACTACCCACCACATTTCATTTTATGCTTTCTGCACAAAACAAAAGAAACACGAAATGGGACAGATGTTGAAGACAATAATTTGAATCTGCTAGTGTATAAAATAATTAAATCAATTATGATTTGCTTCATGTAGATAGGCATGGACCACAAAACATTGCGGTGCCCCATCCATCATTCATTTGGCAGTGCTCCACATATTCTTAACCCATTTCCCCATTGAGGAAGGGTACAAGTAAATCGGATTGATTTTTCCTTAAAAAGTACTATGTAAAATCTTTGATTTTTTTTTTAAAATCCTGTAATTATAGTGTTTGAATCAATAAAAAACTTTCTTTTATGAATGAATCGATATTATTACATTTCAATTTCGTTTCGATTCTTCTCATGAAAGATCTTACACACTTTTTAAAATTTGATGTCTAGCATCTTTTTTAAGTTAAATTTTGAACTATTCTTAGTAGAGATTTTAAAAAAAGTAAGAAGGGTTACAAGATGAGATATAGACTTTTCCTATCATCCATGTATTAAATATAGTGAAGATAAATTTTTTAATTTCTTGTTTTATGTATCAAAAAACTAAGAAATATTAGCACTTAAAAAGGATTAGCAGCACATATAAATCAGGTAAGCGCTAGGTATCAATGTAGCATGAAAACAACTTGGTATTTAGGCAATATAAATTTTTTTTGATATTATTATTCTTATCAGATTTTAAATAATAAATTTGATGCCAAAAATAGAAAAATATTATGTGCTATTGACCCATATATATATATATATTCACTTATATGACATAATAGCTATCGATATTATCTTTTTAGTAATGTCCAGCATATGTCCTAATCGATTAAGCAAAAAAAGTAAATTCTTCCTATTTCATTTCATATTATTCTAAAAATATTTAGAATCGATTACTAGAAAAATGAAATATTACCTGATCATATCTTCCAACTTACAACAACCCATTTATAAGTCAGAGAAAAAATGTCAAAAACATATAAGTATAAAAACAAATAAAAATGAAAAACTCAAGAAATAATTAAATTTAAAAAATGTAATAAAAATATATTATACAATTATTATTTGTGTATAACAACTAGCAATTGAGAAGGACAATTGAAAAATCAAATGATTAATTTTAATATTTAATCTCATTCTTTGATTTTTTTTTAAAAGAGGATGCAATAAGAGGACTTCCTAGACAGCGCTGCTCTAGTCCAATCTCATTCTTTGATTGCAACTACATGTATATACATTGGGTTTGATGCTCTATAATGATATACATTACGTCCTCTTTCATTACTTATCCCTTTTCATTGGGTTTTGGATTGATAATTATTGCTTTAGTACTTTTTTAAAACTAATCTTTAAAAAATAAAAAAAAAAAAAAAAAAAACACAACTGGAAATTCAGAGCCTTCTAAGCCCAATAGATTCTCTATACACGAAAACAGATGGCTCACTTCTTGATTCATTCCAAACCCTAGCATTGGTTTTTGTTTTGTTTTTAGCAAATAATTTGACTCCCAAATCAAAGCCACGAAGTGCATTGATTTAAACTCAATTCAATTCTACTCCTAGCATTAAGCTATGAACAAGAAAGGGTCTTAAACCCTTCCATGAGGATGAACACCAATTCTGCTTCCTTCGCTCTTCTTCGTTCCCAAAATTTTCGTCTGATTGCCGATTCTGATGCTGGCCATTTTGAGCTTGAGAGCATCCGATATAGCAAAGCTGGTTGCCGATCGACTTTACAGAGAAGCTCTCTTCTTGTACTCCCACCTCCACTCTGCCTCCTTCCGACCTCACTATTTCACATTTCCTTCTCTTCTCAAAGCATGTGCGAAGCTTCAAGCAGCTTCTCAAGGCAAAATGCTGCATGCCCATCTCATAAAAACTGGTTTTCATTTGCATGTTTACACCGCCACAGCTCTGACTGATATGTACATGAAGCTTCGGCTATTGGATGATGCTATGAAGATATTCGATGAAATGCCCGACCGAAACTTGGCCTCTATCAATGCGTCTATTTCTGGGTTTGCCCAAAATGGTCGATGGAGGTACGCCTTGTGGGCGTTCCAACAAGCGGGGACTGGCACCTTTAGACCGAATTCTGTATCTATTGCTGGCGTATTGCCTGCCTGTGAAATGGTTGAACATGGTGTGCAAATACATTGCTGGGCAATCAAGCTAGGGGTTGAGGAAGATGTGTATGTCGCAACATCGATTGTAACCATGTATTCGAATTGTGGGTTTTTGATTTCTGCTATGAAGTTGTTTGAACGGATTCCCCGTAAGAATGTGGTGAGTTACAACGCTTTAATTTCGGGGCTTTTGCATAATGGGGTGCCTCGTGTGGTGTTGGACGTGTTCAAGGACATGAGAAGATCTTCCAGTGAAGAACCCACGTCGGTGACTTTGATTTCTGTTCTTTCCGCTTGTTCAAATCTTTTGTATATTCGGTTTGGCCAGCAGGTTCATGGGATCATTGTGAAAATTAACATGGGTTTTGATGCAATGGTGGGAACTGCACTTGTAGACATGTATTCGAAGTGTGGTTCTTGGCAATGGGCTTACCAAGTATTCAAAGAACTGAATGGATGCAGAAATTTAATAACATGGAATTGCATGATTGCCGGAATGATGTTGAATAGCCAGAGCGAGAATGCTGCAAGTCTTTTTGAACAGTTAGAATCTGAAGGATTGAAACCTGATTCGGCAACTTGGAATTCAATGATAAGTGGGTTTTCACAGCTAGGGAAGGGAGCTGAAGCTTTTGCATTCTTCAAGATGATGCAATCAACTGGCATTGTCCCAAGTTTGAAGTGCATCACAAGTCTTTTACCAGCTTGCTCAGATATGTCTAATATGAGGTTTGGGAAAATGATTCATGGGCATGCTATTAGAACCAATATCAGCAATGATGAATTTATGACTACATCTCTCATTGACATGTACATGAAACGTGGACACTCAGTGTGGGCACATAGGATTTTCAATCAATTCGAGGTAAGATCAAATGACCCAGCAGTCTGGAATTCAATGATATCTGGATATGGAAGGAACGGAGAGTATGAATCTGCATTTGAAATTTTCTACCAGATGCAGCAAGAGGGGATAGTACCCAATTCTGCAACTTTTAGTTGTATTCTATCTGTATGCAGTCAGTCAGGTAATGCTGAGAAAGGAGGTGAAATGTTTAGGATGATGATCAGAGATTATCGTTTCTGTCCCACTCTTGCGCATTTTGGTTGCATGGTTGACCTTTTGAGTCGATCTGGCCAGCTGCATGAAGCTCGAGAACTTATAGAAGAAATTCCAGAGCCTTCATCTTCTGCCTTTGCTGCTTTGCTTAGTGGTTGTCAATGTCATTTAGATTCTGAGCTGGCAGAAGAAATGACTACGAAGCTACTGGTGTTGGAGCCCGAGAACCCAACCCCTTTTGTTATTTTGGCCAACATATATGCTAGGCAAGGAAGGTGGGGAGATGCTGAGAAGGTTAGACGGATGATGAATGACATTGGATTGAAAAAAATCCTTGGTTGGAGTATTGGAGTGACATAAAAAAAAGTAGTACATATAGACACGCACTAATAGAATAACTACTTGATTGTTCTCTGGTCTGGAGCCAGATTTAATTACACCTCTGCCTCTCATGAGGTACATATCTATTTTAATGACAAGCATCACTGGTTCAACATTTCTTTCACTGCAAAGCCAAAATAGTTATCAAAATGGTTAGGTGGTTCAAAAATGAAGCAAGAAATCACATCTCTGAGAGTAATCACTCCAGCAACTTCATTGTCATCGCCTGTGACATAAATTCTATGGACTGAATTGGAAGCAAGGCTGTGGATCACACTGCCAAGAGTTGAATCAAGCTTGCATGTTATGGGTGGAACAACTTTTCCAGTTTCTTGGGTGGAGGCCACAGTGTTCATGAAATCTGTAACAGTTAGCTGCCTGAAAGGAGAGTAGGGACAAAGGTGAGTCAGAAAGACATGCATTGAGCACGCAACTGCAACTAAGGTTATGTTTAGTTGACAGAGTGTTGTTCTTATAAATAAAATAGTAAAAGGATTTGATAGTTTACACAAAATAAATGTATGACAAAAGACACTGACCTTCCCTAAGATTTGGTAAAAAGACAGACATTCCTTGAGGTTTCAAAAATACCATAGACCTCCCTAAGGTTTCAAAAATTTCACAAATCTGTCTTGAGATTTGCTAAAAAGACACAAACATCCTTTAAAAAAACTCGTCTTTTTGTAAAATACAAGAGTTTTGTGTCTTTTTAACAAACTTTAGGGGAGATCTCTAAAATTCTTGAAACTTCAAGGAATGTCCCTTGAATATTTGAAACCGCAGGAGAGATTATTGCCTTTTTGCCAAATCTTAGAAGAGGTTAGTATCTTTTGCCTAAAAATGTATTGTTATCATAAAATAAATAACACTGCAAAATTCTTTTATGAATTCATAATGCATAGTTGTTCTCAAATTTTACCATGAAAATATTTATTCCTTTTCTATTCCAGACAATGCAAATTTTTTTATGAATTTCTAATAAAGAATATCTTTTCTCAAATTTCAGAGTGTTTATTCTTTCCTGTTTCAGAAAATTTTTGCACTGGTGTCTTCTTTCTTAATTATTACATTCCTATATAATTTTCAATGCGTTCTCAATATATTCCATCATATTTCTAGGAGTAGGTACTCTGCAAACCAAATGTAACATGGAGAACAAGATTATGGCTATAACTGCTGCATTTCATACTTTGTTTTTACCCTAGTTGCTGGTGTGTATCCTGAAAAGGGATTAACTATGATTACAACCCTCTTTGAATTGGTTGATCATTTTTTTTTACTGAAAGCAGTGCAATAAATTTTGCAGTGATTTCTTTTGAAACAATTGAGATTGAAAATTGAAATTGGAGCATTTAACAATTTAATCTGGCAACAAGTACAGCAACCACAGCATGTGCTGGTTGAAAATATTGCCTTTTCGGGTTTTACTGTACCTGAAATTGGAGAAAAGATCAGGCTTCAGCAACAGGTGTCTGATGTCTCTTATGCTTACGTTCCCAACAATCTTCTTCTTAGGCCCCTCTATAACCGGAAGGCCTCCAATTTGGTTATCTCTCATTCGCTTGAAAGCTTCCAGAATCATTTCATCACTCTGGATGCTGATAACCTGAACAGTGGAGAGACACATATCATTTGAACTGCAAAAATGAACAGATAGCTAGAAGAATATGTATTTTCAGTAGTTGTGGAAATCCCACCTGATTAGAAGACATGAAAGGGAGTCCCATATCAGAGATTGGATATGCAGCAATGCAATCGAACCAATCCCTACCCTTGCATCCTTCAAGCCCCTGAATAACAGCAGATTGAGTAATGAAATTTGTTATAAAAGGCTTTCCTGATTCAATCACTGGAACATTCCTCAGCCTGTATTTTGAGAGCAGCAACAACACACTCAACATAGAACTATCAGTTGAAGCCGGAAGAAAAGGAGCCCAACGGAAGGATTTAAGTATTGACTTCACCTGAAACATAGTTCAACAACAAATACATCACAATATGTATATGTGCACCAACCAAAACAAAGCGGGCGATGGCACTTCTGCTCCCCATTTTTGTATCCTGCTCAGTTCATGATCACGGTACTCCAGGGTAGCATGCGGGGGTAAGTCATCATATCACTAAAAGAAGTTAATTACGTTAACCACTAAAATGGCCATGTGTACAGTACTTTAACAGGCATAGTCACTGCATCAGCAGGGCAAAGCAAAACACAAAAATGGGGTGCTGAAGGTGATCCAACCTTTAAAAGAATCCCTATTTGTGGAGCTGAGCTTACCTTGGTGGACTTAAAAGGTTCTTCTTGAAGGATAACTTTGTAAAAATCATCACCCAAATGACTGGCAGCTGTGGTAGCATCTTTTCCCACCCCCTTTTCTGCAGCCGCACCACCAGCCACAGCAGCACCAACTG
Source organism: Malania oleifera (assembly GCF_029873635.1). Taxonomy (NCBI): domain Eukaryota; kingdom Viridiplantae; phylum Streptophyta; class Magnoliopsida; order Santalales; family Ximeniaceae; genus Malania; species Malania oleifera. The sequence continues at coordinate 69,828,190 of NC_080428.1, forward strand.
CAGCAACAGTGAGTCCAGCTATTGCGGCAGGACCCGTTGCACCCAATGCTAATGCTCCAAGAGCGCCAACTGCACCCGCACCAACTCCGGCAGCCGTTGCAGAACCAGCTGATAGAGCAACAGCTGCAACTTCTGCACTCTCCAGCACCCAAAGAATGATGCCAGCATAATCTATGATTCCCAGGTACCTTTCCCTCCAATCATAACTATTTTCTTTATCTGGGTTTTTCACTGGAGCAGACATGATGTTGCATTCGGATAGGACTTTGACTGCATCAGCGACAGATGAGTCTGCTGAAATTTCGATCACTTCAAATAAATGTTTCAAGGCATTGTTTTTTAGTGATTCAAGTATATTCATTGACTTGTACTAAATGCACATAATCAATAAAAAAAAACACCTGTAATAAAATTACTGCTCACCTTTGCCACCAGGAACTTCTGGGAAGGATGAAACTGGAATCCTTGCAAATGCACCTGTTAAACTCTCTTGTATTGAAAATGGCACTTTCTTTCTGGATTGAACGGTCTCGAAATAAGCATCACAGCTGGGAGTTCTTGGACTTTCATTGGCCTTCTGTGCTTGTGCCATCTCCACAATTCTACCACATTTTTTGCAGAATTACTAGATTGGTACTGTAACTCCTTCCAACAATAAACTCATATAAAACTAAGAGGAAAGGAGTCCCTATTCCCTCCGTCTCATCCTAGTGGATTTTTGAGTTTGCATACAAATAATGGCTTATCCCTTAGAAGGGACCCGAACGTGAAAACCAAACTCATTGTTTCTATGAAACTCGCCATTCATCACAAATGGTATAGGCATTGTGGCCGAGGGAGAAATCAGGGCAGTTGGGTCTACAACCCATCTCCTTTTCTTTTCTTTTCTTTGCCACATGAGCTCGTGAATCTGGTTGTCATGCTTTTTCCTTTTTAATAATAGTTTTTCAAGAGATGGATATTTCTCTCTCTCTCTCTCTCACACACACACACACACACACAATAATGCACAATCTCCATTGCACAAACAGTCATGGTTTAATAATTGTTTTTCCCAGATTGGGTATTTAGGCACCTCTCTCTCTCTCTCTCTCTCACTCACACACACACACACACACACACACACACACACACACACAATCTCCATTGCACAAACAGTCATGGTTTAATAATTGTTTTTCCCAGTTTGGGTATTTAGGCTCCTCTTTCTCTCTCTCTCTCAACAAATCATTGAACAAACATGATATCCAAATAATCATGGCTTCTAGCAACGATTTCCTACCAGTGGGTTTAAGCATCTAGGGTTCCTAGGAAATCCTCTCTCTCCCTCTTTCTCCCCCTCTCCAAATCTGCACAAACTCACCCAAAAAGCAGTCAAATCAAAGGGGTACCCATGTGAAACACTGATTGCCGAACCAGGGAACTGCTGAGAATCATGACAATCATGCAACTCACCAATAAATTTCCTTCACAAAATACTTCAATTTTTTGTCCACTAATTTGCACACAAAATGGATAAACACAGAGCAAAAGAAACCATGTTCATAGTTTGATAGCAACTAAAGATGGCATTTAAAGAAATGCAAGCACAGATCATTCACTTTCAAAACGTACCTCTTGGTTCCGATGGCCGTGGATTAGATTCGGCGGACGAAAGGGAGGTTCTGATTTGCAGAAACTATATGCTCATCTTCTTGCGGCAATCAGTTGTCGTGGTTAAACAGAGCAACGAGATTTGGAGGCGCCATCCGTAAGGTCGGCCAGGTGTCACCTCTCTGACGGAGCACGTGTAAGCGCACCGTACTGCTTTCGTGTTTGAAGTGGTCTTTGAAGTAACTAAACGGCGCCGTTCCGCAGTTATTCGGCGGCCCACATGATATTTGTGCCGCCTGCTGAAAATATTCCGGGCCCCAGGAAAACATTCGCCGTTCCACAGTTATCCATTTCCCTTTCAAGCCTCCTTTTCAAGGCGTCAAGACCAAGTCCGCGATTCGAATATATTTTAGAGTCGGTTTAATAGTGAAAAATATATGTTATTTTTTTTATTTTTAATTAAAACACAGCTCATTTTCCAGTTTTTTTTTTTAAATTTTTATTAGAAATTTAGAAAACAAAAAAAATTGTTTATTTGAAAAAAATAATTTCCATTTTTTTTATTTTTAAATTTATGAATGATTACAAAGTTGCACTTTGTTTTCTAATTTTTAAAATTTTGTATAAGAAATATTTAGAAAACAATTTAAAAATATTTTTCAAGTTTCCTATAGTTGAAAATGGAAAATAGGACTTTTTTCCAAAAGAGAAGTGTCAAAATATTTTATTCTTTTCTATTTTTTATACAGACAAGGAAAGACTGAAAAAGGAGTTGAATTTTTTAACAAGTGTCAAAATGAGCATTTCTTTTTAACGAAGAGGATTTTTATTTTTATTATTATTTTTGTTAAATTTGGTTTCTAATTATTAGTTTTCATTTTTTATTATTGTTTTCTTAATTTTTAACATTGATACTAAATGATTGTTTGATTTTTTGTTATACAAAAATAGTAATTTCTAATAAGTTTTTATTTGAAAGGATTAAGGCATTCAAGGCTTTTTTTTTTTTTTTTTCTTCCTGAACATGATTTGTTATAAGATAATAGCACTAGCCAATAAAAAGAAAAGATTGGGTCAGAGATAATTAAGAACTCTTCTCTCACAAGAGAAGAGACTTGGATAGTTCCACCATCCTCATTTTCTTCATTGAAATTTGCCGAGTGATAATTCTACATTTTGCCTACTCTTCAAGTCTTCAAATTTAGTAAGCCTTTTTATATGGAAACGTGCTAGAGATAATAAAGAAGCTTTACTTTTAAGTGATCTTGTTGGTTCACATACACCATAAAATAATTTATAGATATAATCCCTAAAAATGAAAATTATATATACACACATACACACACATAGGAATGAAACTATTAATTTTTGTTGGGTTATTTCCTTTCACGTGGAGGAAAGCCCAAGTGAGCTTTATTAAAAGTTCAAAACCCAACCCTTTAGTGTGATAACCTAAAGAAAGTTATAAAAAGATAGGGGAGAATGCATGAGCCGTCATTTCTCAAAAGAAAGAGAGAAAAACGTGATTTTTCTTATACTATCCATATTTAATCAAATTCTGATCCCGCTTTGTCTGTGGTCCGATCATACTGATATTTGGAGGAGAGGTTCACGACTCAAGGAGCTACAATCTGAACGGTGAAGATCGGATTTTGAGCTCGAGAGTTGGAATTTTTTCCTGTGAATAGTAATCGCGATTTTAGTATATTTTCTTCAATTCTCTTTGTATTTGTCAAAATTGTTGATATCTTGATGAGATATATTTGTAACCTCTAATTGCGATTAGAGAAAACTTGGTGTACCAATTATTTGGTTGATAGTGAAAGTTTCAACTGTACTAGGTCCCATGATTTTTCTTCCTCACACTGGGGAAGTTTTCCACGTAAAAATTGCTTGTGTTCTTGTGACTTGGTATGATTGATTAATTTTATTATTATTTTCAGCACATATAAAAGTAAAGATATACTATATTTGTTTGCATATAGGGAGAAAAATTATTTCGTTGTGGTTGTTTGTTGTTATCTTTCCCAAAAAAGTAGTATCAGAGCCAAGTTAATAGACTGTCAGGTTAGCAGTTTGAGTTATGGAAGTAAATACTAGTAGAATGAATAATCTCAATGGTTCAAATTATCACATATGGAAAGGAAAAATGAAGGATCTTTTTTATGTGAAAGATTATTACCTACCGGTGTTTAGTGCTGAAAAATCAGAAAAAAAGTTTGATGAGGAATGAACTTTGTTACATCGACAGGTGTGTGGGTATATCAGGCAGTGGGTAGATGATAATGTTTTGAACCATATTAGTGGAGAGACAAATGCACGTTCTTTATGGAGTAAGCTTGAACAACTATATGTTAGAAAGATTGGAAATAATAAGTTGTTTCTGATTAAGCAAATGATGGCTTTGAGGTACCAAGATGGGACTCCTTCATCTCATCACCTGAATACATTCCAAGAAATTATTAATCAGTTTGTTGGAATGAGTATTAAGTTTGATGATGAGATATAAGGGTTATGGTTGCTTGGTTCATTACCGGACTCGTGGGAGACGCTTAGAACTTCATTATCCAACTCCGCTCCAGAAGGTGTAATCTCAGTAGATATGACCAAGAGCTGTTTGCTAAATAAAGAGATGAGAAGAAAAACACAGGGATCCTCTTCACAGTCAGAGATCTTGGTTACAAAAAAGAGGCGGATAAGTAAGAGCAAAGGTCTAAAGAATAGAGATAATAGTAGAAGCAAGTCCAACAAGTTTGCAAATGTTAAGTGTCATCATTGCAGGAAAAAGGGGCACATTAAGAAATATTGCAAGCAATTGAAGAAAGAAAACAAGAATGAGAAAGGGAAGGGTATGAAGAATGGAGATGACAAAGATGGTGATGATAGAGTTGCTACCACGACTCCTGCAGAATTCCTCATTGTTTATGATGATGAGATGATGAATGTTGCATACCATAAGACCAACTGGGTGATTGACAGTGGTGCCTCCATTCATGCTACATCTTGGAAGGATCACTTTACATCTTATAGATCTGGTGACTTTGGAACAGTAAATATGGGCAATGATGGCTTGGTTAAAGTCATTGGAATTGGGGATGTGTATCTGAAGACAAATAATGACACCAATTTAGTTCTTAGAGATATGAAGCATATTCCTGACATTCGTTTGAATTTGATTTCTGTAGGTAAACTTGATGACGAAGGGTACTACAGCACTTTCAGTAATAGCCAGTGGAAGCTTACTAGGGGTGCTATAGTTGTGGCTTGAGGCATGAAGCACTCTGCATTGTACGTTCTGCAAGCAAAGATCTCCAACGACATAGTTAATGCGATGGAGGATAATGGTGCAATAGCGTTGTGGCACAAGAGACCGGCCCACATGAGTGAGAAAGGATTAGTTATATTGGGGAAGAAAAGTCTACTATGTGGACTAAAAAGTATACTTCTGAAAAGGTGTACCCATTTTTTGTCAGGGAAGCAAAGTAGAGTTTCCTTTAAGAATTCCCCTCATTCAAGAAAGTCAGAGATACTGGATTTGGTACATTCGAATGTGTGTGACCCTATGAAGACGAGAACACTTGGTGGCTCCAGATACTCTGTGACCTTCATAGATGATCAGTCAAGGAAGTTGTGGGTATATACCTTGAAGTCAAAAGACCAAGTGTTGGCTGATTTCAAGCAATTTCAAGCCCTAGTTGAGAGACAAATTGGGAAGAAACTGAGGTGCATCCGTACTGATAACAGTGGAGAGTATTCTGGTCCATTTGATGAGTATTGTAGACAATAGACTCCTTCGAAAACTCCTCAATTGAATGGCATAGCAGAAAGGACGAAGAGAACACTGGTTGAGAGAGTGAGATATTTGCTTTCATAAGCTCGGTTGCCAAAATCCTTTTGGAGGGAGGCATTGAGCACTGCTGTTCATGTGTTGAATCTTACATCCTGTGTTCCTCTTTAGTTTGATGTGCCAGATTAAGTTTGGACAGGTAAGGATGTTTCCTATAATCACTTGCGTGTTTTTGGGTGCAAAGCATTTGTGCATATTCCAAAAAATGAAAGGTCCAAACTTGATGAGAAAATGCGATAGTGTATATTCCTTAGCTACGGTTAAGATGAGTTTGGATACAAGCTTTATGATCCAGTTGAGAAGAAAATTGTGAGAAGTAGAGATGTAGTGTTTGTAGAAGATTAGACGATTTAGGATATTAAGAAGGCAGAGAAATCTATGTCTCAGCAGGGTGACAGTTTGACTGATATGGATCCAGTTCCTCTAAAGATTTTTCTATCTCAGGTTAAGAATGATGTTCAAGATGACCACCAGGGTAGAGGTAATGTGGATGTTCCCTTATAGGTTCCGGGAGATGTTGAGACTAATTAACAGTTGACAGTGTTAGAGATTCCACTAGAGATTCCATCCAGGAGGTCAGAGAGAGACCGACATCCTTCCACTCGGTATTCAGCAGAACAATATGTGTTATTGACTGACGAGGGAGAGCCTTAGTGCTTTGCAGAAGCCATGGAAGATGAACACAAGACATAGTGGGTTAAGACCATGCAAGATGAGATGCAGTCATTGCATGATGACCACACCTTTGAGTTAGTGAAGCTACCTAAAGGAAAAAGAGTTTTGGAGAACAAGTGGATTTACAAGAAGAAACCAAATGAGTTCTCTTCATGGCCATAGTACAAAGCTAGATTGGTTGTAAAAGGGTTCGGTTAGAAAAAAAGGTATTGACTTTGATGAGATCTTCTCTCCAATTGTAAATATGTCATCGATCCATATAGTACTCGGCTTAGAAGCTAGTCTTGACTTGGAAGTTGAGCAGATGGATGTGAAAACTATCTTCCTTCATGGTGATTTGGAGGAAGAGATTTATATAAAGCAGCCAGAGGGTTTAAGAGTGAAATGGAAAGTGGATTATGTGTGCAAGATGAAGAAAAGCCTATATGGTTTGAAACAAGCACCGAGACACTGGTATAAGAAGTTTGAGTCTATTATGGGGGAGCAAGGCTACAAGAAGACAACTTCAGATTACTGTGTGTTTGTTAAAAAATTCTCTGATGATGATTTTATTTTCCTACTACTTTATGTGGATGACATGCTGATTGTTGGCAGGAATGCTTCAAAGATTGACCAGTTGAAGAAGCAATTAAGTAAGTCATTTGCTATGAAGGATTTAGGGCTAGCAAAGAAAATTCTTGGCATCAGAATCAGTCGTGACAGGAGTGCCAAGAAGTTATATTTGTCACAGGAGGAGTACATTAAGAAAGTGCTTCAGAGGTTCAATATGGACAAAGTTAAAGTGGTTAGCTCTCCTCTTGCTACCCACTTCAGACTAAGTACAAAGGAATGTCCTTCTACAGATAAGGAAAAGGAAGACATGGAAAAAGTTCCTTACGCTTTAGCAGGAGGAAGTTTGATGTATGCAATGGTTTGCACAAGACCAGATATAGCCTATGCAATTGGTGTAGTTAGCCGATTCTTGTCAAATCCGGGAAGAAAGCACTTGAATGCAGTGAAGTGGATCATGAGGTATCTTTGATGCACTTCTAGTTTGAGACTTGGTCTGGGAAATGGACAACCATTGTTAGTTGGCTATACATGCAGATATGGTTGGGGATGTGGATACTCGTAAGTTTACTTCAGGCTATTTGATAACTTTCACAGGTGGGGCTATAGCTTGGCAATCGAGACTTCAGAAATGTATTGCTCTTTCAACGATAGAGGCAGAGTTCATTACAGCAACTATAGCGACTAAAGAGTTGCTATGGACAAAAAAGTTCTTGAGAGAACTTGGTTTCAAGCAGCAGATGTATGTGTTGTTTTGTCATAGCCAGAGTGCTATTTATCTTGTTAAGAATTCCAGTTTCCATGCAAGATCGAAGCACATTGATCTATGATACCATTGGATCAGAGATGCGTTGAACGATAAGTTACTGGAACTTGAGAAGGTTCACACTGATGATAATGGTTTTAATATGTTGACAAAGCCACTACAAAGGGAGAAGCTTGAAGTTTGTTGTTCGATCCTTGGGATGACAATTCCCTCCACATAGTCAGAAAGGGGGAGATTTGTTGGGTTATTTCCTTCCATGTGGAGGAAAGCCCAAGTGGACTTTATTAAAAGCCCAAAGCCTAGCTATTTAGTGTGATAACCTAAAGGAAGTTATAAAAAGAGAGGAGAGAAGGGAGGAGTCGTCACTTCTCAAAAGAAAGAGAGAAAAATGTGATTTTTCTCATGCTACACAGATTTCATCAAAACTCCGATCCCGTTTTTTCTGTGGTCTGATTGAGCTAAAATTTGGAGGAGAGGTTCATGACTCAAGGAGCTATAATCTGAACGGTGGAGATCAAATTTTGAGCTCAGGAGTTGGGATTTTTTCCCGTGAAAAGTAACCGCTTGATGAGATATATTTGTAGCATCTAATTGCGATTATAGAAGACTTGGTGTACTCATTATTTGGTTGATAGTGGGGGTTTCAACTGCTCTCGGTCCTGTGGTTTTTCTTCCTCACACTGGGAAAGTTTTTCAAGTAAAAATTGCTCGTGTTCTTGTGGGTTGGTGTGATTGATTATTTTTATTATTATTTTCAGTACGTATAAAAGTAGAGATATACTATATTTGTTTGCATATAGGGAGAATAATTATTCTGATGTGGTTGTTTGTTGTTATCTCTCCCAACAATTTTTTATTTTTCAATCAATATATAAAAAGTGAGAAAATTAAATATCATTATTCAATTGCGTTGATTCATTTATGCCATTAATGTGAAAGTGGTACTTTTGTCGATGATATTTTAACTCAATTTCATTTGTTTTTATTAGGTTCTTAATTGAGTTGCTACTCAACTTAGACTTAACATCGACTTTGCCACCTCAACTAGATATCTGAACTATCTAGTCGATTAACCATTAATATCATATAAACAAATAATATAAAGATATTATTATTTGAAAATAAATTATGAAAAGCGACGTATTTTTGCTAAGTAGAAGTTAAAATATAACAATTGATGATTTGTTTATTACAAGCATAAGGTTTATAATATTCCAATATGAAAGATTTTTAATAATATCAATACCTTACATAATTTGGGAGCACATCTCCATGGACTTTTTCACTGGGTTACCACCAGCACTACATGGGTAAAATGCCATCTGGGTAATCATGGACAGGTTGACCAAATCTGCTCACTTTGTACCGATGAAGGTTAGCTACTCTTTGAGTAGGCTAGAAGATTTGTACGTGCAGGAGATAATCAGAATGCATGGAGTACCGGTGCCCATTGTTTCAGATTGAGACTCGAGGTTCACTTCTCGATTTTGGAAGAGCTTACAGGAAGCATTAGGGACGAAGCTTACTTTCAGTACAACGTTCCACGCCCATACTGATGGACAGTCAGAGAGGACGATACATATCTTGGAGGATATGTTACGGGCTTGTGTATTAGACTTCGGTGGTAGTTGGATTCAGTTTCTACCATTAGTGGAGTTTTCCTATAACAACAGCTTTCAGGCTAGTATCGGGATGGCACCGTTCGAGACATTGAATGATAGAAGCATTCGGTCTCCTCTGTATTGGGATGAGGTCTGTGAACGGTGGATATTGGGTCCCAAACTCGTACAGCACGCTTATAAGAAGGTCAGGTTGATCAGGGATAGGATTAAATCAGGTCAGAGTCGGTAGAAGAATTATGTGGATGTTCGCCTTCGTGAGTTGGAATTTGAGGTTGGGGGTAAGATATTTCTGAGAATCGCTCTGATGAAAGGGGTGATGAGATTCAGGAAGAAGGGCAAGCTGAGCCCGAGGTATATCGAACCATTTGAGGTATTGGAACGAGTGGGTCCAGTGGCCTACAGGATTGCACTACCCTCAGCGCTCTCGAGGATCAATGATGTTTTTCACGTATCCATGTTGAGGAGGTACGTGTCGGATCCGTCGCATGTGATTAGTTACAAATCTTTAGAGATTGGGGATGCTTTGGCGTATGAGGAGATATTCGGTCAGATTCTAAACCATAAAGTTCAGAAACTGCGTACCAAGGAGATACCGTTAGTGAAGGTACTGTGGCGGAATCATGCGGTTGAGGAAGCTTCTTAGGAGTTAGAGACGGAAATACGCCAAAAATATCCACAATCGTTCTGAGTAACAGTTTCGATAGCAAGACTGGTATAGGTATGTTTGTAGGTAATATTCTATTATCATAGTAGTGTTGTGTGGTTAGTCTCTGGGAGAGTTTTGTAATATTGTGAGTTCCCGAGATAGTGTATGTATCTAACCACGGTATTCCTCCGCCATAAGTGAGGGTATGTGTAATAACCCAAGAAAACTATCAGGGCCTCGTCGACGAACACAATGGATTCGTCGACAAGGGTATATGAGAATCTCATTGACGAAGGCATGTCTCGTCGACAAGAAGATACCAAAAAGTTGTTTTTCAAGTTCTGAATTTCATCAACGAGGAGATAACATTCGTCGACGAACTCCCTTATTGACCTCGTCGACGAGGTGACGTGGCTTGTCAACGAAGGCCGCAGTATAAATAGTGTTAAACTCAAATATTACGCAGAAATTATCAGCAGAAACTCTCTCTCTCTCTCTCTCTCTCTTTCTCTCCTTTCTACAATTTCTCCCTCCTCTCACTTTGATTTTGGCTCCATCGTTCGCCGGATCGATGATCTGAGGCCACCACGACGCTCTTGGGAAAGTTCTCTCCAAGTTTGCTAGAGTGGATCGTCGGTGGGGTTGAGTTGAATTTCATCCCAGATTCAGGGTAAGACCTTTTATTCAAAATTAGGCTTTCCAGTAGTTGTAGGAAATGTAGTAGACGTAGAGATAATGATATTTTGTTTTGGGAAATGTTGATTTCAGGGTGTTGAATGGGAAACCCTGCGGGTGTAGGACCTGTCACAGTAGGAGATTTTCGCAGGAAGCAGGTAAGAAAAATATGCTATGCTAGGTAGTTCCAATATGATTTTCAGTATAAAATATATATTTTTACTAGATTATTATTCACAGCAGGAATTTTATACAGTTATCAGTTATGTTTAAGATGTTTTAATTACTGTGTGGCATGAAAATATGGATACAGTACAGAAAAATGTCTTACACTATTTTCAGGATTATGTTTTATAGAATATACAAACAAGGAACATGTTTTATAGTATTTTTCAGAATACCATGATTATACAGTTTTACAGTACTATGACATATAAATTTATAGTTTATTTCAGAAACACAGTTGATATAGTTTATTACAGCGTCATGGTTAATACGGTTATTATAGAATCATGATAAAAATATAGTTATATACAGAAATGTATTATATAGTATCAGACCCTGATGGACCATTATAGATACAGTTTACAGAGCACGGTACCGTAGCTATATACAGTTCAGAGTGCAACCACATATTCAAATAATATGTGGTATACAGAGTCGATCGTGCCTATGTTGTGGACAGGCTTCCCATTAGATATGGGTTGAGGGGGCCGATTTGATTGACGGAGTATAGTGATTTATTTTGGTAGGCCAGTGTAATGACCCGAATAATAATGGAATTTAAATAATTAAGAGGAAGGGAAATGGAAAACAGTAACAGAAGGAGGAGGTCGACTTCGTCGATGACATTGCACTTTGGAAGGAATAACCAAGGGAAAATCATCAGGGCTTCGTCGACGAATCCCCTGTATTCGTCGACGAAGGTTTAAGAGAATTCATCGACGAAGACTGAATTTCATCGAAGAAGAAATATCGAGAGAGGTGTGAGCCGACTGAATTTCGTCGACGAAATTAATGAAGAATTCGTCGACGAAGGATGTGGCTCGTCGACGAATCCAATTCTATAAATATAAAAATTCGGATTTTAACTTACAAACGAAGCCAACTCTTTCCTCTCTCTCTCCCCTTCGATTCTCTCTCTCTCTCTCTCTCTCTCTCTCTCTCTCTATTCGATTTCAGGCTAAATTTACTCCGGATCGACAGTTTGAAGCCACCACGACGCTCTTGGGGAAGTTCTCTCCAAATCTGCCGGAGCGGATCGTTGGTGAAAGCAAGTTGGAAATCATCCCTAAGTTGAGGTAAGACTTTTTAAGCCAAATTTGGTCTTGCAATAGTTATAAGAAATGATATACACGTGGAAATATTGAAATTTAATACTGGGAGTTTTCATTTTCAGGGTATTGGTCAGGAAATCCTATGGGTGTTAGACTAGATTATTTTGAGGGCTTTCTCAGTAGTCAGGTAAGGGGATAAACTAAGTTAGTATTTTATGAAAAATATATGTACATTATTATAGAATTTGATTTCAGGGAAATGAATATATTTATATATGATTTGTATTTGGGAAAATATGGTTAAAATGATGGTATGTCAAATATGCGGAAAATCTGTTCTGTGTGGCATGAGTATAAAATGTTATGAAATACTGTTTTCTGGAATGGGATTATGATACAGATTTTTATAATGGGAAAACCGGCGTACGGGCCGAAATTTTTATATATATATATTCCGGCATACGGGCTGTGCTATGATGTAATTTGCCAGCGTACGGGCTGTGCTATGATGTGATTTGCCGGCATACGGGCTGTGCTATGATATAATTTGCCAGCGTATGGGCTGTGCTATGATGTGATTTTCCAGCTTATGAGCTGTGCTATGATGTGATTGCCAGCGTACGGGCTATGTTATGATTTTTCGGTGTACGGGCCGAGCTATGATAAAATGTGTAACACCGGCGTATGGGCCGATGATTTTCATGATATACATTTATATGCGAAATAATATGATTGATGTGAAAATTAATAATATGAAATATCCATGTATCACAGTTTCAACATATGTTATATGATATCAGAACTTGGTTGGTTTGGTCTAGGCTAGCACTACTATGTGTCTATGGTTTTCATGATCATGATATTTGTGTTAACGCCGTTGTACGGAGTGGTGTGAGATTGGATGGTCGATATGGTTTTTAAGAAGTATGTGATCGCCCCTGGTGTATGGACTAGGTTAGGTAGACCCATCAGACTTACAGACTGTACTTTTGACTTGACAGTGGTCGGCCAACCATTGCTAGGTCCCGCCTTCGGGCCACACAACACAGTCATATGGGGGTAATACATGACAACAACCAGCTAACCTACCAAGAATGTTTTTGTGTTATTATTATTATATGAGATAAGATATGTTTATAAAAATACAGTATATTCTACCATGTTTTGATATATATATATATATATATATATGTTTTCCCAGATTTGACAAACAGTTACTGGATATGTTATGTATGGTATATGTAGTGACCCGAAGAATAATAACATTTTAATAATAAGAGGGAGAGAAAATAGATACAGAAACAGAAGGAGGCCGTAGATTTCGTCGACGACATTGCATTTTGGAGATAATATTAAATAATAAAAATTTTAGAAATTGCTAGGTTTCGTCGACGAATACAGGGTTTCGTCGATGAAGGTCTTCAGAATTTCGTGGATGAACACAGGGTTTCGTCGACGAGAAAATACCGAGAGGAGTTCTGATCCAGTCTGAATTTCGTCGATGAATACAGGGTTTCGTCGACGAAATTTGTGAAGGACTCGTCGACGAAAAACGGGCTCGTCGATGAAATCCCCTGTTTTATATATACGAGAATCTGGGAATTATTTCATTTTTAAGAAAAATCTCTCTCTCTCCTCTCTCTCTTTACGACTCTCTTTCCCTTCTCTCTTCGTTTTCGACCCCACCAGTCACCAGATCGACGATCTGAAGCTACCACGACGCTCCTGGTGGAATTCTCTACAAGTTTGCCGAAGCGGATCGTCTAGGAAACGAAGTTGGATTTCATCCCAAATTCAGGGTAAGGTCTTTTATTGAGTTTTTGACTTCCTGACAGTTATAGAAAATAATGTAGACTAAGAAATACTGATGTTTTGTTCTGGGGGATTGCGTTTTCAGGATGTTGGATTAGGAACCCTGCGGGTATAGAGCCAGATTTTTATAGGAGCTTTTCAAAGTTGATGTAAAGGAAATATGATATGTTAGGAATTTTTATAAAGTTATTAGAGAAATTATAAACCTATACTTATATCAGTTTATTATATAGTTTATACAGAATATGAGTTAAATGCTTGTGTGGCCTGAGTAGATTTCTATGAGATAAAGAATTTATTTAGTTTTGTGATGTATCATACTATACTGAATACACAGTTATTGACAGTACATGCTTATACGGCTTTTATATGAATGGTTTCATGAAACCGATATATACATATATCCATATACATGTATACAGATACTTAGATCAATATTTTATATTACAGCTTTATACAGAACAATATATATATATATACGATGTTATAACATGCCATGTTTTCCTATTACCATAACATATAGAACACACAAACAGAGTATATATACAGAATACACAGATAGATATATAGAGGTAGCATCAAGATGCTACAGATACAATATTTACAGTACAAAAAGATAGAGTTATGGTAATTTTGAAATCATGATGAAAATAGTAAAAGAGTATATATGTATATATGTATATAGTATCAGATCCCTGAGGAAAGATACACAGATAAATACAAATTACAGAGCACGGTGCCGTTGCTAGATACAGATAGAGTGCAACCACATATCTCAGATAATATGTGGGTACCATCAGCCGTGCTTGGAGAGTACGCAGCTCCCCAGAACACTGGGTTGAGGGGGCCAGTTTGATGAGGTAGTAGCCAGTCCCGAGCTTAGGAGAGGATGCAGTTTGGCCAGGCTGAGGTAGTGTAGAGTATGATGACTTATCTGGAGGGCTGACCAGATAGAGTCCCGCCTACGAGCCGCACAACCCTGTCATGAGAGGTTAAATCATGACATTCAGAGTTCCAAGGATACAGAATAGTTATATGTATGAAAACAGTTTTACAGTATATGATGAGAATAGTATCATATATATTATCAGTATGAACAGTAGAAAACATATGATACAGTATATTTTAATTAAGAAAGAAAGAAATGTTTGAAAGATATGTTTTACAAATTATTTATTGCATTACAGTTCAGTTGCTATTTTTAAGTATTCTTAACTTAGTTGCCACACACTAGTAATCACATATTTCCACTTACTGAGCGTCGACTCACCCCATTACTCTAACATTTTTCAGGTGAGTCAGTGAGGCGAGCAGATCAGGCTCGCGAATAGAGGGTAGCTCAGATCACCTTGGTTATAGGGTGAATTTTTGTTAGAGTGGTGTATGTTTTTGGATAGATGTCACTAGAGGGACATTTTTGTATGGTCTGTATATTTTGGATTCTGGTATTGTACAGTTTTGTATAAATGGTTTTTTTTTATGACTTATGTTTCCGCTGCGTAGGAATGTTTATTGTATATTTAAAAAAAAATTGTATGAATTTTGAGGGCGTTACAGTATATGTATAACACAAAATACTCATGTTGTCACACACTGGTATTAGTTTATTTCCCTTACTGAGAGGTGTCTCACCCCAAAATTTTATAAACTTTTCAGGAGCCCCTGATAAGAGAGCGAGAAAAGCCCCGCTGATCTAGAGTTGTTGTCTGCCCTTTTTGAAGGGTAAGTTTTAGTAAGGATAGCTGGATTTTTCTGGGAAGTGTCCTTAGATTTATTTTCTTTTGGGATGTATATACTGAAATACAGTGGATGTAGTGAATCTGGTATTTATAGTAATGTGATGGATGTTTTGTATTTATTATATTGTGATTATATGTTTCCTACTGCTTAGGCTTCCGTTATGTGTTCTAATGTATCCCTAGTACCCACGGGTTCAAGTGGATTATGATCTGCTGACCTGGGATTTGTGATATTGATATTTAAAAAAAAAATGTGAAAATTAAGCAAGTCATCACAATTTGGTATCAAAACCTAGGTTGTTAGGTTCTGTAGACTTTAAAATGCAGCAGAAACAATACCAGAGTTTAGGAAATGATTTGAGGTTTTGTTTTACAGTCTAAAGGAAGGACTTCCATAGTAGTTTCTGTCTTTTTCCTGGGGTGACGATTTCAGGAAAACTATAGTAAGCTATTGTTGGGTTGTGTCCCAAGAATGTAGGACTGGGGATTAGAAATGAGTTAGAAATAAGTGGTGAGGATAGGTGGGTAAATTATAAGGATATAATTCCTAAGTTGTGGTTGTTGTTTTCAGGATGGATCCAGAAGAAAATAGTGCCCATGCGAGTGGCAGCGATGAAGCAGGACCATCGGGTGCAGCTGCGACTGACTCTGATGTGGTATTACGTAGCGTGACTCAGTAGGTAATGGCTGAGATCGCTAGGAGCTCGGGTCCATATGCAGGCTATGGGTGCACTATAGAGAAGTTTATGAAGATGAATCCTCCGACATTCTCTGGTGGAGTTGATCCTGCAACCGTTGAGAACTGGATGCAAGAGACCGAGAAGGTCTTGGCCGTGTTACAGTGTACTGAGGAACAGAGAGTCCTCTTCGCCACCTATAGATTAATAGGAGAGGCTGAGAGGTGGTGGATTGCGGTGAGACTATCGGAGCAGCAGAGGGCGACTCTTATAGCCATGACATGGGACCGGTTTAAAGAATTGTTCTTTGATAGGTATTTTCCAGCTACTGTCAGGGAGGCTAAGGTAGAAGAGTTCCTGAGTCTGAAGCAAGGATAGCTATTTGTACAGCAGTATGCGGCGCGTTTTATCAAGCTCTCTCGTTTCGCCCCATACATTGTTCCTGATGAAGTGAAGAAGGCGAGGCAGTTTGAAAGAGGCTTGAGGCAGAGTATATTCAAGTAGGTAGTGGTGCTGCGGATCCAGGATTTTGCTGAGTTAGTCAACAGAGCTGCCTTGGCAGAGATTGGTAAGCGTCTTGATGTATAGGAGCAGGGACAGAGGAAGAGATCTGCATCTACGGGCTACCAGCAGGGTCATAGACCGGGCTAGTGGAGGAGAGGTAATCATGGCAGAGGGCGGAGACATGAGACGGGAGGATGCGAAGTGCATGCAGGGCAGGGTCCTCCAGTCTGTTAGACTTGTGGTAGGAGGCACTGGGGAGAGTGTCGAGCTGGTGGCGTGGTGTGCTATCGCTGCGGTAGATCGGGGTATATGGTGCAAGACTGCCCTACCCCACCAGATGTTGTTCCGGCTTCCAGACCATACCAGGGCGGTTACCAGATGCCACGTGGGGGCCAGCAGAGGAATACGGCTCCAGACAGGGTGTTTACTCTGACGCCGGGTGAGGCTGAGACGGCGGGTGACGTGGTGATAGGTATGGTTATTATGCTTTCTTTTAAAGTTGTTGCATTGTTTGATTTAGGAGCTACACACTCGTTTGTGTCTTTGGAGTGTGTTAAATTATGTGCGGCTGAAACACAACTATTAGAAGTTGAATTGTTGGTATCTACACCGACTGGGTTAGCAGTGAGGTGTAATAGGGTGCTCCGAGGTTGTCCAGTTGATATTTAAGGAAAGACTTTGTCTGCTGACTTGATAGTGCTGGACATGCACGAGTTTGATGTTATTTTTGGTATGGATTGGCTAGCAGCTAATTTTGCCAGCATAGATTGTTAAGCATGAGAAGTGATATTCAGACCTCCGGGGAAAGCATAATTCAAGTTCGTAGGGTCGCGAGTGCAATCCTCGCCTCAGCTAGTTTCAGCTATTCAGGCTAGAAGACTACTACTGAGTGGTTGTCAGGGATTTGTGGCTGTTGTGAAGGAGATGTCAGAGAGTGAATTGAAACTTGCCAGCATGCTTGTAGTAAAGGAATTTATAGATGTCTTCCCGGATGAGTTACTAGGCTTGCCACCCGATCGTGAGGTAGATTTCCCTATTGATCTACTTTCAGGTACAACACCGATTTCTAAAGTACCTTATCGGATGGTGCTAGTAGAGTTGGTAGAATTGAAGAATCAGTTATAAGATTTTCTTGATAAGGGCTTCATATGACCTAGTGTATCTCCGTAGGGAGCTCCAGTTTTATTTGTGAAGAAGAAAGACGGGACTATGAGGATGTGTATAGACTATAGGGAGATTAATAAAGTGACAATCAAGAACAAGTATCCTCTACCCTGTATTGACGATTTATTTGACCAGCTCTAGGGTACACGGGTGTATTCAAAGATTGACCTCAGATCCGGCTACCATCATGTAAAAGTGAAAGCAGAAGACGTCTCGAAGACGGCCTTCAGGACCAGGTACGGGCATTACGAGTTTCTTGTTATGCCGTTTGGTTTGACGAATGCTTCTACAGTATTTATGGAGTTGATGAACAGAGTCTTTCACCGATAACTAGACCAGTTTGTTGTTATATTTATTGATGATGTACTGTTCTATTTGAGGAGCTATGAGGAGCATGAGACACACCTGAGGCAGGTTTTGCAGACACTACGGGAAAAGAAGTTGTACGCCAAGTTCAGTAAATGTGAATTTTGGCTTGAGAAGGTCGTGTTCTTTGGGCATGTTATATCTGGAGACGGTATTTCTATGGATCCTAGTAAGATTGAGGTGGTAGTGAATTGGGCTAAACTGAGAAATGTCCAGGAGATTAGAAGTTTCTTGGGGCTAGTTGGCTATTATCGCCGTTTCGTTGAGAGATTCTCAGCTTTGTCAGGACATTTGACACGACTGACGAGGAAGAATGCGAGATTTGAATGGGACGACAGCTGTGAGCAGAGTTTTCAAGAATTGAAGCAGAGGCTAGTCACAGCTCTAGTATTGGTTATTCCATCAGGGGGTGAAAGGTATGTAATTTACAGTGATGCGTCCTTGAAGGGACTTGACTGTGTATTGATGCAGCATGGCAGAGTAGTGGCGTATGCGTCCAGACAGTTGAAAGAATATGAAAAGAACTACCCTACACATGATCTGGAATTGGCTGCAGTGGTACATGCGTTGAAAATTTGAAGGCATTATCTGTACGGTGAGTAGTGTGAGATTTTGTCCGACCATAAGAGCTTAAAGTATTTTTTCACGCAGAAGGAACTGAATATGAGGCAGAGAAGGTGGTTGGAGTTGATTAAGGATTTTGATTGTACCATTAGTTATCACCCAGGAAAAGCAAACGTGGTAGCTGATGCTTTGAGCAGAAAATCCAGGGAACCAGTGTTGACGGCTATAGAGATCCAGTATCCGATCATGATGGATCTGGAGAGACTCGACATAGAGTTGGTAGAGAGTGATTTGCCAGTGTGTATTGCCAACCTGGTAGTACAGCCTACTCTGCAAGAAAGAATTAAAGCCGCCCAGAAGGAAGACCCAGAATTAGCTGAGGTGATGAATAGAGTACAGAGTGGTCAGGGGGAGGAATTCAGTATTGTAGATGACGGATCTTTGCGGTTCCGTTCCAGATTATGCGTTCCTGTCGATACTGAGATCAGGAAGACTATTTTAGAAGAGGCTCACAGACCTTTGTATACAGTTCATCCCAGTAGTACGGAGATGTACAGGAATCTGGGAGAGTCATACTGGTGGAGTGGTACGAAGAGAGAGATCGCCGAGTATGTAGCCCAGTGTTTGACGTGCCAGCAGGTAAAGATTGAGCACTAGAGGCCGGCAGGGCAGTTGCAGCCGTTATTTATCCTAGAGTGGAAGTGAGATCATATATCTATGGACTTCGTGTTGGGACTACCGATGAAATTACATGGCCAGAATGCTATTTGGGTGATCGTTGACCATTTGACTAAAATCGCCCACTTTATACCTATCAAGATCAGCTACTCCCTCAACCGTTTAGCGGAGATCTACATTCAGGAGATAGTTCGTTCTTATGGGGTGCCTGTATCGATTGTGTTAGATCGAGATCCGTGTTTTACGTCACGTTTTTGGAAAAGTCTACAGGAGGCACTAAGGTCTCAGCTATCGTTTATCACGACATTCCATCTTCAGTCAGATGGGCAGACTGAGAGGGCGATATAGATATTAGAGGATATGCTCCGTGCGTGCGTATTGGATTTTGGTGGTAGTTGGACTCAGTTCATGCCATTGGCAGAATTTGCGTATAATAATAGTTATCAGTCCAGCATTGGCATGACACCATTTGAGGCTCTATATGGTAGGAGATGTCGATCTCCTTTGTTTCGGGATGAAGTGGGTGAGCGGCGAGTAGTGGGGTCGGAGCTTGTGCAGCAAGCGCGTGATAAGGTTCGGCTTATCAAAGATATGATCAGTGCGGCTTAGAACCGACAGAAAAGTTATGCTAATAATCGCCGCAGGAATCTGGAATTTGATGTGTGTAATCGTGTGTTTTTGAAAATAGTTCCGATGAAAGGGGTTATGTGATTTGGGAAAAAGGGTAAACTTAGTTCTAGGTTTATCGGTCCATTTGAGATTCTAGATAAAGTGGGACCGATAGCCTACAGGCTAGCTTTACCACCTATGTTATCCAGGATCCACGACGTATTCCATGTTGCTATGTTGAGGAAATACGTCCTAGATCCTTCTCATATCATCAATTATGATGAGTTGGAGCTTAGTGATTCACTGGGGTATGAGGAGGTACCAGTACAGATTCAGGATAGGAAAGTACATGAGCTACGTAACAAGAAGATTCCTCAGGTAAAAGTTTTGTGGAGGAATCATGCAATTGAAGAGGTTTCTTACGAATCCAAGGAGCAGATGAAGCAGAGGTATCCGCATTTATTCCAATAGATCTGATTGGGTAAAATGTAAGTAGTCAGGTAGTATTTCTTTTGCAGGTACATGTAATGGTTTAATTAGTGTAGCATTTTAGTTTTGGGAGAATTTTTCTTTTGTATGTGTAATCTCCTAGGACTCAGAATGTAACCATGATATTCCTCCGCCATAAGTGAGGGTAAGTAATAAAATAAGTAGACCATTTTGCCTACTAAGGGATGATAAATTACGTGAATAGTAAATTTCGAGGACGAAATTTTATAAGGAGGGGAGAATGTAACGACCCGAATAATAATGGGATTTAAATAATTAAGAGGAAGGGAAATAGAAAACAGTAATAGAAGGAGGAGGTCGACTTCGTCGACGACATTGCACTTTGGAAGGAATAACTGAGGGGAAATCATTAGGGCTTCGTCGACGAATACAGGGGATTCGTCGACGAGTGCTTAAGAGAAATCGTCGACAAATACAGGGGATTCGTCGACGAAGGTTTAAGAGAATTCATCGACGAAGACTGAATTTCATCGACGAAGAAATACCAAAAGAGGTGTGAGTTGATTGAATTTCGTCGATGAGGACTGAATTTCGTTGACGAAATTAATGAAGAATTCGTCGATGAAGGGCGTGGCTCGTTGACGAATCCAGTTCTATAAATATAAAAATCCGGATTTTAACTTACAAACGAAGCCAACTCTCTCCTCTCTCTCCTCCATTCAATTCTCTCTCTCTCTCTCTCTCTCTCTCTCTCTCTCTCTCTCTCTCTTTCTTCTATTTCGGGCTAAATTTATGCTGAATTGACAGTTTGAAGCCACCACGACGCTCATGGGGAAGTTCTCTCCAAATCTATCGGAGCGGATCGTTGGTGAAAGCAAGTTGGAAATCATCCCTAAGTTGAGGTAAGGCTTTTTAAGTCAAATTTGGTCTTGCGATAGTTATAAAAAATGATATACACGTGGAAATACTGAAGTTTAATACTGGAAGTTTTCATTTTCAGGGTATTGGTCAGGAAATCCTACGGGTATTAGACTAGATTATTTTGGGGGCTTTCTCGTAGTCAGGTAAGGGGATAAATTAAGCTAATATTTTATGAAAAATGTATGTACATTATTATAGAATTTGATTTCAGGGAAATGAATATATTTATATATGATTTGTATTTGGAAAAATACGGTTAAAATGATGGTATGTTAAATATGCGGAAAATCTGTTCTGTGTGGCATGAGTATAAAATGTTATGAAATACTGTTTTCTGGAATGGGATTATGATACGAATTTTTATAATGGAAAAACTGGTGTACGGGTCAGGATTTTTATATATATATTTGCCGGCGTACGGGCCATGCTATGATGTAATTTTCCAGCGTACGGGCTGTGCTATGATGTGATTTGCCAGCGTACGACCTGTGCTATGATGTAATTTGCTAGGGTACGGGCTATGTTATGATGTGATTTGCCAGCGTACGGGCTGTGTTATGATGTAATTTTTCAGCGTACGGGCTGTGCTATGATGTGATTTGCCAGCGTATGGGCTGTGCAATGATATGATTGCCAGCGTACGGGATGTGCTATGATTTGCTAGTGTACGGGCTGAGCTATGATAAAATGTGTAATACCGGCGTGTGGGCCGATAATTTTCATGATATGCATATATATGCGAAATGATATGATTGATGTGAAAATTAATTATATGAAATATCCATATATCACAGTTTCAACATATGTTATATGATATCAGGACCTGGTTGGTTTGGTCTAGGTTAACACTTGTACGGTACCGTTGCTATGTGTCCATGGTTTTCGTGATTATGATATTTGTGTTAATGCTGCTGTACGGAGTTGTGTGAGATTGGATGGTCGATGTGGTTTTTAAGAAGTGTGTGATTGCCCCTAGTGTACGGACCAGGTCAGGCAGACCCATCAGACTTACAGGTTGTACTTTTGACTTGACAGTGGTCGACCAACCATTGCTAGGTCCCGCCTTCGGACCACACAACCTAGTCATGTGGGGGTAATACATGACAACAGTCAGCTAACCTATCAGGAATGTTTTTGTATTATTATTATATGAGATGAGATATATTTATGAAAATGCAGTATGTTCTGCCATGTTTTGATATATATATGTTTTTCCAGATTTGACAAATAGTTACTGGATATGTTATGTATGGTATATGTATAACACAAAATGCTCATGTTGCCACACACTGGTATTAGTTTATTTCCTTTACTGAGAGGTGTCTTACCCCAAAATTTTTTAAACTTTTCAAGAGCCCCTGATAGGAGAGCGGGAAAAGCCCCACTAATCTAGAGCTATTGTCTGCCCTTTTTGAAGGGTAAGTTTTAGTAGGGACAGCTGGATATTTTTGGGAAGTGTCCCTAGATTTTGTTTCTTTTGGGATGTATATACTGAAATATAGCGGATGTAGTGACTCTGGTATTTATAGTAATGTGATGGATGTTTTGTATTTATTATATTGTGATTACATGTTTCCTATTGCTTAAGCTTCCGTTATGTGTTCTGATGTATCACTGGTACCCACGGGTCCAGGTGGATTATGATCTGTTGAGCTGGAATTTGTGATATTGATATTTAAAAAAAATGTGAAAATTAAGCAGGTCGTCACAAACCAGCCAGTGATAGATCCTGCCTACAACGGGGTTAAATCATGACATATAGTTATTCATGATGGGAAGTTTTCCAGTTATTATATGTATATACAGTTTTATAGAAACAAGGAATATACTTATGTATATTAGAAGTATTTTGAATAGAAAACTTAAAAGACATATATGTTAAGCAACGTGGATAAAGGTGGTGTTATATATTATTTGTACCTGTATTTTCAGATTCAGTTATCCATGATTATATAAAATCAGATTTTTATAAAAATGTAACTCATTTGCCACATACTAGCAATAACATGTTTCGTCTTACTGAGCGTCGTCTCATCCCAATAATTTGACATTTTTTAGGTGATCCAGTTAGGCAAGCTAATCAAGCTCGCAGGTAGAGGGGCTATAGTGCTGCCCTGTCAGTAAAGTGAGTATTTTGGGTTTATTTTGTATAGCTCTAGTTTCAGCTGAGGGTGTTTTGGAGGATAGTTGTATATGTTTACGTATATTTTGGGGAGCACTTTAGCACTCTGGTATTGTACATTTATGATTATGGTTATACGAATACAACTTCTCGCTACATAGGTTGATGGTTCAGAGTAGTGGAATTTCATAATATATAATTTTATTTTATGCGATAAAACTAGAAAATATAGCAGGTTGTTACAGTTTGGTATCAGAGCCTAGGTTGCTAGGTTCTGTAGACTTTAGAGTGCAGCGGAAGCAATACCATAGTATAGGAAAGGATTTGAGATTTCTTTTGTAGTCTGGATACGAGATTTCCGTGGTGGTTTCTGTGTCTTTCTTAGGGTGACGATTTCAGGAAAGTCATAGTAAACTATTTTTCGGGTCGTCTCTTTGGGTTACAAGATCTGATTCTGGACTTAGAACAGGGGAGATAGTTAAGTATGAATGTGGGATTTTAGTTAAATGGAATAGTATAGGTTTGCATAGGAGATAAGGTCTTTAAAAGTATGTTCTTTGTTTTTCAAGATGGACCCAGGAAACAGCGGTGCAAATGCTGGGGAAGATAGACTAGGACCTTCTAGTATAGGAGATGGAGATACTGATGCCATACTGCGCAATGTCACCCAGTAGGTGATGACTGAGATGGCCAGTAGCTCTAAGGAGCATAGCTGTACAATAGAGCAATTTATGTGGATGAAGCCCCCATCTTTTGATGGAGGAGATGACCTGATTGTAGCTAAAAATTGGGTCCATGATATTGAAGAGACACTGACTGTGCTTCCATGTATGGATGAACATAAGGTGGTATTTGCGGCATTTAAACTGACAGGGGAGGCGAAGCGCTGGTGGAGATCAGCACGTCTGATTGAGGAGCAGAGGTTGGTTCCAGTGCCATTGATGTGGGACTGATTCAAGGAGATGTTCTTAGAGCGATATTTCCCTACTATCGTTTGGAGCGCGAAGACAGTAGAGTTTATGCACCTGGTACAGGGGCAGGTGACAGTATCTCAGTACACAACTCGATTTATCGAGTTGTCGCATTTTGCCCCACACCTAGAGATGAAAAGAAAAAAGTAAGGAAGTTTGAAAAGGGTTTATGGCAGAACTTGTTTGAGCAGGTGATTGGTTTCAGGGCTCTGACATTTGCAGAGGTTGTAGATAGAGCTGCTATTATCGAGACTGGTATACAGAGAGGTATAACAGCCCAGAGTTAGAGGAAGAGACCTGCACCTCAGAGTTTTTAGGCTAGTTCCAGTAGGGCCCATGGAGAGGAGGTCATGACAGGGGAAATTAGAGGCAAATGACAGGGCTTAGAGAGAATCAGGGTATGCAGGCCTACCCGATATGTCAAACATATGAGAGACGACACCTGGGGGAGTGCTAGGCAAGGAGAGATGTTTGTTACAGCTGTGGGAGACTCGACCACATGGCACGTGCGTGCTAGGACAGTTAGATCAGGTCCTAGCTCCTAGGCCCTATCGTAGGGGATATCAGGTGCCTTGGGGAGGTCAGCAGAGGAATGTGGCCCTGACGAGAGTGTACGCTTTGATGCCGGGTGATGCTGAGGCTACTGCGGATGTGGTGACATGTACTTTTATTGTTTTATCATATCCAGTTGTCATTTTGTTTGATTCAGGTGCCACTCATTCCTTTATCTTTACATCTTATGTTAAATTATCTGGAAATAAGACTCAATTATTATTAGATATAGAATTGTCAGTAGCTACACCGTTAGGGTCAGTGATGAGGTGTCAAAGGGTTCTTAGAGACTATCCGATAGAGATTCAGGGGAGAGTGTTACCATCTGACCTGATCATTTTAGATATGTGTGGGTTTGATGTAATACTGGGTATGAACTGGTTGACAGATAATCACGCTAGAATTGATTGCCATCAGAAAGAAGTGATTTTCCGACCCCCTAGCAAACAGTAATTCAAATTCACTGGTTCATGTGTACGTGCTCCGTCGCAATTAGTGTCAGCTATTCAAGCGAGCAGATTGCTCTTGGATGGAGGTCTAGGGTTTGTGGCTTTTATAAAGGAATAGTCAGAAAATGAATCGAAGCTTGATAGTACATTAGTAGTACGAGAATTTCTAGATATTTTTCCAGAAGAGCTACCTAGGTTGCCTCCCGAACATGAGGTGGATTTTGCTATAGATTTACCTCCAGGGACAGCACCGATTTCTAAGGTTCCATATTCTATGACTCCAGTTGAATTAGGAGAATTGAAGGATTAGTTGCAAGACTTGTTGGATAGGGGATTTATACGACCCAGTGTATTGCTGTGGGGAGCTTCAATGTTGTTCGTCAAAAAGAAGGACGGGTCTATGAGGATGTGTATTGATTATAGAGAGATAAATAAGTTCACTACTAAGAAAAAATATCCTCTACCTCGTATAGATGACTTGTTTGATCAGTTCCAGGGTATGTGGGTGTATTCCAAAATCGACCTCAAATCAAATTATCATCAAGTGAGGGTAAAAGTAGAGGATGTTGCGAAGACAGCCTTTAATACTAGGTATGGGCACTATGAATTCCTCGTTATGCCATTTGGTCTAACGAACGCGCCAGTTGTGTTCATGGATTTGATGAATAGATTCTTCCATCAGTATTTAGATCAATTTGTAGTGGTTTTTATAGATGATATACTGGTCTATTTGAGGAGTTTTGAGGATCATGGGGTGCATTTGAGACAGGTACTGCAGACACTCGGGGAGGAAAAGCTTTATGCCAAATTTAGCAAGTATGAGTTCTGGCTTAAGAAGGTTGCATTTTTGGGTCATGTGATCTCAAAAGATGGTATTTCAATGGATCCTAACAAGATTGATGCGGTGGTGAATTGGGCCAAGTTGAAGAACGTGCAAGAAGTCAGAAGTTTCTTGGGATTGACAGGTTATTATCGTCAATTTGTTGAGGGGTTTTCAGCCTTCTCAGGGCCTTTCACTCGTTTGACTAGGAAAAATGCTAGATTTTTGTGGGATGAAGAATGTGAGTAGAGTTTTCAGGAATTAAAGCAACGGCTCTTCACTGCACCAATACTGACGATTCCATTAGGAGGGGATGGTTATGTAATTTACAGTGACGCATCTTTAAAAGAGGTTGTATACTGATGCAGCATGGTAAGGTGATAGTTTATGCTTCTAGGCAGTTGAAAGAATACGAAAAGAATTACCCTACTCATGATTTGGAATTGGCTGCAGTGGTCCACGCACTAAAGATTTTGAGGCATTATCTATATGGTGAGAGGTGTGAGATATTTTCTGATCATAAAAGTCTAAAGTATTTCTTTACACAAAAAGAGTTGAATATGCGCCAAAGGAGATGGTTGGAACTCATCAAGGATTATGATTGCACCATCAGTTACCACCCAGGTAAAGCAAATGTGGTAGCTGATGCACTAAACAGTAAATCAGAGGATACAACGCAGTTAGCAGCAGTGATTCAGCACCCAATTCAGATGGACTTGGAGAGGCTCGACATGGAGTTAGTTGAAGATGATCCTCAGGCGTTTATTTCTAGTCTGGTTGTGCAGCCTATGTTATATGAAAGGATTAAAGCATCTCAAGGGAATGATCCAGAATTAGCAGAAGTAATAGACATAATATAGGATGGTTAGGGAGAAGAATTCAGAATTTCTGATGGCCGGGCTCTGAGATTTCGCACCAGATTGTGCGTACCTACAGATGATAGTATTAGGAGAACAATTCTAGAAGAGGCACATAGATCTCTATAGACTTTTCATCCTGACAGTAAGAAAATGTATAGGGATTTACGAGAATATTTCTGGTAGAGCGGTATGAAGAGAGATTGCAGAATTTGTGTAGTAGTGCTTAACATGCCAGCAGGTTAAGGCTGAGCACCAGAGACCGGTTGGTCAGTTGCAACCACTTTTCATTCTTAAGTGGAAGTGGGACCACGTATCCATGGATTTTGTTACAAGGCTACCGCCAGAGCTGCGTGGTCAGAATGCTATATGGGTGGTTGTTGATAGGTTGACAAAGTCAGCTCACTTTTTGCCCATTAAAGTTGGCTACCTTATGAATAGACTAGTAAAGATTTATATATAGGAGATTGTTCGACCCTATGGAGTGCCGATATTGATTGTCTTAGACCGTGATCCACGTTTTACATCGCGATTCTGGAGGAGTTTGCAGGAGACTTTGCGGACTCAATTAGCGTTCAACACCGCTTTCCATCCTCAGACAGATGGTCAGATAGGGAGAATGATCCAGGTACTTAAGGATATGCTGCGAGCATGTGTGTTGGATTTTGGGGGTAGCTAAATAAAGTATTTGCCACTGGTGGAGTTTGCCCACAACAACAACTATTAGGCTAGCATAGGCATGACACCTTATAAAGCGCTCTATGGTAGGAGGTGCCGTTCTCCTTTATACTGGAGTGAGCTGGGTGAGAAGTGAGTTTTAGGGCTAGAAATTGTACAACAGGCATACGATAAAGTCTGACTTATTTAAGATAAAATCAATGCAGCACAGAGTCGACAGAAAAGTTACGCGGATATTCACCACTGAGAATTGAAATTTGAAGTGGGTGACCTTGTATTTTTGAAAATAGCATTACTGAAAGGAATTATGAGATTTGGGTAAAGGGGTAAGTTGAGCCCTAGGTTTACCGGCCCATTTGAGATACTCGAGAAGATCGAGTCAGTTGCCTATTGGCTAGCGTTACCACCATCTTTATTCAGGATTCATGACGTATTTCATGTTTCTATGCTAAGGAAATACGTCCTAGATCCTTCCCATATTATCAGCTATTCAAAATTAGAACTCAGTGGTAATCTAGCATATGAAGAAGCTCTAGTACAGATTTTAGATAGAAAAGAACAGGAATTGCGCAGTAAAAAGATACCATTAGTGAGAGTCCTGTGGAGGAATCACGCGATAGAAGAAGTTTCTTGGGAGCTTGAAGATGAAATTAGAAAGAAATACAACCATTTGTTTAGTGAACTACAGTAGTGATGTATAAGTTAATGTAATAATAATGTTATTTTGTTTAAATATAGTGTAATTGTAATGTAAAGTATAGGATAGGTAGTAATTTTGTTTTGGGAGAATTTTTATTTTATAGTTGTAATCTCCCAGAACTACCTATGAACCACGGTATTCCTCCATCATAAGTGAGGATAGGTAATAAAGTAAATAGATCATTTATTTTAAAGGATGAGGAATCATATGAATAGTAAATTTTGAGGACGAAATTTTGTAAGGAGGGGAGAATGTAATATCTCAAGAAAATTATCAATGCCTCGTCGACGAACATAGGGGATTCGTCGACTAGGGTACATGAGAATCTCGTTGACGAAGGCACGTGTCATCGACGAGAAGATACCAAAAAGCTGTTTTTCAAGTTCTGAATTTCGCCGACGAGGAGATAGCATTCGTCGACGAACCCCTTTCTTGACCTCATCGACGAGGTGACGTGGCTCATCGATGAAGGTCGCAGTATAAATAGTGTTAAACTTAGATTTTACGGAGAAATTATAAGTAGAAACTCTCTCTCTCTCTCTCTCTCTCTCTCTCTCCTCTCTCCGGATTCTCCCTCCTCTCACATTGATTTCGGCTCCATCGTTTGCCAGATCGATGATCTGAGGCCACCACGACGCTCCTGGGAAAGTTCTCTCTAAGTCTGTCAGAGCAGATTGTCAGTGGGGCTGAGTTGAATTTCATTCCAAATTCAGGGTAAGACTTTTTTTTTTTCAAAATTAGGCTTTC
Source organism: Malania oleifera (assembly GCF_029873635.1). Lineage (NCBI taxonomy): Eukaryota > Viridiplantae > Streptophyta > Magnoliopsida > Santalales > Ximeniaceae > Malania > Malania oleifera. The sequence continues at coordinate 69,857,220 of NC_080428.1, forward strand.
CAGCAATTGTAGGAAATGTAGTAGATATAGAGATAATGATATTTTGTTGTGGAAAATGTTACTTTCAGGGTTTTGAGTGGAGAACCCTGCAGGTGTAGGACCCATCATAGTAGGGGATTTTTGCAAGAAGCGGGTAAGGGAAATATGCTATACTAGGCAGTTCCAGTATGAATTTCAGTATAAAATATATATTTTTACCAGATTATTATTCACAACAGAAATTTTATACAGTTATCAATTATGTTTAAGATGTTTTAATTACTGTGTGGCATAAGAATATGGATATAGTACAGAAATATGTCTTACAGTATTTTCAGGATTATGTTTTACAGAATATACAGACAGGAAACATGTTTTACAGTATTTTTCAGAATACCATGATTATATACTTTTATAGTACCATGACATACAAATTTATAGTTTATTTTAGACATAGAGTTGATATAGATACAGTTTATTACAACGCTATGGTTAATACAGTTATTACAGAATCATGGTAAAACAGATAGTTATATTGTAACGACGCAAAGAATAATGATATTTAAATAATAAAGAGGGAGGAAAATGGAAACAGTAACAGAAGGAGGCAGCCGACTTTGTCGACAAACGCGAAGCGTTCGTTGATGACATTGCATTTTGGAGGTGATAATTCCAAAAAATTTCCCAAGCCTCGTCGACGAACACAAGGGTTTCATCGACGAGGGTTCTTCAGGATCTCGTCGATGAAATTCCATCTCGTCAACAAGAAGATATCGAGAGAGGATTTTTGGAAGTCTGAAATTCGTCGATGAGGGTGCAGGTTCGTCGATGAACTTTCTACAGGACTTGCCGACGAGGTGACGGGTCTTGTTGACTAATCCGGCTCTATGAATAGTTGGAAGTTGGATTTTTTCGTAGAAAATTTACAGAAATTCACTCCCCCCCCTCTCTCTCTCTCTCTCTCTCTCCTATGGCTCCACCTCCAGCTCCACCTCTTTTCGATTTCAGCCCCGTCGTTCGTCGAATCGATGATCTGAGGCCACCACGACGCTCTTGGGGAAGTTCTCTCGTAATCTGCTGGAGCGGATCGTCGGTGGGACGAAGTTGAATTTCATCCCAGATTCAGGGTAAGGTCTTTTAAGTAAAATTTGGTTTAGTAGCAGTTGTATGAAATGCAATAGACGTAGAAATAATGATATTTTGTTATGAGATTTATGGTTTTCAGGGTGTTGAGTGAAGAACCTTGCGGGTGTAGGACCCTTCATAGTAAGGAGATTTTAGCAGAAATCAGGTAAGAGAAATATGCTATGCTAGACAATACTAGTATGATTTCAGTATGAAATATATGTTTTTATCAGATTATTATTTCACAACAATAATTTATATAGTTTATCAAATATGTTTAAAATGTTTTAAATTTCTGTGTGGCATGAGAATATGGATATAGTTCAGAAACATGTTTTTACAGTATTTTCAAGATTATATTTTACAGATTATACAGATAGGGAATATGTTTTATAGTATTTTCAGAATACCATGATTATACAGTTTTTAGTACTATGACATATAGTTTTACAGTTTATTTTAGAAATACAGTTGATACAGATACAGTTTATCACAGCCTCATGGTTAACCTAATTTTTTGTAGTGACGGTTTCGATCCTTAACTAATAACCTTATTTTTTGTAGTGTTCCTCTATTCATAATACAAATTAAATACATACTAATGACAATAATACCCATACTAACTTTCACCAATTAACATACTAGCACACTTAATAATAATAATAATACTATATATATATATATAACCTCTAACAGTTATTGAGTGTTCTTCTCTTTTCTTAAAACAAGAATTCATCGTAATAAAATCATATGAGGTAGCTAAGTTTAAGATCATTTCCACAGGCTCATTTTTGTCTTCTTACCCATATCCTCCATATTACCTCTCATAACCTTTATCATCTCTTCCAACGTGTCCATTCAAATATGTTCTCATGAATATTTTCTTAATCTCTGATATGCCTTTTATAATGCTATCCATATATTTCCAAACTCGTCTTCTAAGATTTTCTACTAAGCCAACTTGAGGAGCATAAACACTAATGGTATTTATTATCAGTTAGCCTAAGATCGACCATCTTGATTTTTATAATTCTAGCTCCAATCCTATTTATAGCTACAACGCTATCTTCTAAGTTTTTGTCTACAATAATTCCTACACCATTCTTATATATATTTTTTTCTAGTGTACCAAAGTTGAAATCCTGATTTATCAATTTCTCTAGCTTTCTCCCCTAGCTACTTAGTTTCTTGAAGGAAGATTTTAGAAAATGCTCTTCTAATCAAGGTTTCCACAATGTTTTTACCTATAAGTGTCCTTATATTCTAAGTTGCTAATCTAATTCTAGTCTCATGAACTAACTGTTTTACCTGTCCATGTCTGGAATGATGAGGTAACCTTCGCATATTTGACACAGTACCCATCCACGTCTAGAAGGAAGAAGTAACCTTCACATATTTGATACAGTACTCGGGCGCCAACACAACGCATCACTTCAGGATGACGACTTATCCCACCCTCGCGCACTTTTCGCTACACCCAATTAGTATAAGTGCAATGTGTCGCTTTTAGGAGAAGTCCCTGTTAGGAACCTGTGAGCATCCAGATCAAAGTGACACCAAGATTTTAATGTGGTTCGGTCAATAACGACCTACATCCACGGAGCACACACCAAGTATTCACTATCTCGCCGGAAAATATTACAATTCTCTCTCTCTCTCTCTCTCTCTCTCTTCCTCCCTTCTTCCACTCTGCTCTCTCTAAGCTTCTCACACTTCTGCACTCTCTCTGTGCTGTGCAATACATCTTCCACAGCCCTCCTTTTATAGGCTTGGAATTTAAATTATAATTAAATGAAATCAATACAAATTGGAAGTTAAAGAAGAGTTTAATGGAGAGATTAATGAAGAGATAATTTCCACCACGTTTCTGACTCAGCAATGCGTTGTCTCCTGGCTGTCTTCTGGCTTCATCTTTAACAATCTCCCACTTGGAGACAGAGACACCTCCTCAACTAGAGTATCATGAATAAATGATTTCCTCAAAATATGTGTCTTCAAGTATGAAGACCAACTGAAGTTGAATACAACTTCAACTTCTCTGTAGTCACCATCTTCCTGTCTGCTCGATTCCTACGGACTAATCTGATGGCTGTCAGTTTCACAACTGGTGTAAAGATGCCAGTGTAGTCAATCCCTTCCTTCTGCTCAAAGCCTTTAACTACCGACTGAGGCTTGTACCTTCTGGAGCCGTCATGCTCCTTTTCAATTCTATACACCCACTTGTTGTGAAGGCCTTTGGGCAACTTCCACATTCTGTTGGAGGTGAGGGACTTCATCTCTTCCTTCATCGCAAGCTCCCACTTGCTCGTATCTGCCATGTGACATGCTTCATCATAGCATTCGGGCTCTCCTCCATCTATAGGAAGTAAGTAATCAATATACCTTCTGTCTGGTATATGGGACCGAGTAGATCTCCTAAACTCCGGAACTGGAGTAGGAGACGGTGGTGCGACGATCTGCTCCACTAGTTCCTCCACCTGAGGATTCTCGGTATTTTGCTGATGTGTCCCGACACATTCTAAGTGGACCAGTTCTAGTCCCTTCTTCTTTTGTGCATGGGTGTTTATCTGGAAACTAACCCTCCTCTGTTTCCTAATTATATAATCCTTGTAATAACCCCAAAAAGGGTTAGAAGATTAGTGGATAGATTTTCAAAAAAATAAATAAAATAAATAAATAAATAAATAAATAAAAAATACAAAAATAAATTAAAATTAAAATTAAAATTAAAAAAAATTAATTAAAAAAAATATATTAATTAATTAATTGGATATTAAAAAAAAAAGAAAAAATAATAATAATTAAAATTTATTATTTTTATTTTTTTAAATAAAAATATATTATTTTTAATATTAATTAAATATATATTTATTATTATTATTATTATTATTATTATTATTATTATTATTATTATTATTATTATTATAAATCTAACATCAAAGAAGCTTCAGGATGAAACTTTTTTTTAATAAAAAATTTTTGTTTCTTCTCTACAGCCACCCCCCCCCACCTTTCTTCTTCTTCTTTATCTTCTTTTCTTTCTTTCTTTTCTTTCATTTTCCCTGTGTAGCACTGAACTGACTCTCTCTCTCCTCACGTTCTCTCTCCCTCTCTCCTCAATTTCGCGACGAATTTTCGCCTGATCAAAAATCCGAAGATACCACTGGACTCCATTCGCCGCTACCGTCATTTCTACCGGAGCGGATCGGTGGTAGGAGCAACATAGGCGTATTCTCTAGGGTAAGCCATTTTCCCATTTTTCTTTAATTTCTTACAAAATATAAGCCCAATTGACGAACGGACACCACCACGAGAATCTACGGATGATTCTCTACGAGTCTAGTTGGACAGAATTCTCGTGGGGGTGTCGGGCCAAAACCCCAAATTTGGGGTGCGGGGGTTATTAAGGGGCTTATTTTTAATTAATTAACATTAATTTAGAAATGCTAAAATATTGAGCATTTTGGGTTGAAGTAGGATTTCTGAAATTTAGGGCCCGAGTGAGCACCGCGGGTGTAATTTTGGGACCCGCAGGAAAAATTTAGAAAATTAAGTTGGTGTTTTAAATAATAATTTAAATATTAATTTGAGGTATATGGGGTCTAAGGAAGGCTAGATGGGTATTATTTTGGAGAAATAGATTAATTAATTTGGGGAAAATGTAAATTGCAGGAGTTAAATTTTGGGTGCCAAGGGCATGAAATTTTGGATTCTAGTGAGACTCTCAGTAAGTCAGGTAAGGGGAATAAATTATAGCAGTGTTTTTAGAATTATTATTTGAATGAACATGTGAAATTGAGCATATGATATTTTGTCTGAAAATTATTATGATATAAATATCAGATAAATTGTGTGGCATTTGAGTAACTGTAAATTGTGATATTTTGGAGTGTAAAATATAATAATGTGTAATTTCTGAGAAAATATTGAAATGAGAATTACTGATCTGATTAGTGAAAAATAATGTAATATGATATTATTATATGAGTAGAAATGTTTTTCCTGGAAAATGGGATTTTGTGAATTATTGATATTGGAAAATAATGAAATGTGGTATTTATTTGTGAGTGGAAATTATTTGCATGAGAAATGAGTATTTTGGGAAAATGTGAAAAATACATGAAATATGATATATGATATTACGAGATGATGAAATGTGCATAGAAAATGATGAGAATATTTATATTGAACTGAATTGTGATATACTGGAATATAATTGATGAAATGCTAATACCGCATAATGATTGCGGGTATGTGGTGGTAAACCCTGTTGGATGGTTATGATATTCAACACGGTACCGTTGCGAGTGGTGTTAGTGCAACCACACGGACTCTTGGAGCGTGTGGCGTGACAGTCGACTATGCCATTGTGTAGGGTTGTTGGGCCCCCTGAGTCCGGATCAGGGTATTAAGCCGGCCAGTCATATTACAGACGCGATATGTGATATGATATTTGATCTAACCGGGTCGGCCAACCCCGGTTAGATCCAGCCTTCGGGCCACACAACCTTGACCATGGGGGGAAGCATGGTGTGTATAGAAAGATCCTCTGGGTGGCCATGAGTTATAGACACGATGTTGGTATTTGATACCGAGGATACTCATGAGCCGGAAAGTAAAGTGGAAATGAAAAGTAAAAGAATGATTAAATTGGCTAACATGAGGAATGAAAGAAAGAATGGAAATTGAGAAATAAAGAATGATAAAATTGAGAAATGGAACAGTGTGAGTTAATAATATAAATAATTAAGGCGAAGTGAAACTCTCCGCCTGAGGGCTTACTGAGTAACGTGAGTGCCCTGATGGGTATCAGATGTGGCCATACCCAGCTGCATAACATGTTAGGGCAGAGGGAAGCTACCTGTATGGGCGGGTAATCTTTCCTATTTTCAGGAACTTCGCGGGTAAATATGTGTTGGAAATCATTGAATTTGATAAATGATTTTAAAGCTTATAAAAGCTTGTGTTGTATATCTATATGATTATATGTATGTGAATATCAATGTATTTTCTCAGATGAAATGGTGATTTGAAAAGTAAAGTGTATTATAATTGTACTCATTTGACCACACACTGTAAATAATTTATTCCTTTTTACTAAGATGTGTCTCACCCAATTTATCTAAATTTTTCAGGGAACAGAGACCGGCTGGGTGATAGAGCTCCGTGATAGTAGGGAGCTGAGACCCTGATACACAGGGTGAGTTTTTGGACTAGAGGAGATGTAATTCCCCTAGAGTTGAATAGTAATTTTTAGTATGGGAAGGTAGTGTGAATATTTGTATGTATGTTGATACTCTGGGTATTGTATTCTGACTGATATGTGTATATTGTCTTCCGCTGTTAGGTTGAATATAATAAAATACTTTTTACCCGGTACCTAATGCGGGTCGGGTTGTATGAATGGTACTAGGATTGTTGACGTGGCCGATTTGTAGATGTTGTGGATTTATGACGTGATTATTTATTATTATTAAAAAAAATTGTACAAAAATCAGGGCGTCACAATCCTCACACATGTCAACTTGCACTGACTGTGGATTACTCAATTTTTTCTTTGAGTGCACCACCCTAAGTCCCTTCTCGCTTATGTGACCAAGTCGTTGGTGCCAGATGTTGCTGTCGTCATTTCCTACAACAATTGAAATAGACATGGAGGCATTGGAGGTTAGAAAAAGTGTTCCACTTTTCTTACCTCGCGCAATCGTTAGTACACCCTTTGAAACTTTCCATTCATCGCCAATGAATTTCGTCGTGTATCCCTCATTTGCCAGCTGACCAACTGAGATCAAATTCTTCCTCAGGTCTGGAATATACCTGACATCCTTTAACTTCCATACTGACTCATTTATATTGATCTTCACAACCCCCTTGCCTGTTATGTCGCTAGGTTGATCGTTGCCAAGGTACACATTACTAAAATTACCTGGTGTGTACTCCTCTAGGCAATCTCTACAGCATGTGGCATGAAATTAGGCTTCGGAATCTAAGACCCAAGACTCCTACTTGCTCTCCAAAGAGCATATCAACATCTCATCATTCTTGGAAGCAATATTTGCTTCTGTCTTTGCCTTTGTCTCGAATTCTTTCTTCTGACTCCTGCATTGGTTCTTGTAATGACCAGTCTTTCCACAGTTCCAGCACTCAATAACTTTTGTGCTCTGAGAACCTATGTCCTGAGTACCTCTGGGATTTTCGGATTTAAACCGTCTAGGCCTAGATCTTCCGCGGTTGTTTGATCGTCCATGCCTGTTTCCTCTGCCTTGACTCTCCATGTTCAAGGCTGAACTCGAATTGGAGCTATGGTTCGGCTGCATTCTTATTTCCTCCGTCAAAATCATGCTGATGACCTCATCGTATACAAGCTTCGATTTTCCTGTGGAGCTATTGATGACAGTGACAACACCATTCCAATATTTAGGCAACTGACTGAGAATCAATAGAGCCCGAATCTCATTATCAAACGTTATCCCAACAGAGGCGAGTTGATCAGACAATTCATTAAAATTATTCAGATGCCTGCTGAAACTCTCACCTGCAGACATGTTCATTGTAAATTGTCTTTTCATGAGATGTACTTTGTTTGTAGCTGAAGGCTGCTCGTACATATCAGAGAGCGCATCCATCAGAGACTTGGTGGATGTTATATGCTTGATATTGAATGCCACAAATTTCGACAACGTCATTCTGATGGCTCCGAGGGTTTTTCGATCAAGCAACTCCCACTCGTCCTCGTTCATGGATGTTGGCTTACCCTTCAACGGTAAGTGCAATTTCTTCCCAAACAAATAATCTTCTATCTGCATCTTCTAGAAACTGAAATTATTCTCGTTGAACATTTTGATTTTTGAGCCCTTTCATTTGACATCTAGATTTGCTAATCTAGAGATGGAATTAGCTCAAATGGATAGTACGGTTGGATCCAGAACGATCGAAAACCCTAGAAATGGTTCAATTCGCTCAAAAAATAGGCCTAAAACGATTTCGAAAAGTTCAGTCAAAGTTTGGTCAAACTTGTTCAAGCTTGCTGACGTGGTGGTGCTGATGTGGCACAATGAAGTGGCAGAGATGGGCCCACCTAATGATGTGGCGCTGACATGGCTGGTATAGACCTACTGATGACGCGGCAGCTGCCCACAGATGACATGGCAGTACCTGCTGACGTGGCGCCTCTGCCGACATTGGATGCTGAGCGAAGGGCCAAACTCGGGTCTGAGTGTCTTGTTGGTTTGGGTCGGGTCGAGGTGGAGCGGGTGAAGAAGACGTGTGCAACGTGTGCAGCGCGTGAGGGACTGTTTGCAGGGCCGTGCCCGGCTCGTTGAGAGGCGTCTTGCTCCGGTAAGACGTGTGGAGGCGCGTGAGATCTCTACAGAACTCTGTTTGAGCTCCGGCTTGAACCCTTCTCTTCGTCTCGGCGAGCTGAATGCAATGGTGGCCTTAAAACGCAGTTTTAATCTACTGGACAGAGTTCTGAATTTCGGAATCACTTCCAATCTGGCTTTTTTTGCTCCAACCGGGCTCTGATACCACTTGTTAGGAACCTTAGAGCATTTAGATCAAAGTGACACTAAGATTTTAACGTGGTTCGGTCAATAACGACCTACTTCCATGGAGCACATACTAAGTAATCACTATCTCACCGGAAAATATTACAATTCTCTCTCTCTCTCTCTCTCTCTCTCTCTCTCTCTCTCTCTCTCTCTCTCTCTCTCTCTCTCTCTCTTTTTTTCTTCCTCCCTTCTTCCTCTCTGCTCTCTCCGAGCTTCTCACACTTCTACACTCTCTCTATGCTGTGCAATACATCTTCCACAGCCCTCCTTTTATAGGCTTAGAATTTAAATTATAATTAAATGAAATCAATACAAATTGGAAGTTATAAAGAAGAGTTTAATGGAGAGATTGATGAAGAGATAATTTCCACTGCATTTCTGACTCAGCAACGCGTTGTCTCCTGGCTCCATCTCTAACAGTCCCAACAAATATTCGATAAAGATTCATGTCATAGTGATCTGAAAAATTTTAAACTGGCTGCCAACAACTTAATGCAAGTCTCCTCCTTTATCCGAGCTTGGGACCGACTATATGTGAAAAAATTATAACATTAAATAAATCACAAACGGAGTTATATGAGATCTCATATGTGTGCGTGTATTGATTGGGTTATAAAATTGTGACTCAAATTGAATAAGAAAATGATATTATACGTTCAAACATTAATATATCATGTTGAATCATATGAAGATACTGTCAACTGTTGGAAGTTCATCACGAATTGAAGCTGAGGATTGTGAAAAGAAAGGCTACTTTTTGCTGCCATTAATCCACCATCATTTGCTGTGTGGGAAATATATATTTATATAGAGAGAATACAAATAAAAGGGCCTTAATTCTAAGTTTCAAGCTTAAACTCGGGCAACAGTCAATAACTTTCATGCGCCTTTGGGGTATATTAAAACAAAGGCATTTGAAAAAGCACACACGGGGATTTATGAGTGCCCATCTGATGATTTACATGAGTTCCCCACTTCTAAGTGCGTATCGGGATGGATGTTAATTATTTCTAATTTTATTACTGAGAGCATAAATTTTAGAGTTTCCATCTAAATTTTGTATAGGTTTAGATCAAATGTAATATACATTAAAAATTATATGGATTTTTTTCAAGTACATATAAAGCTAAATCCAAAATTCGACATTCACTTTCTCAAATGCTATTTAAAAGAAAAAGAAAGCATATTATTCATGATATATTGGTAATAGTAAAATTAGTTTGTCCCTACAAATTTTGAATGGTATTTTCTAAAAAAGAACTATGTATGTTTACGTAGTTTTAAGAAATATAATTAATGCATCAATAATTTTACAATATATATTTTTCTAAAAAAAAAGCTAATTGAATGGAAGCTAAGCCTGTGCCCATTTGCTTTCAATGACCAATGAAAGTGTAGGTCCAATGCTTTGTTCACGCACAGCTTCGGAATGAGTTCGGAATTACCTTTGCACTTTATGTTCCAACCTAGTAATTATACGGCTGTGCGAGAATCTAAATATTAATCAAAATAATAATAATCATACTAGTAATAAAATTACGTACATTGAAAAAGGTCCATGAGGAAAAGAACATCTCCATCTTTCGCGCTTTTGATCTTCACTTGATCTCATACATTATATGCGTCGTCAGTACGAAGCTCAGAATCACCCTCAGCTTTAGACAGCGGCAATGAAGGTGGGAACAAAACCAAGCTCCCTTGCCCCTGAGAAGTCAAAGAGGAGGAAGAAGAAGAGGCGCTGTTCAAGTAGGTGGATGCAAACCCTAATCTCACATCCTTCCCAAGTGCATGTTCCTGATCATGAGCCCTCCGATCCCCTTTCCCAACAACTGAGGTCAGCGCCTCCGCCAGCGCCGATCGGAAACTCTGGTTCCGTGCAATTTCTTGGGATGCAGCTTCAATGGCCTCCGCCAAGGAATGTTGGGATGGAGAGACCCGCAGCTCCTTTTTTGGCATGTATTCAGAAGGTTCATGCAGTGGCTGCTTTCCGAGATTTGGGGGCCTCTTGGTGTAGGACAGTCTCCTACAAGTAGTAGGGTAGTGCTGATGCTGATAAGGGGCCCAAGGTGTTTGTAGGGTGCTACTGGTACTAGAAAGGCTGATTGAAGGGAAGAATGAGGTAGATGGGGTACTGGTGAGATCAAGAGTGATGGTTGGGTGTGAGTGGGAGTGTGCAGGTATGGTGGCGGGGTTGGGGAAGTAGAGTGGCGCAAATTGTGAACTTAGTGGATTTTGGGAGAGAGTGGTAGAGAAGGACGGTGTTGGCGGCAGCGGTGGCGGCGTGGTGGTTGATATTGTTGAAGATTAAACTTGAAGACCGGCAGCCCACCTCCATTGAAGACCGGCAGCCCACCGTTGTGGACATTGGAGATTTGCAGGCAACCTACTCCACCTACCAGCCCACCGCTATTGAAGATTTGCACCCACCATTGTTGATTAGTTGATTTCTATAATTACTATAAATAGCTGAGTTGTGTGTGAGTAAATATGAGCAATGTGGTGTGTGAGAGAGATTAGCCAGTGAGCCGTGAGAGAGATTTTTAATTCCTCTGTAATTTATTTTCAGATTGAAATATACTTGTTTGGTATTTATCCTCACTGAGTTTCAGCCACAACCAGTGGCTGAGTGCTCCTCTCCACCCATCAGTGGTATCAGAGCGTCTAGGTACGCCGGAATTCACCAAACAGAGGTGAACAGAGAAAAAATTCAAGTTTCTTCCCAGTTTTGAAGTTGCTCCAAATATCAAATTGAGCCTACCATTGTACAATTCAGCTCGAGACGATTCCAACGGTGAAAATCACGTCTCAAACGGACACAGGGAGATCTCCCACGCGCCCCCACGCGCCTCCCACGTAAGCACCGTTCTTCCCACGCGCCGGCAGGACTCCGGCGACCGCGACACGCGCCTGCACGCGTCTTCCTCGCCCGATTGGCGAGATCCTACCCGCAAAGCGACCCGCGACCCGGATCTACGACCCGCGACCCGGTCAGCGACCCGCGTGCCAAACCCGCAACCCGGATCCGTGAACGAGGTCCGACCCGCCTCCAACCCGCTCCTAAGCGCCGACACGCGGCGCACCCAGAAAGCGCCACGTGGCCTAACGGAGGGGTTAACGCCGTTTAAAGGCCGTTAAGTTAAACCGGTTAGTTCAAAAATTCACCAGAATTTTCCTATAACCGGTTCAGTGATTTTTAGACCGGTTCTTTGCAAACCAAAACCGGTTCCTAAGGTTTTTCAATCTTCTGAATTTATTGGTGGCATTAGATTTACCGAAATCAGCCCCCATTTCTCTATTTTTTATATATTGAATTCGATGGCTAACGGTACTATCCAATCGGTCATTCCAAAATTGACCCGAGAGAATTATGACAACTGGTCGATTCAAATGAGAGCCCTTCTAGGTTCTCAGGATGTCATGGATATCGTTGAAGATGGGTACAGAGAAAGCCCATCAAAAGAAGCCGAAGCAGCTATGCCCGAAGCTCAAAGAACGACCTTGCGAGCCGATCGAAAGAAAGATTGCAAGGCAAAATCCATAATCTACCAAGGCCTTGATGAGACCACGTTCGAGATCATCGCCTCCGCAAAGACATCTAAAGAAGTTTGGGACTCTCTCCATCGAACACACAAAGGTGCAGATAAAGTAAAAAAGATTCGTCTTCAGACATTGCGAGGTGAGTTCGAATCTCTCAAAATGAAGTCTACTGAATCCATTTCAGACTACTATACACGAGTAATGGTAGTATCAAATCAATTAAGAAGAAATGGAGAAATTCTCAATGACGAGAGAATTTGTGAAAAAATTTTGCGATCTTTAGATCCAAAATATGATTATATAGCTGTGACCCTGGAAGAAACAAAAGACTTGGAAACAATGTCTGTAGAAGAACTTGTGGGCTCACTCCAAGCCCATGAGCAAAAAGTCAATAGAAGTAGTGATGATAAAGCAATGGAGCAAGCTCTCCAAACGAAGTTGTCCCTCACTACAGATAGATACGACAAAGGGGGGACGTCACAACAAGGAAGAGGACGAGACCGAGGATCTCGTGGAAGAAATTCTGGAAATTTTAACTCCAGAGAAGGTGGCAGAGGCAGAAGAGGTCCCACTAGAGGAGGACGAAATCAACAGAGCTATGTCCCACAAGGCAGAGGACAAGGAAGAAGAGGAGGATATAATAATCGCTCGAATATAGACAAAAGAAACATTCAATGCTATAATTGTCACAAGTATGGACACTATAGCAATGAATGTTGGGGGCGACAACACGAAAAGGTTAGTGAGGAGGCCAACCTTGCCGAAACTGATCATGCAGATGGAGAGTCGTTGATGCTGATGGCACACAATGCAACTCCTCAGGACCAAAGCGTTTGGTACCTTGATTCTGGAGCCAGCAACCATATGACTGGCAGAAAGAACCTATTCTTTGAACTTGATGAGAAAGTTCAGGGGGAGATATCTTTCGGAGATAATTCTAAAATTGCAGTCCAAGGGAGAGGAGATGTTTTGATCAAACAGAAGTCTGGAGATCATGCTTACATCTCCAACGTCTACTATGTGCCAGCCATGAAGACTAATATACTTAGTCTCGGACAGCTCGTGGAGAGAGGCTATCGAATTAGCCTCAGTGATAAGCAGATGGTGATAATAGATGCTCGAGGAAAGCTTGTTACTCGAGTTCAAATGGCAAAGAATCGAATGTTTCCGCTCGCCATCCAACATGATACGCCAAGGTGTTTGAGCGCTATCATCAAAGACAAAGACTGGCTATGGCATCTAAGGTATGGGCATCTAAACTTTGAAAGTTTGAAACAATTGGGAAGCAAGAAGATGGTGAAAGGCTTACCAAATATCCATCATCCAAATGTGATATGTGAAAGCTGTATTTTGAGCAAGCAACATAGAAACAGCTTTGGAAAGCAAACCGACTGGAGATCAACTATGCCGCTCCAACTAATACACACAGATGTGTGTGGTCCACTAAGACCATTTTCAAATGGACAGAATCGATACTTCCTCACCTTTATTGACGACTACAGCAGGAAGACCTGGGTCTACTTCTTGAAAAGGAAGTCAGAGGTATTCGATAAGTTCAAAGAGTTCAAAACTCTTGTGGAGAAACAGAGTGGCTTCCGCATCAAGTCACTCCGGTCAGACCAAGGAGGAGAGTACAAAGACGAAGCTTTCCTGGAATTCCTTAGACAACAAGGAATTCAGAAACAGTTCACACCATCATACACTCCCCAGTTGAATGGTGTAGCTGAAAGGAAGAACCGCACAATCCTTAACATGGCTAGAAGCATGTTAAAGGATAAGAATGTGCCCAAGAGTTTTTGGGCAGAAGCAGTGTTATGTGCAGTCTATCTGCTCAATAGGTGTCCGACGAAGAGTCTTAATACAAAGACACCATATGAAGCCTGGAGTACTCACAAGCCCAGTGTGAGTCATCTTAGGGTGTTTGGCTCCATAGCCTACGCCAAGATCCCAGAAGCAAGAAGGACAAAGCTGGATGATAAAGGAGAGAAGTGTATCCTTGTAGGATACGGCGATAGCACCATGGGATATCGACTCTACAATCCCATCAACAAGAAAGTCTTTCATAGCCGGGATGTCATCTTTGAAGAAAATGAATCCTGGAAATGGGACCAGGTTGAATGTTCCAAAGATGCGGAATTGACACTTGAAGTAGAAGAACCTACACAGACAAAAGAAGTGGTTATCGAGCCACAAATTCCTGAGCTGCAGACACCTCCACATGGTTCACCACAGAGGAATGAAGCTCCATCACCAATTGAGCGTGAAATCTCAGACATGAGACCTAGAGGAGCTCGAAATCTAGCCGATCTGTATGAAAATACAGAACCAATGGAAGAATATATTGCTCTAAACTGCCTGTTGCTAACTAGCGACCCAATTAGCTTTGAGAAAGCTAACGAAGAAAACAAATGGAGAAAAATGATGGATGAGAAGATACAATCCATCAAGAAGAACAAGACTTGGGAGTTGACAAATCTCCTGAAGAGCCACAAAACTATTGGTGTAAAATGGGTCTACAAGACCAAGAAGAACACTCAAAGAGAAGTCCAGAGATACAAAGCAAAACATGTCACCAAGGGTTACAGGAAGAAAGAAATGAAATTGATATCTTGCAGAACGTATGATCAGATTGCTGACATTTTCACAAAACCACTCAGACATGATATTTTTGCAAGACTGAAGACAATGCTCGGAATGACAAAATTAGGAGAGTCAAGTTTAAGGGGGGATGTTGAAGATTAAACTTGAAGACCGGCAGCCCACCTCCATTGAAGACCGGCAGCCCACCGTTGTGGACATTGGAGATTTGCAGGCAACCTACTCCACCTACCAGCCCACCGCTATTGAAGATTTGCACCCACCATTGTTGATTAGTTGATTTCTATAATTACTATAAATAGCTGAGTTGTGTGTGAGTAAATATGAGCAATGTGGTGTGTGAGAGAGATTAGCCAGTGAGCCGTGAGAGAGATTTTTAATTCCTCTGTAATTTATTTTCAGATTGAAATATACTTGTTTGGTATTTATCCTCACTGAGTTTCAGCCACAACCAGTGGCTGAGTGCTCCTCTCCACCCATCAGATATTGAGGCTGCAGAGTGAAGCATGGAAGCAGCTGCAGAAGTGGTGGCAGCCATGGCAGTGGCTAAAGTGGGAAGTGGGTGGTTGTGGGTTCCTTCATAGGTTGCGATCAAGATGGACATGTCTTCTGTACATCTTTGTACCTGATTGAATGATATTGATATTAATTAGAAATATAAATAAATTAATCAATACTTGTCAAAAACATTTTTTTATTTGAGAAAGAATCAAATATGCAATTAGAGATTATAAGTGCTTTGAGCTATGAAGCACAAATGTAAGAATGGGGAAATGAGTATATTCCTGCAACATTTGGAGAGTGTTTAATGAGTTTTCATTGTTGAAGTATATATGTTGTGAAAATGATTGATGCATGTCTTGATAGTTGTATTCCAGGTGATGATATTATATTCTAGCCAGACATACACATGAGCATGAAATTGATCATGTGATTGTGAGACCCAACCTCCCATGTGTACTCTTGGTGGAACACTACCTGAAATGCAATTGTCTTATTATTGAAGCATCCAATGTTGTTGATTTCATTCAAAATCAACCATGACCTAGAAATCATTGGATGTTGATTTCATTTCATTCCTTTTCTAACCCATTCTATTTCGTAAACCAAACACGATGTAAAAGGTTATTTACTTTCCTTGAATGCTTCTAGGATTAGGTTTTCATATTTTATATTTTTCTACATAAATGGTGCACCACCACTAATGACCATGAACTCCACCTACTTTTGTCAAAAGATTGATTCACACTAAAGTTTAAAATAGGATAAACTAATTATAAGGGAAGACCTCTACATGTAAGATTTGTCAACCATTAATACAGACTGTCACATATTTCTAGATTAAATTTTGATAGCACTTCAATGGTTTCAAATACTAAAACTATACCACATGATATGTGGATTGCAAATGCTATTTGGAGGAATTGTCCCTTTATAGCATTTCTTGTTTAGACTTGTTTAACATATTCTGTAGGATTTATATCCCAAAGGATATGTCCCACATGAATGATATGGGTCCCACATGTAGGGTATGTGTCCCATATGATAAGGATATGAATTAATGATTGTATGAGTTAACTAAAGGGTTAACTTATTTAATATGAGAAATTAATGGTGGAAGTTTGAAGAGATTCCTATGCATATATATATATATATATATATATATATATATATATATATATATATATATATATATATTAGCTAGTATTATGAGGAGTAGCTATAAGGGCATGTTATACATCAAGTTAAGTTCTAAGAGTAGGAAAAGAGAGTTAAAGAAGAGAAAGGAAAAGTTAAGCTCATAAGCTCTAAGGGATTAGCTACATGGTGATGTTAACTGTAAAGAAAAGATATGAAGAAAGGAATTGTTCTCTCTCTTCCTCTACTTCTCTAATCATCAGGAGATCTCATAGATTTGGTGAAAGAATGAAAGAGAAAGAGGAAAAGTGGGAGAAACAATTTTTTCGAATTCTCCCGGTGTTCTTCTGGATAGGTTCGATATGGTCGATTCTGGTATGTAAAGTTTATAGTTTATGATTTATTTATTTTCCCGCATAAAGGTTATTGATGTAAAGTTCGTGATAATTGAAGATTCTTGGCTGCGCTGCAGTAAATTTATGAAAATTATCCTAAAAATAATAATAATAGCATCTGAAAATTTTATTACATGTGGTATCAGAGCCAAGTTCGAAATTATCACGATCTTCCTTTCATGATAAAGATTGTTTTTTTTAACCCCTTACAATCTTGTTATGGGTTAGTGTGAAAATTTGTGTTCATGATATTTTCTAGAATCGAACTGAAGAATTCATATGATAAATGATTCCTAAAAATATATGTGATATTTGATGGATTTATGAGGTTTTTGTTGGTTTGAAAATTTTCTTATATGTGGACCGTTGACGGTTTTCTCCTGTATAGTGATATTAAAGTACGGCTGCTGAATGATATGCACGCAAATAATTTTATTATAACTTGATTAATAATAGAACATTCACATGTAATGCATACATAAGTTAGAGAATTTTACATGAAAGCAAGTTAGTAAAATTTTTATATTGGGGAATTGATTATCTACTATAAATTATGGATAAATTTTGTTGAATAAGGAATCAATCAATGTTTCTATTATGGTTAGCATGTTGTCACCAAAGTGATCTTGCTGAGAAAAGTTGTAAACTTTGATTGAAATATAATCTGGCAAAGAATAATAACAGAATGGTTATTTGAATATTATGGGTAGTCCAAAGATGCACCAACTTTCAAATAATCATTGATTTAATCAGGATAATTGAAGAATGATAGTGAGATTGGGATGCCTGTCCAAAGGTGACAGACCAATCAAACTTTATAAATGTGATCAATTGTGCCTAGATGAATGAAAATTACCAGTAAGTGTAAGGATTAGTATGTTGCATAAGTTGATCCAAAGATTGAATGCAATTTACTAATGAAATGTTCTAAACTCAAAGCATTAATGTAGTGAGCATTTTGTGTTATTGCAGTGTCTGTTTCTATTTCATTGCATTCGCTGGCTTCTTCTGTTCCGATCTGCAATGGGACAAATTTCTCTAACTGGAATGAGCAAATTTAGTTTCACCTTGGTGTTCTGGATCTGGACTTAGTTCTGCGAATGGATAAATCGGCTGCTATTGCTGAAACTAGCAGTTCAGAATAGTGAGCTTTGTATAAGTCATGGGAAAGGTTGAACAGATTAAGTATGATGTTTATGCGAATGTTTATAGCAGATAATATTAAATCAACACTCCCTCAACTATATAACGCAAAGGAATATCTTAAGGTAGTGGAGGATAGATTTCATTCAGCTGATAAGTCCATTGCAGGAAGGTTGATGGTTGAATTGACCACAATGAAATTTGATGGGAGCAAAGGAATGAATGAACATGTCCTAGAAATGACTAATCTGGCTTCTAGACTTAATACTTTGGGAATGAATGTTAATGAAAGTTTCCTTGTTCAATTTATTTTGAACTATTTGCCTCCTCAGTGTGGGCCTTTTCAGATTTATTATAACACAATTAAAGAAAAATAGAATATGAATGAATTGGCAAACATGTTAGTTCAAGAAGAGGCAAGACTCAAACAATAAGGACAACATTCAGTAAATGTCATGAATTATGCAGCTGGAAGTAAAGGAAAAAAAACAATGAAAGGTTTAAAGAGAGATCCATTGAAGGTGGCGAGAGATTCGTATGGTGGTGAGGCTCGCAAGAAGGAACATTATGGTCCTAAGTGTTACTTTTGTCGTGGCTATGGGCATTTAAAGAAAAATTGCCCGAAACGTAAAGCATGGTTCGAAAAGAAAGGTAAGCTTTTGGCTTATGTATGTTTCGAATCAAACATGACACAAGTTCCTTCTAACACTTGGTGGATTGACTCTGGTTCTACTGTTCATGTTTCCAATTCGATGTAGGGATACCTTTCAATCCAGAGCGTAAAGGAAAATGAACATATGATAATCTTGGGGAATGGAAATCAAGTGCCTGCTATGGGTGTTGGAACTGTTCGGTTGTATCTTGAATCAGGTTATTGTTTAGACTTGTTTGATAGTTTGTATGTTCCAAATATTTTTAGGGACTTAATTTCCATGTCCAAATTAGATAATGGCGGTTATGGTTTTTATTTTAAACATAAAGGTTTTCGTCTTATGAAAGGTGACTTATGTGTTGGCTCTAGTATTTTGTATGAGGGGTTGTATAAATTTCATCTTAATGAAAAGTTTGCTGAAACACTCCTCACTCTACATCATAATATTGGAACTAAACGTAGTAGAATAAATGAGAATTCCTCTTTCTTGAGGCATAAAGGACTAGGCCATATATCCAGGGAAATAATGGAGAGATTGGTAAAGGATGGGGTTCTCACAAACCTTGATTTTACTGATTTCGATGTATGTATTAATTGCATTAAAGGAAAGCAAACTAAACATACAAAGAAATGAGCCACAAGAAGTAAGAATTTACTGGAAATTGTTTATACTGATGTATGTGGGCCTTTTGACTCACCATCTTTAGGAGGAGAAAAGTATTTTATCACCTTTATTGATGATTTTTCACGGTATGACTATATCTATTTGTTGCATGAAAAGTCTCAGGCAATAGATGCTTTAAAGACATATGTTGCTGAAGTGGAGCGGCAATTAAATAGGAAAGTGAAAATCATTAGATCTGACAGAGGTGGTGAGTATTATGGTAGGTATGATGACATAAAACAATGTCTAGACCAATTTCTAAATTCCTAGAACAACATGGTATTTGTGCTCAATACACAATGCCTGGTACGCCTTAGTAGAATGGCGTGGCTAAAAGGCAGAATCATACTTTTATAGAAATGGTTAGGAGTATGTTGAGTAATTCCTCAGTACCCATTTTATTATAGATGGAATCCCTTAAAACAACAGTGTATGTGTTAAATCGGGTTCCTAGTAAGGCAATTCAAAAAACTCCGTTTGAACTGTGGATGAGAAGGAAACCGAGTTTAAGACACTTTCATGTTTGGGGTTGTCCAGCAAAGATTAGAGTTTATAATCCAAATGAATGGAAATTGGATTCAAGGACTGTGAGTGGGTATTTTATTGGATACCCAGAAAAGTCTAAAGGTTATAGGTTTTACTGTCCTAATCATAATATAAGAATAGTTGAATCTGGTAATGTAAAGTTCCTTGAAAATTGTGAAATCAGTGGGAGTGATATATCACGAAATGTGGTCATTAAAGAAATTCAGGTTCCTATACCGATATCTAGATCTTTAACAGACATTGTTGTTCCTTTAGTTGTTGAAAGGCATGATAACACTTAACAACAATATAATGATGTATCACTTCATAATGAAAATGTCACCATCGAGCCAATTGCAGAACAATTACAAGAAATAGCATTAAGGAGATCTCAAAGAATAAAGAAACCAACTATTTCTGATTATTATTTAGTATATCTGCAAGAGGCTGATTATGATTAAGGAACTAGTAAGGATTCAGTTACGTTTTTACAAGCCATTAAAAGTGATGATTCTGAAAAGTGGATCAATGCTATAAATGATGAGTTGAAATCTATAGAACAAAATAAAGTTTGGGACATCGTTGATTTGCCTAATGGATTTAAAATAGGTGGGGTGTAAATGGGTCTTTAAGGCCAAACATGTCTGTAATGGCAACATTGAATGATATAAAACTAGACTTGTAGCAAAGGGTTTCACTCAGAGGGAAGGTGTTGATTATAAAGAGACGTTTTCTCCCGTG
Source organism: Malania oleifera (assembly GCF_029873635.1). Lineage (NCBI taxonomy): Eukaryota > Viridiplantae > Streptophyta > Magnoliopsida > Santalales > Ximeniaceae > Malania > Malania oleifera. The sequence goes on from NC_080428.1 coordinate 69,877,767, forward strand.
TCTAAAAAGAACTCTCTTAGAATCATAATGGCTTTGGTGGCTCATTTTGATTTAGGGTTGCACCAAATGGATGTGAAAACTGTCTTTCTAAATGGGAATTTAGATGAAGAGGTACATATGGATATTCCTGAAGGTTTAATAATTAAAGGAAAGGAGCACATGGTTTGCAAATTAAAGAAATCAATACATGGACTTAAACAAGCTTCCAGGAAATGGTATTTTAAGTTTCATGATACCATCACGACCTTTGGTTTTAAAGAAAACACTGTTGATCGGTATATATATCTAAAGGTCAGTGGGAGCAAGTTTATCTTTCTGATTCTATATGTTGATGATATTTTACTTGCCAGTAATGATCTTGGCTTATTGAATGACACTAAGAAATTTCTTTCGATGAACTTTGAAATCAAAGATATAGGTGAGGCTACTTATGTGATTGGAATTGAAATATTTCGGAACAAATCACTTGGACTGTTAGGGTTGTCTCAAAAAGGATATATTAATAAAGTTTTAGAAAGATTTCATATGGCTGATTGTAAGCCAACTCCTGCTCTTATTTGTAAAGGGGACAAGTTCAGTGTAAAAGATTGTCCACAGAATTAATTCTAAAAGAAAAGTATGGAAAATATTCATTTTGCATATGTTTTTGGGAGTTTGATGTATGTGTAGACTTGTACGAGACTAGATATTAGTTTTGCAGTTGGGATGCTTGGGAGGTACCAAAGTAATCCCGGAATGGAGCATTGAAAAGTTGCAAAGAAAGTCTTGAGGTACTTAAAAGGAACCAGACACTGTATGCTCACATATAGGGGAACATATCAGTTGGAGGTGGTTGGCTACTCTGACTCAGATTTTGTTGGATACGTTGATAGTCGTAAGTCAACGTATGGCTATTTGTTCCTGTTAGCTGAGGGAGCAATATCATGGAAGAGCACCAAATAGACTATCATAGTAGCATCTACTATGGAAGTTGAATTTGTGGCATGCTTTGAGGCCAGAATTTAGGCTTTGTGGTTGCGAAACTTTATCTCCAGACTTGGGATTGTCGATAGTATAGCTAGGCTGCTGAGAATTTATTGTGATAATTCCATAGTAGTTTTTTTCTCAAAAAACGACAAATACTCTAATAGCGCTAAGCATATGGAGCTCAAGTATTTGACTGCTAAGGAAGAAGTTCGAAAATAGACAGTACTTATAGAATATATAAGGACTGAACTCATGATAGCAGATCCTTTAATGAAAGGATTGACACCAAAGGCATTTAAAGAACATGTTGATCACATCGGTCTTTGTTGTAATCCTTAATATATGATAATGGATCTTTATGTTTTGTTCTATAACATGTATAATGATATCAATAAAAGTGTTTTTGAACATTATTTTTGCTTACCATCAATCACGTGATTATGGAGATGATTTACTGTTAAACAGAAATGGTCTTTGACAAAGACATTACAGGGATAGTATGGTAACTTCCTATTATGGATCATAGTTAAGTGGTTTATTAGTATTGTGGTACATAGAAGGGAAGATGTTGCTCTAATAATATTTACCGCCATGACTCGTACTAATGGATTACTTAATTATGATATTATGGTAATTTCATTGAAAAGTATAAATAAGCTAATGTTTTGTGCACATTATGGTTATTTGTTAATCCATATTAATATCATTCATATGGGTCAAGTGGGAGAATGTAGGATTTATACCCCAAAGGATATATCCCACATGAATGATATGGGTCCCACATGTAGGGTATGTGTCCCATATGATAAGGATATGAATTAATGGTTGTATAAGTTAACTAAAGGGTTAGCTTATTCAATATGAGAAATTAATGGTGGAAATTTGAAGAGATTCCTATACATAAATATATATATATATATATATATATATATATATATATATATATATATATATATATATATATTAGCTACTATTATGGGGAGTAGCTATAAGGGCATGCTATACATCAAGTTAAGCTCTAAGGGTAGGAAAAGAGAGCTAAAGAAGAGAAATGAAAAGTTAAGCTCATAAGCTCTAAGAGGTTAGTTACATGGTGATGTTAGCTGCAAAGAAAAGATAGGAAGAAAGACATTGTCCTCTCTCTGCCTCTACTTCTCTAATCATCAGGAGATCCCATAGATCTGGTGAAGGAAGAAAAGAGAAAGAGGAAAAGTGGGAGAAACAATTTCTTCGGATTCTCCAGGTGTTCTTCTCGATAGGTTCGATATGGCCGATTCCGGTATGTAAATTTTATAGTTTATGATTTATTTATTTTCCCGCATAAAAGTTATTGATGTGAAGTTCGTGATAATTGAAAATTTTTGACTGCAATATATTTATGAAAATTATCCTAAAAAAATAATAATAGCATCTGAAAATTTTCTTACATATTCCTCCCTCTTGCACATAAAAGGCTATTAGGTTTGGAGAGTGGATCAAGAAACCATAAGCTTATAATACCTTGTGTTAAAATTTTTAATTTTATATAGAAGACTGTGGACAATGGTGATTCTTTATTTCAATATTTTGTTAGAGACACAAATACCATATTAAAGAACCAAATAACCTAACACCATGACGTATGGTTTGCAGAATGGAATGAGGTAGGAATGGATTGGAATGAAGATTTGAATAGAGAAAATGAAAAAAATTAAATGATAAATTCAATTCCATGTTGCTCAATTTCATTTCATTTTTACATGCCAAACATGCAATAAATACCTAAGCTAGGTAAGTGTAACTCTAGGAATAATTTTAAATTATCTCTAACAGTGGCCCACAATTGGTTGAGTGTATATTAAGCCCTATAAAATAATATAATTTTTATTTTCTTAAGTAGCTTCTACAAGTAATCAACTAGCATTTTGTCCTCTTCCATTGTTCAAGTTGACAAAAAATGGATCTCCATTAAATATTTTATAATTTCAACAAAAGCATACAGAAAGTATACCTGTTTTCGCACTGGGCATGATGGTGAGAGTGTGCAGCGATAGTATGCCCGTGGGCAGGGATTTCCTTTAGCTACTTTTTGTCCATATTTCCTCCATTGACCTCCATCATTCATCTATATATACATTAACATTTCTTGGTAAGACCTCAAAATAATAATAATAATAATAATAATAATAATAATAATAATAATAATAAATTAAAGAGTTTATCAAGTTCAAAAGTTAATAAATCATATATCATACTATTTTCCAAGATAGTTCTTAATGGAATTGAATATGACACAAAAAGCAAATTTCTAGACCAAAATATTACTTTTGCTTAATTATTAGAAAAACAACTTGATTTAAAATTATTATAGTTTTGGCTGAGTAGTATAAAATGGTTTATTCCTTCTCGCATAAGAGCCCTCTCTTACTTATTATAAACCCATGCAAATTCCGAATAGTCGAGGTTTGATAAGGACTAGGAATATAAGAATTTGAGTAATTAACTACATTTGCATTGATAATTCTCAAATTTGTTCATAAAAATACTACATTCATTGTATTAGAAAAATTAAAAAGATTAATGAAAATAAGGAGCTAGCAAGAAGAAGTGTGACAGGATGATCAGGATTGACCAAAAAGTTTTGAAAACTACGTTCATTTTATGATTAAAGATAATACAGTAGTTATGGACCTTCAACTACTGAACCCCCGGGGCCCCAAAAAAAAGGGAAATCCTAGACAAAATAGCAATGATATTAATTAATCTTAAAATGATATGATTATGTTATCCATTTAATTAAGAGAATTAATTAAGCGCGTGCACACACACACTAAATCTTTTCCTTTTTTTTTTCTTAACAACAAAACCTTAACTATTGAATTGGGTTGTTAAATGGAACTTATTTGAAATAGGCAATTAATATCATTAAAAGAGGAGATAAAGGCGAAGTTAAATCATCCTCCCAAATAAGAGAAAATACAAGAGCTCTCTTGACAATCTAAGGACTATCATCACCTCCAAAACATATGAGAACCTTACAATTAAACAAGTCTTCCAAATAACTGTAATTGTGATTTAATTGTAGATTTTTGAGGATTTTAATTTAGATGCAGACAAAACAAGGAATAAGGATTGGATCAAGGGTTGTTGAATGGAAATTGGGGACTGACCGTTTGGGTACCGCATCGAGCTCTGACAGAAACCCTAGCTTTCTTCAAATGGGTCTGCTGTAAATCTTTTTCATCGTCACCTCCACTTCTTCTCATTGCATTGAGAATTTTTCTGCGTGGCCATATCTCAGCGATGTTCTCTTCCTCTTCCTTTGGCTCTCCAGAGGCGCCATTGTTCAATTCTTTTTCTTCTTCATCCTTCACAGAATTGCCGTTAATCTTCTTCTCATCCTTTAAATCTGTAGCATCTGGTGTAGTGATCACCCTCCCAAGGCTGAGGGATACGAGCTGATCTTGCTCTTCATGATGTTGTTGATGATCATGCTGTGTGGGTTTCTTCTTAACTTGGTTTTTTTTAGCATTAATGTCAAAGAGGTGCATATGCAGGGATCGGTATTCCTTCATGACTTGCCCTAACATCATCTTCAACCTTTCATTTTCTTCCCTGGCCTCACCCACTTTGGCTTTTGTTAACTTGATCTCATCCTCCTACACCCACCCACAAACATACAAAATAAGTTTATTTTTTCTCCCCAAAAAACCAGAGAAATAAGGACAGCTCGGTCCCTTCAATATTTCAGAAGAAATCCCACAAGAAAAATTTAATTTTTCATCAACCATCATGTTTTTCTTCCTCATAGTACAAAAAAACCCTTAAACTAAGAAAAACTATCATTTAATAATAAGAAATCGATAAGGCAAATTTATTTTTTTTGAAATCTTGAAATATATACTTTAATATAATTTAAAGCCGTAGAGCATGCATGTAGAAGGCTGCAGGTGTATAATATAGAAAGTAAACTAGTTGACACACACACACACACACACACAGATATATATATATATATATATATATATATATATATATGTTTGAATTAATAAATTAATTACCTGAGACTTGTGGATGGATATGGACGAAGAAGAGTCTGTTGGTTTGATCTCCATGGATGAACCTTCAACTCAAAATCTAACTTTAATTTCTGCAAAGTATATATGCAGCTTGCAGAGTTCTTAATTACTTCAACTAAAAGCTGAAGAACTTACAATTAGCAGGCGATGACTTTGGGTATTCAAATAAATCTAAGTTAAATGTGTAATTTTTTATGGAGGATGAATAGAGGGATTTATAGAGAGGGAGGGAGAGGAGGGTCAGAGCCATTGGTAGGGGATAAGAGTGGATGTAGCTGCCTGGGGATGGAATCAGAGACCAATTAATCTGTGTAGACTTGGTGGGCCTGCATGCGTTGAAAGATTCATGCAAGCTCCGCTAGTCATAGCTCATTATGATACGTCGCAACCACCACATAATTTCATTCTCTCTCTATTTTTTTTTCGGTCAAATCACTAGTGGCAAACATTTTAAATATGAAATCTGCATACATACATACATACATATATGTATGTATGTATGTATGTTGTATGAATGTATAATTATTAAGATGTGGATGAATCTATATATGCATGCATTAACAATTTTCAGCACATGAGGTTGAGATGATCAAATAATCTGTAACACTTGTTAAGATATGTGTCACAACGTTCCGGAGAAAGGTTTAGTACGATGAGACATAATAATATTAAAAATTTATTAGAGTTACTACTAACCTGTTATTTACTTAAGTACAGTTAGATCATTACTACTCATTGATTGGTCTTTAAACTAATTCTAAGCTAATTAAGGAATCAGTAATCTCTGTTTGCTTTTATCAGAGTTAGAATCGGGAGTTCAGTTATGCGAGGGAAAGGTACTAGTACACTTTATACACCCATTCTATGAACGATACCTAATTAATTATGAATTATCCCTAAATTGAATCGAATGGTCTTTAATTAACTCCTTTAAAATAAAAAAAATGAATAAATAAATAAATAAACAAATAAGTAAAAATTTAAAAGGGAAATGAAAATCAAAGTGCGATTTAGGAATATCTAATAAGACCTCCAAATAAGGGGATCTTATTAGATAAATCCCCCCTCATAACTAATATAGGTAAGGTCTGAAATACTTCTTCACCCTTTGTTAAATTATTGCGATGCACACACACAAAATCAAGTAAAATTAACAAAATTTAAGTAAAATAATCTTTAAAAACATTCCTAAATTTTTCCAAAATGTAATAGAAAATTTCTGAAAATTTTCAACATTTTTATAAAATTTTCTAGAATTTTTGAAGATTTTTCCTCATTTTTTGGCATTTTTACTTTTCCATTTTTTTAAAAATTTGAGCCAAAATGACTCAAATATTTTTTTATTGATTTTAATCATTTTTTTTCTAATTTTTTTTATTATTTTTCCCAATTTTCAAAAATTAAAAATTAATTAAAAGCTAAAAATAAAATAAATAAATATAAACTAGCAATTCGGGAAAAACAGTTTGGTTCAACTGGTTCATTTTAGTGGTTCACGTGTCCACCCACAGTGGTGATAGGTGGACACACGGCAACTTTATTTATTTTTATTTTTTATTATTTTTAAAAAAGTTAACTGTAGCAGGGTGACGTTAGCATAACATCACCCGCATGCGTCAACCTCTGATATATTTTTTAAAATTTTTCTGTAGCAGGATGACAACAGCACCTACCATGTGGCAAACCCTGATTGGCTTTTAGTTTAAAATAATGAACTTAAAATTTTAATTTAAAACTTTCAGCTTCATGTGAATGGGTCAACTGGTTAATGGATCCAAATTGATCCTGAGTTTTTAGGTGTCCAGATTAGGGATTGATGGGTTAGATCCAAGTCATAAAATAGACTTGGGTTAGTGGGCCGGATCAACAGGTCAATTTTAGAATAATTTTTATATTTTAATGTTTTTGTATGGCTATATATGAAAACAAAACAAAATATAAAAATAAATCCAAACCAACTTAGGTCTTCAACTCTTGCAGTCTTCTCGTTCTCCTTTGATTCTATATGAAAAACCCCAAATTATAACTCCAAAAGACTCTGAATTCCCCAACTCAATTCTCCAACAATTTTTTCAAGTTTTGGATTCACTTTGGATCAAAACTTTATGTTTTTCTTACAAAAATTGCTCAATGACTTCCTCTCTATATTTTTCTGTGTGAATGTATCACTGTGTGTCTATCTCACCTTCAGAAATCTCTATTTATAGGCTTGGAGAACCAATCAACTTAATATTGATTAGTCAATCAACACTTAATTTATCAATCAGTATTTAACTCAATTTCCCACATTTCTTACATGTTTATTTGCTGATTTTTTTGCTTTGCTGGTTTGACAATTTGGAGCTTGAAGATGTTGGCCCACCTCTTTTATTATTATTTGTTTAATTTTCAATGTACAAATTCATTTTTTTCTTCACTTTATGAAATAAAATTTGTTAAAATTTGTCATATAAGCCCCCGAACAAATTAGGGTATCTACAAGATATGAATAATTTAAATTAGGGATTAGGTGAGGCCCAACTCATATAAAATGCATATCATCTTTTAACTTACAAGATAATTAGTATGTCAACTTGTTCTATGATGGTTATCTCTCTTCAACTTTTTCTTGGTCGAATGGAAGCTAACAAGCCGCCTTTACTTAAAGTTGAGATCAAGCATATATATATATATATTGTGCGGCGAACCCTAAGAGTTAACCCAAGCATGCGCGCAAACGTGCTATCAAACTCACTAAATGGTAATTTAGCTTGATTATGTGGTAAACATTGGATTTTAATGCTCAACATATGAAGATGGTGATCAGCAACTATGTATCCGGTTGAAATTAGATGGTAAGCTAGAAACAGCGTGCCTGGAAGGCTATTAAGCATAATCACATTGGTCAATTATGCCATGCCAATCCACGTTGTATTTGTCATTTTCTTCCCAACTTGCAAAACCAATCTCATGAGTACTGTAATAGAATAAAGGAATATAATAATAAGGTATGCACACACGGGAGTTATGCTTTAGTTTGATTCGGGAAATCTGTGTTGGCAGAAGGAAGGTTGAAGATGACAAAAGAGAATGGAAGTAGCAGAGGAGAGGGAGCTACGAACCCTTCCTGCTGGTGCGAGGCAAGCCTGTGTATGTTTACTAAGATCGACAAACAAAATTTGTTTTTCAAAAACGAAAAAGGAGCAATTAATATATATCAATTCCATAGAAAGGTAGCTTTAGAAGAAGAATCGATGAATTGTATTATTTGAAATTTGTTTCCGGTCATGCACTCGGCGCTGTTTGAAATTTCCAAAAAGAAAAATTTTATTTGGAAGGAATAACTTTTGTCTGTAAGTAGAATGTCAAACAATGCCTAGAATTAAATGCATAGCGTGCGAAACGTTAAGACGTCATCAAATTGGTCCTAGAATTTTCAACGAATCTGGAAGAGTCATGTATGGGAGAAAGCAAAGTCAAGTTCAGCACTTTAAGTATTACAATGAGATTTTTATTATAGAAAATATATGTGGTTCTCTGTTTATAAATGTGATTTTAATAGTTGAATTATTAAATTAATTATTTTTATACCACAACTCACTTTAACCATACATTGATATTAATCTAATCCTTACTTACTGATAGGTGTCTCACCCTAATTTTTATCAAACATTTCAAATATCTTGAAGAGCATATATAACCGAAATGTGCAGCAAAAGCATAGGTGGGATTAGAAAGCGTGGTTTGGATTAAATATTAAATATTTCATTTTTGGTATATTTTAGAATTTCTAAGCACGTGTCGTTAAATTTGATATTGGAGATGTTGTTGTAATGAGGTTATTTAGTACTCTGATATAATGAATTTGAGATCTTCCGCTGTATAAAATTTGGGTCACCACAGTTGGCATCAGAGCAAATTTTTGGGTTACTACAAATTGAGATATTTGCAACAAGGTTAAAAGAGAATAAAATGGCATGGAGTATTGTGTAAAAACCCCAAAAAGAGATATAAAAATTCATCTTCTTCTTGCGCAGGAGCAGGCCGCCCCCCCTGAAGACTTTCTCTCTCCCTCTCTCCTTGATTTCATGACAGATTTTCACCCGATCGAAAATCCGAAGATACCACTGGACTCCATTCGCCGCTGCCGTCATTTCTGCCAGAGCGGATCGGTGGTAGGAGCGGCGTAGGCGTATTTCCTGTGGTAAACGATTTTTTTCATTTTTCTTTAATTTCTTACAAAATAAAAGCCCAATTGACAAACGGACACTACCACAAAAATCTAGGGATGATTCTCTATAAGTCTAGTGGGACGGAATTTTTGTGGGGGTGTCGGGCCAAAACCCCAAATTTGGGGTACGGGGGTTATTAGGGGGCATATTTTTAATTAATTAGCATTCATTTAGAAATACTAAAATATTGAGCATTTGTGGTTGAAATAGAATTTCTGGAATTTAGGGTCCGGGTGAGCGCCGCAGGTGTAATTTTGGGACCCGTAGGAAAAATTCAGAAAATTAAGTGGGGGTGTTAAATAATAGTTTAAATATTAATTTAAGGTATATGGAGCCTAGGGAAGGCTAGATGAGTATTATTTTGGAGAAATAGATTAATTAATCTAGGAAAAATGCAAATTGCAGGAGTGAATTTCGGGCGCCAATGGCGTAGGATTTGAGATTCTAGCGAGACTCTCAGTAAGTCAGGTAAGGGGAATAAATTATAACAGTCTTTTTATGAAAATTATGGGTTGAGAAATATGTGAAAATGGTGTATGTTATTTTAACTGAAATTTATTATGATATAAATATCAGATGAAATTTGTGTGGCTTATGATTTATATTAAAAAATGTTTAAACTGAGTTAGATGATTTACCCTGTGAAATATGTGATACTGAAATGTGTTTTAATATGAGAATTGAAATGTGGGAAAATAATGAAAATGAAATGTGCAAAAAAATGTATTCTCTGAGAAAATGAAGAAAGGTGAAATATGGAAATGTGTTTTGAGAAATATTGAGTAATTGTGAAATAAGATATGTATATGACAGTATGAAATGAGATGAATTATGAACTGAGAAAATATCATTTAAATGATGAAATGTGTTGAGAATGCTGATATTGAAATGTGAATATGTGAAATGAAAATATTGTAATGTTAATTCTGTAATATGAAAATGAGAAATGTGGAAATACGTCAAATATGAATGAAAAAATGCCAATACCGCATAATGATTGCGGGTATGTAGTGGTAAACCCTGTTGGATGGTTATGATATTGAGCACAGTACCGTTGCTAGTGGTGTTAGTGCAACCACACGGACTCTTGGAGCGTGTGGCGTGACAGTCGATTGTGCCATTGTGTAGGGCTGTTGGGCCCCCTGAGTCCGGATCAAAGTTATAGGCCGGCTAGTCGTACTACATATGCGATATGTGATATGATATTTGATCTAACCGGGTCGGCCAATCGCAGTTAGATCTAGCCTTTGGGCCGCATAACCTTGGCCATGGGAGGAAGCATAGCGTGTATAGAAAGATCCTCATGGTGGCCATGAGTTACAGACGCGATGTTGGTATTTGATACCGAGGATACTCATGAGCCGAAAAGTAAAGTGGAAATGAAAAGTGAAAGAATGATAAAATTGGTTAAAATGTGAAATGAAAGAAAGAATGAAAATTGAGAAATAAAGAATGATAAAATTGAGAAATGGAACCGCGTGAGTTAATAATATAAATAATTGAGGCGAAGTGAAACTCTCCGCCTGAGGGCTTACTGAGTAAGGTGAGTGCCCTGACAGGTATCAGATGTGGTCATACCCGGCTGCATAACGTGTTAAGGCAGAGGGAAGCTACCTGTATGGGCGGGTAATCTTCCTTATTCTCAGGAACTTCGCAGAGAATTATGTGTTGGATATCATTGAATTTGATAAATGATTTTAAAGCTTATAAAAGCTTGTGTTGTATATTTATACGATTATGAGAATGTATATATCAGTGTATTTTCTCAGATGAAAAGATGATTTGAAAAGTAAAGTGTACTATAATTGTACTCATATGGCCACACACTGTAAATAATTTATTCCTTCTTACTGAGATGTGTCTTACCCAAATTATCTAAATTTTTCAGGAGACAAAGATAGGCTAGGTGGTAGAGCTCCGTGATTATAGGGAGCTGGGACCCTAATATACAAGGTGAGTTTGGACTAGGGAGGTGTGATTCCCTAGGGTTGGGTTGTTTTTTAATATGAGATAGTATTGTGTATTGATGTGCATATTGATACTCTGGGTATTGTATTATGACTGATATGTATATACTATCTTCCGCTGTTAGGTTGTATAATAAAATACTTTTTACCCAGTACCCAATGCAGGTAAAGTCGTGTAACGACCCGAATTTAAATTGGAAATTTGAGTAATAAAAAGAGAGGGAAATAGAGACAAAAAAAGAAGAAGGCCGTAGAGCGTTCATCGACGACATTGCATTTGGGGGTTAAAAGTAATTTTTTTAAGATTGCCTGAATTCGACGACGAACACAGGGTTTCGTCGACGAAGGCTTCAATAATTTCGTCGACGAACACAGGGCTTCGTCGACGAAGAAAAGCCAAGAGGGGTTCTAGAGCCGACTAAATTTCGTCAATGAAGACTGAATTTCGTCGACGAAATTAATGAGAATTCGTCGACGAAGGGTGCTGCTCATCGATGAAATCCCCTGTATAAATATGGAAAAACCTGATTTTTAATTTATTTGAAGATTCCTCTCTCTCTCCTCTCTCTCTCTCTCTCTCTCTCTCTCTCTCTCTCTCTCTCTCTCCTCTTCGGCTCTCTCACACTCTCTCTTCGATTTTGGTTTAGTTTTATGCCGGATCGAAGATCTGAGGCTACCACGACGTTCCTGGCGAAGTTCCCTATAAGGTTGCCGGAGCGGATCGTTGGGAAAACAAAGTTGGAAATCATTCCTGGGTTGAGGTAAGGCTTTTTAAGCCAAATTAGACTTTATGCTAGTTATAGGAATTGATGTACGCATGAAAATACTGATGTTTAGTACTGGGGATTTTGAGTTTCTGGGTATTGAGTAGGAAATCCTACGGGGGGTCAGGCTAGGAAATTTGAGGGGCTTTCTCAGTAGCCAAGTAAGGAAGTAAACTAAAGCAGTTCTTTTCCATGCAAACTATTATTGATTATGAGTAGATTTATTTTCAGAAGAACATATGATATATTCGTTTATTATGAATGAAATGTACGATTGGGAAAATACTGCTATGATGCTTAAAAAGTATATGTATGTATGAGATGTCAGAAAATCATGATTTTAAAATATGAAGTGTGACTTTTAATAGAGCATGTGTGGCATGAATATTATTTTACGTAAAATGAGATATGATATGAATGCTTTTACGAGTAAAATACATTTTCAGGTATTTTGGAAAGATGGGTTATGTTATATTGAGTTGACGAATATATGATAAATGAGTTATTTTCAAATGTAAATACTTGAAATGTATTTGGTGCGAGGCCATATTTATGTTATCGGCACGAGACCATCTGTTTATGCTATCGGCACGAGGCTGTATTGATATTATTGGCGCGAGGCCATATTTACTATGATTTTGGCATGATGCCATATGTATGATTTCGGCGCGAGGCCGTATCTATGTTTTCGGCACGAGGCCGTAATGATGTTATGTATGATCATGTATTATATGTTATCACAACCAGGATGTTAGTTTAGTTCAGACCAGGAGCTCGGTACCGTAGCTATGGGTAGATCAGAGTTGGCACGAGACTGTATTAGTGCTAACCATTCCACGAGGAGATGGGAGATGGATAGTCGATGTGGCTTTCAGTAGAGTGTGGACGTCCACCTGGCAGTCCGGACCAGGGTGTGGTGGGCCCATCGTACTTAAAGACATATTTGATTCGGTAGTGGTCGGCCAGCCATTGTCGGGTCCCGCCTTCAGGTTGCACAACCCGTCATGAGAGGTAATACATGAAATTAGTTAGCTATTCATCCTAGGTATATTTTCTGTATTACGAGTTATAACAGATGTTTATGTATGTTATGATTTATTAACGAATATGAAAATACATGATTATCTAGCATGATATTATGATTATTTCCAGAGTTATGAAATGTATTGTATATATATAAGCACTTTAAATATTCATGTTACCACACAGCTGTATTTAGTTTATTTTCCCTTACTGAGAAGTGTCTCACCCCCAACATTAATTAACTTTTTAGGAAACCCAGAGAGACCGGTGGGTCAGGGCCGTCGTTGAGTGATTGGTGCTTCCCTACTAAAAGGGTAAGCGTCGAACTAGGATTAGGAGATTTTTGTTGTATGGTCCTAGTGATGTTTTTGACTTTTTCGAGATTGTACATATAAACAGTATATTGATGTTAGTAGAAAGCTCTGGTATTATGTTTTATGATTGGATGTTGAGATTTATGTTTACTGTTGCTAGGTTTTCCGCTGTGTTTGATAGATGTCCCCGCTACCCACGGGTTCGGGTTGACCATTTCATCTATTATATGATATTTTATGTTTAGAAATTGAGAGACGTTACAGGTCGTATGAATGATAGTAAGATTGTTGACGTGTCCGATTTGTGAATGTTGTGGATGACGTGATTATTTATTTATTATTGATATTGAGAAAAAAAAATGTACGAAAATTGGGGCATCACAGTTTGGTATCAGAGCCTAGGTTGCTAGGTTATGTAGACTTTAGTAGACAGCGGAATACAATACAAGAGTATAGGAGTGAATTTTGAGGAAAATAGGTGATGGGTAAATTGAAATGGGGGTTAGTGATTGTTGGAGGATGAGGTGAGAATTTAGGATTCTATCTTGCAGCCTAGAGGTAGGAGTACCGCGATTGTTTCTGTGTTTTTCCTGGGGTGACGATTTCAGGAAAACCATGGATACTATCGCTGGGTCTTGTTTTTGAGTGGTAGGACTGAATCTTAAATGGGGATTAAGGTGTGGATAGAAGAATAATTTATGAGTTATTGTAGTGTATGGGTTATGTGATAGTGATTGTATGCTAAGATTAGCTGTCTCCTTTGCAGGATGGATCCGGGGAACAGTAACACGAATGCCGGAGGTGATGGAGCAGGACCTTCCAGTAGGGGTGGTGCAGATCCTGAGGCAGTGTTATGTAGCGTCACTCAGCAGGTGATGGCTAAGATGGCTAGGAGCTCGGGGGAGCAGAGCTGCACAATCGAGTAGTTCACATGTATGCGACCCCTATCTTTCACTGGAGGAGCGGATCCACTGGTAGTAGAGAACTGGGTTCAGGACATAGAGGACATACTGGCAGTCCTCTCATATACAGAAGAGCAAAGGGTGTTATTTGCCACATTTAAATTGACCGGGGAGGCAAAGCATTGGTGGAGGTCAGTGAGAGTACTGGAGGAGCAGAGGCTTGACCTTGTAGCGATGACGTGGAGTCGCTTCAGGGAGATTTTCTTCGAGCAGTACTTTTCCACTACAGTCAGGAGTGCGAAGACATTAGAGTTTTTGTATCTGACACAGGGGCCTATGATGGTGCAGCAGTATGCAGCGAGGTTTGTTTAGCTGTCCTGCTTCGCCCTGTATATGGTGCCAGATGAGGAGAGGAAGGCGAGAAAGTTTGAGGAGGGCTTGAGGCAGAACCCGTATGAGTAGGTGGTAGGTTTCCAAGCTCAGACCTTCTTGGAGATAGTAGTCAGAGCTGTGGTGATTAAAAGCAGCATACAGAGAGGCGCAGTAGCCCAAAGCTAGAGGAAGAGGCCCGCGCCTTTTGACTTTCAGGCAGGGCCTAGTCGAGGGTCGTGGAGGAGATATGATACTGAAAGAGGACGATGACAGGGAGGAGGAGAGTGAGTAGTACAGGGCAGACAGATGCTCCCTCCATGTCCTAGATGTTTGAAGAGGCACCCAGGAGAGTGTCAAGCGAGAGAGGTTGTTTGCTTTCAGTGCCACTAGCCTAGGCATATCGCGAAAAACTGTCAGGCGCCACCAGCGGTAGCGGCTGCTCCTCGACCATACAGAGGAGGCTATCAGGCACCTCGAGGTGGACAGCAGAGGAATACTGCGCCGACACGAGTTTATGCACTGATGCCGGGAGATGTTGAGGCGGCAAGAGATGTGGTGATAGGTACTGTTTCAATACTGTCATTTAAAGCTACTGTTTTGTTTGATTATGGGGCGACGCATTCGTTTATCGCTTGAGATTATGTTAAATTGTGTGGGTTTGAGCGTCAGCAGTTAGAAATTAGTTTGTCTATTGCTACGCCGACTGGGGCTGTAGGGGTATGTAGAAAGGTACTCAGGGACTGTCCAATGGATATTCAAGGGAGGTCTTTGTTGGCTAATCTGGTGGTTTTAGACATGTATGGGTTTGAGGTAATCTTGGGTATGGATTGGCTAGTTGCCCTGTAACGACCTACTTAATTAATTAATTTTTTTTTACCATGATATTGAACATGCTCCGATACCAGACTGGGGTAAACCCAATCATAAATCTAAACAGCGAGAAGCATAAATCACATAGACATAACCATATGAAAATATATACATAATACAAAACCCAATACCACTCAATACTAGAGTACTACATGTTTCCCAAAATATACACATATCCCTGTTTTCCCAAAATATCCTCAACTAGTTAGGATATACAAAAATTCTCCCAAAACATACTCACTCTCTGACAAGGCACAACTGAAGCCCCTCTATCTGCGAGCCTGATATGCTCGCCTACCTGGATCACCTAAAAAAATGATTCAACACTAAGGTGAGCCAACGCTCAGTAAGACGAAATATGCTATTACTAGTGTGTGGCAAACGAGCTACTATATCATGAAAATCTATTTTCAAATGAACATGTATAACTGAATATATAAATAAAGTATAAGTGATAAAATCCACCATCCCTGTCCCTAATGTTTAAAATGTCAGTATCGAAGAATATTATTCAAAATACTTCTAGTATAAGTAAGTATGTTCCTTGTTTTTGCAAATCTATACATATGTAATAATAACTGAAACTATTCCCTATGGATATCTGTATGTCATGACTTACCCCCTCATGATAGGGTTGTGTGGCCCGTAGGCGGGATTTACCTTGGCTGGTCAATTAGGAATAAATCACTATCCTCCATCGATCAATCTGCCCACCTCAACCCATATCTAAATGGGGAGCCTAACCTCTTCAAAGGCCTAGGTGATCGACCTTACCACGTATTATCTCAATAGGTGGTTGCACTCAAAAAGTAACGTAATATCTGTAGCAACGGTACCGTGCTCTGTAACTGCATAGTCGAACAGGGTTTGATACTATATAATGTATTTCTATATACAACTATCTGATTTACCATGATTATGAAATAATCGTAATAACCATGATACTGCATAAACTGTAACTGTAGTTCATACGTAGTACTGATAACTGTATAATCATAACACTGACATCTACATAATCATAGTACTGAAACCACATGATAATAATACTGATATTCGTATTATCATGGTATTGAGGTTCATGAAATTAGGGTTTTCAAAATTTCCCAATTAAACTACATGATTAGTGTTAATTTTCATTAAACTCAATTAAACATTTTCAAAAATTCCCAGCGTGTCCCTAACAGTTATATTTTTCCCTAACTCTATAAATACCTCATCATTTATCATAATTAAGACAGGATTAGGGTTTTAGATTAGCCAAATTTCTTCGGAAATTTTATTGGGGAAAATCATTCATGTTCCCATATTTTTCATATATATTGCCAAAATCTCTTTCATATACTCATCTAGCCTTTTATTTTGAGTGAAATTAGTTTTTCATATTCAACTTACAAGCGTAAACTCTCCCTCACTTGCATTTGATTGTGTATTGATTTTTGGAGAGTAGCTTAAGGTTTTTCCCATAATATATCACTCATAAATATTGGTTTGGGAAAAAATCTTACTTGGCTTACGATCTTGCATCCTTATTGTAAGGTGCATAAGCTTACTTTGTGCTTTGACAAAGATATGGTGCTTTACATTTGAAAAATATTATTGTGATATGTGTTTAGGGTTGTAGAGACTTGTTGACTGTTCACATTACAAGCATATTATCTTGATATTAAAAGTCTCACTCTCATGTATACACATTGACACATATATTGGTAAGAGTTAACACATTGGTTAACAAAGTCTCACTTGAGCATTAATTCCTTATCATCTGCGAGTACATTAGTTGTATTGTGCATAGTGGTACATATTTACTTGTGTAGAAGTATTTGAATTATACGCAAAAATTGATATTCATTGATTGTATTCCAGGCATGGCCTGAGGGGGTTTGATCTAACCTGTAAGGATCTGTTGTTAGGGTCTTCTCCGCCCTACAAGGAGAGTGTGTA
Organism: Malania oleifera; assembly: GCF_029873635.1. Lineage (NCBI taxonomy): Eukaryota > Viridiplantae > Streptophyta > Magnoliopsida > Santalales > Ximeniaceae > Malania > Malania oleifera. The sequence continues at coordinate 69,895,155 of NC_080428.1, forward strand.
AAGGTTGAGGTCAGTTCAGGTAATTTAATCTGACGGTGTTAGGTGTCGCTCCACCTGTTAAGTGAGCCTTAGTAGAATCCTCTTACTTGAGAGCTTGAGGCGGGCACGTAGGCATTGTTGGCTGAACCCTAATAACATTTCTTGTGCCTACTTTTAATTTCCGCATCTAAATCTCAGTACTTGAATGTTTGCGTTTGATTGTTTTAATATTTGATTAAGTTTATGATTATATAGAAAGACCCTAGGTTTGTGTAATACTGTTGCTGGAATTTGAATTAACCTAGGAAGATAATTTTTAAATACCCAATTCACCTCCCCTCTTGGGAATATGCCAATTCCAACATTTGTCCTTTTACGATCATATTCAGCAAAGACTCTTCCTATCCCTTGGTTCGTATCCTTGCTCCAAATTGTGATCATATTTAAAGGATACTTCCAATCACCAAATAGCTATGTTCAAGAACCATATACTCCTAAATGCTCTTTGGTAAGATGACTTCGACATATTCACTAATACGAATATTTTTTGAATATTGTCTTACTTTCTCCAAAATACTCTTTGGAACTCAATAGTGATTTAAATTCTTAAGAGTATTTATCCCTACTAGCTTTATAAGCTCTCAAATGTTAACATCAAATTATTTAGAATTTCATCTCATTAGAACAAGTGGCAAAGGTGATTGCCTAGGTTTAAATCTAAAGGAAGTATAAATTTAAAAGTAACCTATGCACATGCAGTTTAAATCGAAAGCCATTTGAACTTGGACCTCTCACACATATTGAGATTCATAAGAAAAGAGGCAAACATTGACTTATCACCTTAACAAATATTCATCATGACTTTTTGGTCTGACAAGCCTAAAGAATTCATCGCCAAGCTTAAACCATAAAAAATCTTAAAATTCTTGGCTAATGGCATTAGGAAATTATAAGAAGGCATAAAATGATTTAGTGCATAACTCAGGGGAAGCATTACTCTTTCATGACTATTTATATAAAATGCTCTCATGATTTTATCTTATATGCTCATATGTCTTCATTAGAAAAACACTAGATTCTTACTATTCATTATGTGTTAAATGAATATAATTTCTAATGGATAGTTTATCTTTTATATCATTTGTTGATGGAACTACTGAAATGTATGCTTGTATTGGAACGCCAACTGCATGACAGATGTTGTATCTTGTGAATTGCATGCTAGTAGTGGCTATAGGTTCTTGCATGCCTAAACTAAATTATAAATTGCTTGTTTGAACCTATCAAGTACAGGTTTTATGGGAAAATGTCCAATTTATTGACAACATACTGTCAAAATTTCGTAAAATTTTCCCAAAAATAAAACCTTCTGCTAAAGATGAGTATGATAAAATTAATGATAAAATATTTTTGAAAGGATGAGTGAAAACTCAAATAGATAATTAAACCCAATCCTTACATAATCATCATATACTTAGGGGGAACTGAGATCCTGTCATACAGAGAGAGCATAAAAGACTCATATTGCATCATCTCTCCTTTTGAAATTAGGCTCTTCTGAAAAACCTTGAACATTATATCCAGCACTTAAAGTATCATGATATGATATGGACTGTTCTTGGTTTATGAGCATCATATCATGCCTTAATATCACTTTTCTTATGCATGTGTGAATTATAGGGATAATTATACTAGTTGCAAGAATCAATCAATATCTAGTATAGTTATGATAAAATATTTAAAATATGTGCTTATACTCTTGACATACTTAGTGAGATTAATCTTGATTAGTATGAGCAGTTCATTTCATCTAAGCTATGATTCAAATTGATAGGGGGAGCATCCAAATTTAAATATTCATCTTGTTATGCTCACAAATATTTTTAGCTTAGATCTGTTATAAACACTTGTGGCTTGTGCTTAAATGTGATGTTTTTATTGAAAATCATAATTTGAAATATGTTGATTAGCCACAATTGCTTGTGTTGCCGTTTTGATCCTTGCTTTTAATTGTTTGATATATTTAGGATCTGTGCGGTTGATTTTTCTGGTAATATTTTATGTGCACTTAAATGATAAACCAAAAAATTGTTGCTTACATGATCTTTAAAGTTTTTTTGTAGCAAGCACAACCCTAGTACTTCTTGTTAATATCATAAGGGATCCATATATATTTATATACATAGATATATTTATATACATATTTATAATTTTAATTAGCAAGAAATGGGTTTACATTAGATATATTTTGTTTCTTGCATATGTGCTTAAATGTTATATCTTTGTTGATCAATATTTATATGCCCAAATACTATATGATAAAGGGGGAGAATTTTTTATTTTATTTTATTTTTTTTGCACTTAAACGTTAAAAATAGGGGTAAATTTTTTAAGGGGAGTTCTCTTAAGCTAATTTTTTTTTTTAATGACCAAAATTTTATACTTAGCCTAACTCTTTTACTGATGCCAAAAGGGGGATAACTTTTATAAGCAAAATGTTTGACCAAATGGGAAATTTTATTTAGGACAATATTTTAAATGGGATAATTATCTGAGTTGCATACATGTATGTATTTGTGTCTTATTGCTAAAACTGAATGCATATAAGTTGAAATATCTTCTTTGGTATATATGCTTAAGCTATGATGTTTGTATTTAAATTATGCATACTCTTAGGGGGGAGCCTTTTCAGGCTTATCATGTTTTGCTTTGATGTGTTTGTCATCATAAAAAAGATGGAGATTGTTGACTTTTGAGTCTAATCCCTGTTTTGATGTTGACAAAGCGTCTATATCTCATGTGTGCATTTAGAGTGTGAACATGTTTATATCTTAACATGCACATGAGGTAAAGGGAAAATGGAAACTAGAAGGACCTCAAGATCATACATCCTAACATATTCCATGAAGTTTGAAGAGTAAGACTGAAGAAGACATCTATTTTAAGTTGTATTGCATTATGTTTTATAATTTGATCTGTAATAATGCATGACATGCATGATGTGAATGGATAGCTCAAAATGACCGTAAACAGACCCTAGGGACCAACACACTTCACAAAAAACCTGTTTCTTAACAACTAAATTCATAAAAAAAAGTTTAAATTGGTTATGGTCAAAATTGAGGCAAAAGCAAGGTTGTCCGATGTCAGGTTTTTAGGCTTAATTTAAAATTCTGGCCAACCAAACCCTTCCAATATTATTTGCTCAGTCAACCGAATAAACCGTAGGCCAGAAAGTCAAAGTTTGACTAAGCCTCAGTGATCGACTGATTTGCGTTATAAATGCTTCGGTCGACCGAATCAGTCAGAAGTCAATATGTTGACTTTGCTCGGTCGACCATACTGAATTGAAAGCACCGTCTCCTCGGTTGATTGAACCATGAACCATTGACACCCCAACAACTTGGTCAACCATATGTGTAGTTCAAGTTAGCCTAGGTTGACCAAACTTAGATGAGTAGCCGACCAACCTTTGTCTTGGTCGATCGAACCCACGAAGGGTTCAAAATCGCCCTAAGATAGTCGACCAAACCTACAATTTAAAATTGCTTTGGTCGACCGAACTTATTAAAGTGGTCGACCGTACCTTGTACCTGATTTTAATTTCCTCAATTTAAATTTCTGCACTTGAATGTTTATGTTTTATTATTGTGAATGATTGAGAAACTGAGCTTGCTATAATCACTTTGATTATTCATTCAGTTAAATTCTTGTGGATATTGGAATTTGTTTAGAAAGACCTTAGGTTGCGAAATACTGTTGATCTGGTCTAACTTAGGAAGAAATTTTAAATTTTCAATTCACCCCCTCCCTCTTGAGAATACCCCAATTCCAACACAGACTAACGGGTGAGTTACGGGTCATCCATCAGGTTTTGATCCGTTTTGTTACCCCTAATATTAGTAATGCAAAAAGTTAATATAAAATTTGTCATATGTCTTTGAATGAATATACATTGATTATTCGATCAAGTCTTCCATATAAGCGACTAATTGAACTTTTATTACTTGAGAATAGTTACAAATGGGAAGGGTGAGCTATTTAATTACTTTGGAATTAAGTAACTTATCATGTTGGCATTTTGGGTAGAATGTCAAATATATCAGGATTGTTTGGATTTGGTTAGGTAAAATAACCTATTTAGGAGACTAAAGGGTTAGATTTGCAACTTGGTTGAACATAGGGACACTAGTTAATTGATAAAGCATGGAGGAAGTTGACATAATGAAAAATGGTGATTGAACAATAATAGATATTACCCACAAATGTATTTTGTATTGCTATTTCTATTAAAAAAAGAAAAAAAAAAAAGAGATATTTTAGGTGAATGTAGAGGAAAACATTTGAATGTAAGCAGTTATAGAGGGTGGTGGATCGAGCATTAAAAAAGTCGTAAAAATTTTAAAAATATATATTTTAAGACAGACCAAATATAAAAACATGAAAAACTTTGAAAGCATAAAGAAAGAAAAAATAAATGCACATAAGGAAGAAGTAGTTATTAGTGACTTCAAACATAGAGCATTTAATAATTTATGTACTAGACTAGATATGAAATTAAGAAGAGAAAATGACATATGTAATTGGAGGTAGAAAAATAGAGTTAGGTAATATCAAATATTGCATAAAAATGAGCATGATAGTGTTTTAGCCAAAGAAGAAGGTATCAAAGAAAGATGTGGTACATATTTTAATAAGCTATTCAATTTTAACCCAATCAAACTCCAAAACTTTAAAAAACAAAAAACGAGTTCATTTTCAAATTCCACAAAAGTAGAGTTAATAAAATTAGGAAAATGATGAATGATACGGATATGTGATAATAAGGATCTACGTGACAAGTGAGCAATAGGTACAATTATATGGGGCCCACACTACCGCACCCATTGCTCACCGATTGACTAATACCGCTTCGTTGCATAGCAGTAGTCATGAAATTAAGTTTGGGTTGTGGGTTAGTACTAGTAAGAGGGGGAGAAATAGAATATATATATATATTTTGAACCGAGATAATGGACACGAATTTGATAACGCTCTAATTTACCTTTATAATATTTTAAATTATTTTTTAAAAATAAATTGCTAAATATGATGCACAGATCTGTGTAAATTTATTCAAAAAAATAAAAATAAAAATAAAAATTTCATTAATTGTTGTAGAAATTCCAGCTCCTGTGCTCATCTTAATCTAGCTGCATGTGAGAGAGGGTGAGACGTTAGACGTTAAAAGTAGAGAATATTTTCATGTTTTTGGACGCCTCTGAGGAGACGTAAAAGTCTAGAAGTCTAGAAGTCTTGTTGTCTTGTTTGGATTGTGCAGAGTCAAGGGAGACCAACCGTCACAAAAGTCAAAGTCAACTTTCCCCGCTGTAGTTCTCTTCTCTTCACTCCCGCCACAATTGTCAGCGCGTGTGGGTCCACACGGTCCAGGTGGTGCAGCCTTCTCGACAAATTTTCCAATTTTGACGGGCCACGTCCCGTCTCTTCTGAGCTGTCAGTAAATCATTGGATACCTAGAAAACTTAGAGCGTACGGCTGGCATTGCGACGAGGAGCTGATACGTAACGTAACCGCGCGTGCGCAATTGACGCCTTCTAAGAAGCCAATAAGGCAATAATATTTTTGATTCTGTTTTTCTTAAAAGGTTTAATAGGAAAATCGTATTGTAAAAAAAAATTAATATGAAAATTATCCAATGTGAACCGAAAGTCAAAATTGCTTTACATCCATCTACAGTTAAAATAGCATGCACCGTTGATTCTCTTTTATGGAGAAAAAAGAGAAGTAAAAATGGAGTATGTAATCAAATCAAGCAACTGCAGAGTCGGAGACTGGAGCACTCTCTAGGGTTTTTTGGTCTTTGGAAATGAAAGTGATGATGACGACGACGTCTGTTGACTAGCGATATGACAACCCTGTTGTGTATTGGTTGACGGAGGGCTATAATTGATGAAAATGAATGGAGAAGAGAGTGGGTGGAGGGAATTCTACTCCAAATTAGGGTTATTGGCCGATAATACTAAAATAATATGATAATACTAAACATCTAAAATAATAGTAGATGAATTGTGAAACTCGTGCAATCGCGCTATTTGGACAGTAAAATGAACTGTGAGAATGGTGGTTGCTTCACATGCCAGTGGCGTGCAATGACATTGAAGTTTTTTTTTACTTATTTTGTGAAATGCAATCATTTGATTCAAGCGTACGTTAAATAGGTTTCTATGAATTAAATTATTTTTTAATATATTGGGGATTTTTAAAAATAATATTCACTATAATTACTATAAATAGCAAATCCATAATTGTCCAATTTTTTTAACAAAAAATTTCGTTATGTTACAATAATTTCTATTGATTCACGAGCAATAATTTGAAAAAAAAAAAATCACCAATTATAAATCACAGTTAGAAGTATTTAAACTTATTGCCTTTAGTTTTAACTTATAAATTTTTTCACCACTTTCAATAGCAATGAGTGAGTTTCTAAAGTCTGTATAATAAAATTTTAAAAAGGAGTCGTAACTTATTTATAAACTTGTCATCTAAAACCCTTTTATCATGTTTGGTTTGAAGGATGAAGCGAGATAGGAAAGGAATAAAATAAAACTTTAAATGAAGACTATGGCAAAATCAAGTGATAAATTTGATTCCATTGTTCTTAATTCCATTTTATTCTTATGCACCGAGCTTGCAGTTTTAGTTTACAGTGGATAATTAATCTTTTTTAACTTTTATCAAAAAAATGAAAATATTTTTATAAGAACAATTACAATTCCTATATTTCTTATAGGAAGATAATAATTTGCACGTCTTAACATAAAAAACAAAGATTATAGCCTAACAAATAATATCTCCTGCTTTTCAGCAGTGATTTCAACTAATCTTCTACATAGCCTAACCCATAATAGCTCTATACTAAGTTAGATTACCATGTTCATATGTTCATTGGTTTAACAGTTTGAAATGTTTAATATTGTGTTCAATATTTTAAAATTTTAAGTATTTAGTTTTCCTTAGAGATTATAAACATAATATATATATATGATTAACATACAACTCTGTTGAGAATTCCACTTGTAAGTTCATTTCACATTGAAAAAATTGAGTTGATGACGGGTGCTTATATACATGGTGTAAGAACCCGAACCGTGATAAATGAGTTTAAATAATAAGAGAGGGATAAAATTGGAATTTGAACAAGCTTTGTCGACGAAATCAGTGAGGAGAAGCCGATAAGTTTCGGGAAATCAGTGATATCAGGATTCGTCGACGAATCCACCGTCTCGTCGACGAGAAGACTATAGAGCCTCGTCGACGAGGACACCATCTTGTCGACGAGTTTGCCGAAGTCAAAGGGCTATAAATATCATTTCTCATTGTTTAACCATTAAGAAAACTAAATCCTATCTCTTTCTCTCTCTCTAAAACTCTCCCTACACTCTATCTCTCTAGATTTCTTTGTCGTTCGTTGCGAGAATCATAAATTTGAAGTTACCACGAGGATCGTGGAAGGATTTTCTACAAGTTCTACGGATCGAGATCCCGTTTCGAAGATTTTCAGGTTTTGGCGAAAAATCGAGGTAAGACTCGGTTTTCAATTCTGATCTGGTAGTTTTGTAGGGAATAGTTTTGTGAGTATATTTTTTACAATGATTTGTAGGTTTTGGAACTCAGTTTGTTGTTTAGGGACCTTAGAGTTTGGGATTTGCTATTCGGGGGAAAAGGTAAGGGGAACTGTGTTTATATCGATTATTTTTGAAATCGGACTTGATAGAACTGTGATTCACGGTCCTATGTGTGTTTTGGTTACTCATTTGGGGGGATCTAACGGGAAAAACTATGGGTTTTTCATGATTACAGTTTTGGGAAAAAGGAGGCGATGAGCTGCATCCCTGGTTTTGTTGAAAACAGAGCGTATATGTTGATTTATATTGTGTTATAAGGATGGTCATGCCTTGACTTGTTTAAACTGTATTTGTTTAGAAAACCATGATTTTAGATTACCAAATGGGTGTGGTTTGTTTGGTTATATGAGCATGTATGTGTGTGTGATTGTTTAAATGCTAGTAGGAACACGATTCCGAATTGTACCAGGTACTGAGAGTGTCCGACTCTATATTTGAGGGCATATAAAATCGTTGGCCATAGATTGGCAGAGGTTCGGCTCTAAAATAGAGGGCGTGAGCCTATTCTGGCAGATCAGGCCGAAGGGTGTGGATCCACTAGTTTAGCACCGGTACGATGCCATGGGATTCGGGGACTAGTTATGTGCCAATGGCACCATGTTCGCGGGTTGGTTACGGGCCAATGACGTATGTCGCGGGCCGGCTTCAGGCTGATGGGTGTGACGACACCGGGATTGCTGATCATGTGTTTGTGTGTGTATGCACTGTGTAAAATTAGTACTGGACTGCATTTAATTGCGTATATGTTGCATCATGATAACACTCAAATGTCATACACCGATATAACCTGTGTTCTTCCTTACTGAGAGGTGTCTCACCCCTACTATACATACATTTTTACAGGTCCTTCGAGTAACCAAAATTAGCATCGTGGTGTTGGGAGCGTAGTGGCCAGTGTACTGTGATTAGCGCTTGGGTAAGTGCTAGGACTGTGTTTTGATAGGTTGCCATTTTGGGATGTGTTGGGCACCCAGTTATACGTTGTATGATAGAGTCTGTTCTACTCTTGTATAGATTCTAGTATGGTACTATACTTATATATAGAACAACCTTTTTTCCGCTGCGTATATTCTATTGTGTTTGGATGTGTTTAGGGTGCCTGGGAACCCTACGGGGTCAAATCCTCATCCTTTGTACTGTATCTATGGATGGTTTGTATGATACGAGGACAAGTTAGATTACATTTTCACACTTGAGTCCCATTTCTGAGTTCGGGGCGTGACAGCTTGGTATCAGAGCTAACTAGGTTGTTAGGTCTTATAGACTTGATTAGGCTTAACTGTAAGTACATACCAGAGTATAGGATGTTGGATATGGGTAGAGTTGGTTGAGGTTGTTCAGTTGCTAGATCGGGATTTGTTGATGGTATTCCATGTTTTTCCTGGGGTGACGATTCTAGTAAAAGCAGGATAGATCATTCATGACTTTCGTGTTGGTGCGATAGGAAAGACCTGAACCTGGCAGGGAGTGGTTAACACGATTAGTGATAGATCGTTGTGTTAATTGTATGTGTGGTAGGGATACTGATAGATTCCTATTGTGCTGCAGAATGGAACCCAAGGATAATGACCTGGGAAGTGGTTCCGAGGAGACCGCGAGTGATGAGTCCCTTTCTGTGTCTCGAGGTTTGATGAGGCAGGTGTTACAGGAGATCGGGCGGAGTGTGAGGAGAAGCGAGCACTCTCCTACTACTGCGGGGTGCACCATTGAGAGGTTCACATGTATGCATCTTCCGACGTTCTTTAGAGGACCTGACCCAACGATAGCAGAGGACTGGGTGGAGAAGACTAAGAGGATCTTGGAGGTCTTGTACTGCATGGATAGGCAGTGAGTCCTCTATGCTACCTTCCAGCTATCTGGGGAGGCGAGTTGATGGTGGACTACGGTGAGTTTCCTGGAGAAGCAAAGAGCCAATCTTAAGGAGATGTCATGGAGCCATTTCAAGGAGGTGTTCTTTGACAGATACTTCCCAGCTTCTGTACGTGATGTGAAGGCGGATGAGTTTTCTGCTTTGACTCAGGGGAGTATGACGGTGTAGGGATATGCGGCTCGGTATATAAAGTTGTCCCGATTTGCGCCATGTTTGATCTCAAGCGAGTACGAGAAGACTCGGAGGTTCAAGAAAGGCTTGAGGAAGGATATTCGCAGATTGGTGGGTATGCTTCAGATCCGCGAGTTCTCGATGTTGGTAGATAAAGCCATGGTGATTGAGACCGGTATCCGAGAGGATGAGGTGGATCAGGAATCAAGGAAGAGGCCAGTACCTTCTGGTTCTTAGACAGGATTTCGTCATGGATCGTGGAAGAAGAGGAACAATGGCTCGGGTTACCGTCAGAATACCGAGCACTAGGATTCTTAGATGAGCCAGACTAGTGGACGTTATACCAGATGCCAAAAATGGCACGAAGGTGAGTGCTGGTCATTTGGGGGTAATTGTTACAATTGTGGCCAGCCAGGTCACATGTTTCGTGATTGTCGTGCACCGAAGCGAGATGTGCTTGCATCCAGTGCAAACCGAGGGTGCAACCAGATACCTCAGGGAACCATTCAGACGAATAAAGCCTTGGCCAGAGTATATTCTCTTACTCCAGCGGACGTTGAGCATGCAGGGAACGTAATGATAAGTACCTTATTATTGCTTTCAAATAAACACTCTGTTTTTTTTTATTCGAGAGCAACACATTCTTTTATATTTGTGAATTTTGTGAGACAATGTGGGATTGAGACCCAAGTCATGAATGAGGTGTTATCTGTTACTATACCATCTGGGAGTATATCATTATGTAGGAAGATGTTAGAGGAATTCCCAATGGTAATTCAAGGGAAGTTGCTACCGGCGAATCTCATGGTGTACGACATGTCGAGGTTCAATGTTATTCTAGGGATGGATTGGTTGTTCTCCAGTTATGCAGTGATCGACTATCATAGAAAGGTAGTAGTTTTCATACCTCTTAGGGAACAGGAGTATGAATTCGTGGGATCGTGTGTGCTTCCGACGCCACAGATTCTATTAGCATTGCAAGCGAGGAGGCTACTCTTGGACGGGTGTTAGGGGTACATAGGTTGTGTGAAGGAACTGTCGCGGGATGAGTTGAGGCTCGAGGGCATTCGGGTAGTCAACGAGTTCCCGGATGTGTTTCCAGATGATTTACCTCCAGATCTAGAGGTGGAGTTTGCTATAGAGTTGCTACCTAGCAAGGCACCGATCTCTAAAGCTCTGTACCCGATGGTTCCAGTAAAATTTCAGGAGTTGAAGGAGTAGTTGCAAGAATTACTGGATAGGGGATTCATTTGACCTAGTGTTTTGCACTGGGGAGCTCCAGTATTGTTTGTGAATAAGAAGGATAGGTCGATGCGGATGTGCATTGATTACCGTGAGATTAACAAGGTGACTGTGAAGAATCGCTATCCTTTACCTCGTATCGATGATCTTTTTGACCAGTTGTAGGGGACGCGGGTCTTTTCGAAGATTGACTTGGGGTCAGGATATCATCAGGTGAGGGTTAGATTTGAGGATGTAGCAAAGACCGCTTTTCGAACCAGATACAACCACTATGAGTTATTGGTTATGCCGTTTGGGTTGACCAATGCGCCAGCAGTGGTCATGAATATGATGAACATGATTTTCCATGAGTACCTGGATCAGTTTGTAGTGGTGTTTATTGATGACATTTTGGTATACTCAAGGAGTTCGGAAGAGCATGAAAACCATTTTAGGTTGGTGCTACAGATTTTGCAAGAGAAGAAGCTATATGCTAAGCTGAAGAAGTGTGAGTTTTTGTTGAATCAGGTTGCGTTCTTAGACTATATGGTGTCTAAGGGCGGTATCTTAGTTGATCCTAGCAAGATTGAAGCTGTGGTTGATCGGACGAGACCGAAGAGTGTGCAGAAGGTTTAAAGTTTTCTAGGATTGGCAGGTTACTATTGTCGGTTCGTGGAGGGTTTCTCTAAATTGTCTGGACCTCTGACATGATTGACTAAGAAGGGAGTGAAGTTTGATTGGACTAGTGATTGCGAGTAGTGCTTTCTTGATTTGAAGCACCGGGTTGTTACTGCTCCAGTATTGACCATTCCTTCAGGGGATGGGGTTTTGTGATCTATAGTGACGCGTCCCTGAAGGGCTTGGGATGTGTGCTTATGTAATAGGGTAAGGTGGTAGCTTATGCTTCTCGGCAACTTAAAGATTATGAGAAGAATTACCCTACGCATGATCTGGAATTGGCTGCTATAGTTTATGCCCTAAAGATCTGGCGACACTACCTATACGGTGTTCAGTGTGAGATTTTCACTAACCACAAAAGCATCAGGTACTTTTTCACGCAGAAGGAGTTGAATATGAGGCAGAGGCGGTGGCTAGAGTTAATCAAGGACTACGATTGAACGATCAGTTATTACCTGGGGAAAGCTAATGTGGTGGCTGATGCGTTAAGTAGGAAGTTAGGACTTGCAGCTGTGTTTGCGGTTGTAACTCAGTGTCACATAAGACGGGATCTGGAGAGCTCGGGTATAGAGTTGGTATCCAGGGATCATCAGGCTTTCTTTGCTAGTTTGGTGGTCCAGCTGACTTTATATTAGCGTATAAAAGCCGCGCAGGCTAGTGATGCAGAATTGGCAGAGGTTATGGAAAAGGTACAGCAGGGACTGACCACATAGTTTAACATCTCTAAGGGAGGTGTGCTGAGGTTTGGGACCAGGTTATGTGTTCCGAACGATGATGAGATCAGAAGGACGATTCTGAAGGAAGCGCATCGTTCTTTGTATACGGTACATCTGGGTAGTACAAAGATGTATCGGGACTTGCGTGAGACCTTATGGTGGTCTGGTATGAAGAGGAAGATTGCTCAGTTCGTGGAGTAGTGTCTAATGTGTCAGTAGGTAAAAGCTGAACATTAGAGGCCGGTAGGGCCATTGCAGCCTTTGCCTATTCCGGTGTAGAAATGGGAGCATATTTTTATGGATTTTTTGACCGAATTGCCGCCAGCACTCCACGGGCAGAATGCTATTTGGGTGTTCATAGATAGATTGACGAAATCTGCTCATTTTATACCGATGAAGGTTGGCTATCCTTTGAGTAGGCTAACTGATATGTACGTGCATGAGATTGTGAGAATGCACGGGATACTAGTGTCCACTGTGTTAGATCGAGATCCAAGGTTTACTTCTCGATTCTGAACGAGTTTGCAGGAAGCACTAGGGACGAAGCTTACTTTCAGTACAGCATTCTACCCCCAGACTGATGGACAGTAGGAGAGGATGATACAGATCTTGGAAGATATGTTGCGAGCTTGTGTGTTATACTAGTAGAGTTCGCTTATAATAACAGCTTCCAAGCTACTATCGGGATGACACCGTTCGAGGCTTTGTGTGGTCGGAGGTGTCGATCTCCTTTGTGTTGGGATGAGGTTGGTGAACGTCAGGTGTTAGGACCTGAACTTGTGTAGCAAGCGTTTGAGAAGGTGGGTTTGATCCGGGAGAGGATTAAAACGGCTCAGAGTCGGTAGAAGAGTTATGCAGATGTTCGCCACCGTGATTTAGAGTTTGAGGTTAGGGGGTAATGTATTTCTGCATATCACTCCGATGAAAGGGGTGATGAGATTCGGGAGGAAATGCAAGCTGAGCCCGAGATATATTGAACCATTCAAGATTCTGGAGCAAGTGGGTCCGGTAGCCTACAGAGTTGCACTACCCCCAGCACTCTCGAGGGTCCACGATGTGTTTCACGTATCCATGTTGAGAAGGTACGTGTTAGATCCTTCACATGTTATCAGTTATGATGAGTTGGATATTAGGGATACTTTAGCGTATGAGGAGATACCTATTCAGGTTCTAGACCGTAAAGTTCAGAACCTTCGTACTAAAAAGATACCGTTATTGAAGGTATTGTGGTCAAACCACGAGATTGAGGAAGCTTCTTGGGAACTAAAAACGAAAATACGCTGAAAGTATCCACAGCTGTCTTGAGCACTTGTACATTATCCTACTTTGGGTTAGGATAGGTGGTTAGTCGTCAGGAGTGTGTGTGTTGTGAACTCCTAAGACGGTTGTATATAAACCACGGTATTCCTCCGCCATAAGTGAGGGTATGTATGTGTTTGTGTATGATGGGGCTATGCTGTAGTAGTCACCAGTTATCTTTGGAGTTGCGTGTATATGTATTCAGTGTATGAGTTTGTGAATGAGAGATGGCAAATTTTGAGGATGAAATTTTTGTCAGGAGGGGAGATTGTAAAAACCTAAGCCGTGATAAATGGGCTTAAATAATAAGAGAGGGATAAAATTGGAATTTGAACAGGCTTCATCAACGAAACCAGAGTTCGTCGAAGAATGCCATGCATCTCTCATCGACGAAGTTCAAAGGTTCATCAACGAGGAGAAGCTGAGGAGTTTCGGGAAACCGGTGATAGCAGGATTCGTCGACGAATCGACCGTCTCGTCGATGAGAAGACTATAGAGCCTCGTCAATGAGGACACCATCGCGTCGATGAGTTTGCTCGAGTCAAAGGGCTATAAAACATTTCTCATTGCTTAACCATTAAGAAAACTAAATCCTATCTCTCTCTCTCTCTCTCTCTCTCTCTCTCTCTCTCCCTACTCTCTATCTCTCTAGATTTCTTCGTCGTTCGTTGTGAGAATCGTAAATCTAAAATTACCACAAGGATTATGGAAGGATTCTCTACAAGTTCTACGGATCAAAATCCCGTTCCAGAGATTTTTGGGTTTTGGTGAAAAATCGAGGTAAGGCTCGGTTTTCAATTCTGATCTAGTAGTTTTGTAAGGAACAGTCTTGTGAGTTTATTCTGTACTGTGATTTGTAAGTTTTAGAACTCAGTTCGCTGTTTAGGGACCTTAAAGTTCGGGATTTACTATTCAGGGGAAAAGGTAAGGGAAATCATGGTCCTGTGTGTGTTTTGGCTACTCATTTGGGGGGATCTAATGGGGAAAACTATGAATTTTTCATGATTATAGTTTTGGGAAAAAGGGGGCGACGGGCTGCATCCCTAGTTTTATTAAAAACTGAGTGTATATGTTGATTTATACTGTGTTATAAGGATGGTCGTGCCTTGACTTGTTTAAACTGTATTTTTTTGGAAAACCATGATTTTAGATTACCAAATGGGTGTAGTTTGTTTGGTTATATGAGCATGCATGTGTGTGTGATTGTTTAAATGCTAGTAGGAACGCGGTTCCAAATTGTTCTAGGTACTGAGAGTGTCCGGCTCTATATTTGGGGGCATATGAAATTGCTGGCCATAAATTGGTAGAGGTCCGGCTCTATATCCGAGGGCGTGAGCCCATTCCGGCAGATCAGGCCGAAAGGTGTGGATCCACCAGTTTAGCTCTAGTACGATGCCATGGGAGTTGAGGACTAGCCATGTGCTAGTGGCACCATGTTCGCGGGTTGGCTACAGGCCAACGCCGTATGTCGCTAGCTGACTTAGGGCCAATGGGTGTGATGACACCGAAATTGTTGATCATGTGTTTGTTTGCGTGTTTGCACTATGTAAAATTAGTACTGGACTGCATTTAACTGCGTGTATGTTGCATCATGATAACACTCAAATTCCACACACCGATATAGCCTATGTTCTTCCTTACTAAGAAGTGTCTCACCCCTACTGTACGTACATTTTTACAAGTCCTTCGAGTAACCGGAACTAGCGTCTTGGTGTTGGGAGCATAGTGGCCGGTAAACTGCGGTTAGTGCTTGGGTAAGTGCTAGGATTGTGTTTTGATGGGTTGCCATTTTGGGATGTGTTGGGCCCCCACTTGTACGTTGTATGATAGAGTCTGTTATGCTCTTGTATAGACTCTGGTATGGTACCGTACTTATATATAGAACGACCTTTTTTCGCTACGTATATTTTGTTACATTTGGATGTGTTTAGGGGGCATGGGAACCCCACGGGATTGGACCCTCATCCTTTGTACTGTATCTGTGGATGGTTTGTATGATACAGGGACATGTTAGATTACATTTTCACCTCTGTGTCCCATTTCCAAGTTCGGGGCGTGACACATGGTTGGATCCAAGAGCCAATAGACTTAAGCTTTTGAGTCAAGTTAGTGTTCACCTATGTGTATCAAGGCTATCCATGGACTCTTCTAGTACTAACAAGTGATATCAAAGCTAATGCATCGTAACTCTAGGTTAGCAACATCGTAAAAAAGGATGATGTGTGAAACCAAGTCTCCTGACATACTAATAGTTAGAGGACCAAGCGTGTGACCGAAACTAATAAGGATCATATAAACTTCGAAAATGGATCTGAATAGGGTTAAGACGTGGGAGGTAGGATTGGTTCGGATTTATGTGGAATGCAATTCAAGGCATGTAAGGCATGGTGGTAAGGTCAACTTGAGCAACTGTTAGAGAATTAGGCTTACTCCCATAAGGGAGACGGTTTCCGTTCAAGAGGGAGCAGTTGGAACTCACAAGTGAGGGGGACATTGTTGAGAATTCTACTTGTGAGTTTGTTTCATATTGAAAAAATTGAGTTGATGATAGGTGTTTATATACATGGTTGGGCCCAAGACCTAATAAGTTTAAACTTTTGGGTCAAGATGGTGCTCACCTATGTGTTTCAAGACTTGTCACATTTTGTTACTTGAGCATATGATGGGGGACATTCAACTATATGAGAGTATCCCAGACTATCCGACCTAGATGGAGGGCAGAGGCTTGTATGCAATTCGTGGCAAAAGAGGCTTGTCGATCAGTTCACAGGGCTACCCCTATTGACGATAATGGTGGGGATGATGTCGTATCCGACGATAAAGCTGCAATTGTGAAGCAAGTGTTGCATATGAGACATTGGGTTGAACCTCACTAAAGGCATAGGGGGGTGTTTCTGTTGGAGGATATGGGGGAGCACCAGCCCATCCAGACTAGGGTATTGGTGATTATACAGTATAGGCGGCAGAGCAGTTTATACTGACACATACCTCCCTCTAGCATTTTGATCAGGCTTCTACTTCACACTCACAAAGATCGTATACCTCCCTTTGGCATGCCAAGGCTTCAACTTTGCAAGCGCAAAGGCCATATACCTCCATACAAGCTTCTCAAGATTCATATGGTGCATCCAATAGTACATTATCATATGTGTCGGAACCACTGTAGTCCATTCCATCATATCCACCTTCGGTTTACCCGAGACATGAGCAATACAACACTTCTCGATTTCATCACCTATCTTGTTCGATCTATTTGATCAAATGTTGAAGGATGATGTTGTCTTGCAGCAGCAGATCCTAGGGACATCCGATGTTAACGAGGATGCACATGGATGTGGGAGACGGCAACGTATGACTGGTGTGCCCACAAAGCAGTAGCAACCACATGAGTAGCCACAGAAAGAGGAGACCGTGACCTTGTGGGAATTGATTTTATTTTTTTGGGAAATTATTGTATATTTTTTGGGACATTATTTTGTGTGTGTGTGTTTCTTTTTTTTGCACTGTGTACTTATATTCCACATTAATAAAAGGGAAGTACTTCCTTTATTTCTTCATTTTAAATTCATTATGCATGCTTGTAAGCATTTAGCGAACCTACATTTATACTTTGGAATACAACATACAATAACATAAAATTGTAGAATAATGGGCTGCAAAAGTGTTTGTTATCATAATATTGAAAAATTTAAATAAGGGGGTTTACTGGAGTAAATATGAATTCAAGCCAATAAGGTGTTCTTTCGAGATTTTAGAAGTACTAGAAAGGCTAAAATTCATATTCTCTTGGACTTATAATCTTTCCAAGAGGCCATTGGACATTAGCAATAAATTATTAATGCTCCCAATGAATTCCAAGACCTACGAGATCAACATCAACATTTCATACTCTTCACGTATATATTTATGCAAAGTAATATTATAAGACTTGACGGACGATTATTGTGTTATTTTTTTTATTGGATTAAATTAGTCTATTTTTTTAGAAAGTTTGTTCCATTAAACTTGACATTTGTAAAAAAGTAGTATTTATTTTTAGTAACTACAAATTATCACCCTTTTGTTTCATTAAAAATTATTGATTTGGCGCATTTTTCCTAACTTGAAAATTGTTGATTTAGCACCCCTCCTCTCTCTGTCTCTCTCTCTCTCACTCACACACACACACACACACACAACTTTCATATATATATATAAAATTAAAAGTAAGATGCCATTTTTTGTAATTATTTAAAAAATTAAAAAATATTTGCACAAACAAATAGTATGAAAACTATTTATTATTTTTTATCTATTTCCTATAAATATTGTAAAAATAAATAAAAAAATTAGCTCATCTTTTGTAATTTCTTTTCAACCTTTTTTACAATATTTTCTATTTTTTATTTATTAATAAATCAAAAATAGATAAAAATTGGAATAAAATTTAAACAAAAATTTTAGGAAAACGGAAAAGATGAAACATAAGTTGGAAGGATGTTACATACATAGAAAAGGCATAACCGACTTTTGCAAAATGGATTTTTCTAAAACTCATGCAAATTTATATTTAGGTAGAACCGACGGAGCATAATCAACTTTTGTTGAACCCACAAAATAGCAGCAACCACACATGAGCGGCTCTCTCTCTCTCTCTCTCTCTCACATATATATATATAAAATAAAAGTAAGTTGTCAGTTTTTTTTTTAATTATTTAAAAAATTTGAAACTATTTGCACAAACAAAGAGTATAAAAATTGTTTATTATTATTTTTCTATTTCCTATAAATATTGTAAACCTAAAAAATTAATTCAACTTTTGTAATTTCCTTTCAACCTTTTTTATAATATTTTTTAATTTTTTGTTTATTAATAAATTGCAATTAGGACAAAATTTTAAGTAAAATGGGAAGCGTGTTGCATGCATTTTGGGTTTTGGGGGGGGGGGGGGAGAGAATAATCGACTTTCCAATAGTCGGTTCTTTCTCCTCTGACTCCCTTGATTCCAACTCCCCTTGATCCTCCTCTGACTCCTCGACCCCAATGCAACTTTAAGTAGATTTTAGAGAACTAACTTTCCAAAAGCCACCCCTCTCCCGTTTGACATCCCTAATTCTCATGTAAATTTAAATGTATTTTTTAATACTTTTAAAATAGAGATCCGACATTCCTAAAGTCAATTCTCTCTCCTTGCTGGCAATTACCCGGCTGGAAAAGACAATTGAACTAAAACAAACTTTTGGAAAGTCTGTTATATTTGAAGTGACTTTTCAATAGTCGATTGAGTTTATTTTTGTAAATATAAGCCCACGTACCTTGCAATTGTGCCTATTGTATTTTAAATTAATTTTTTTTTTAAAAAACTCTAATTTTGATACAAAATTCTTTTACATTTGTCATAAAAGGTACGCACTTTTTGTTTTAATGATATTGTTATCTCTCAAAATTTAATGAAAAGATAGTAGGAATAAATGATTTCTTGGAAATTTTAAAAATTTTATGTGTCAATTTGATTTTTGAGTTCGGTTCCTCTTATTAATTTATTCTCAAGCTCGAGGAGAAGATCCTAATGTCTTAAAATTAAGGGTCTATTTGGTATTTTTGTTGTTTTCCGTTTTCTGTTTCTTTTTGTATTTTTCTACAATGAAAAAATATATTATAAACACACGTTTGACAACATTTTGTTAGAAATTTTAATATCTAGAAATACTTTTTTAGATTAAATGATTCATTTTATACATGTAAGGACCCGAACCCGAGTGAATTCCTACATATAATATTTTTAGCGGACGCAAATAAATCTAAATTATTTTTATTACCAGAGCACTAATTAGTTTAATTACAAATATATGTCTTAACTGTTAAAATATAAATTTCTAAAATTCTAAAATACTTATGCTAATTTTTTTATTCTACTTTGCTCTTTCTATTCCCGCTCATGCACTTGCTACACTAGATTTCTGGTACACTCTTCAAAATGATCTGAAATGTAAAATAATGATTAAGATGAGACGACGCTCAGTAAGTAAATAAGATTATTATTAGTGTGTGGCTAAAATGAGTTTTCATAATATTTTAATTTCGTATAATAATATTTAATACCATAATTTCAAAACTGTTTTAAAAATAAATATAAATTTAAAAATTTCTATATAAAACTTTTACTATCATCTATAGTAGTAAAATTTTATAATCATATATTATAACTGTTAAACTGAACTTTTTAACTTTTAAAATTATAACAATAATACTCAATCATGTATATATACTTTACCTTATTAAATCATTATTTAGGCACAAAAATGCTCTCGTTCACATAAACATATATTTTTCCTTCAATTAATCATTAATTCTGTATACGTAATTAAATATGTACATACACGTACTATAAAGAAAAACACCGTTAGGCCTGTTAATCGTAAGTCATGTTTACCCCGATGACTGGATTCTTCGGTATGAAAACTGGACTTAACTGGTTGGTCGATCAAACTAAATCAACGTACATCATCATTAAGTGAGATTTTCCTTATTAAACCCTAGTCCGACCCAGGTGTACACTCAAGAGAAATCTACTACCATATAAAATCACTCTATAAATAGTGTGAGTGCACTATGATCCATTTAAACTTTAAGTTATGGTACCAAGCATTTGTAATTTTCTGTATCGTTTGAGCCATAAGGGGTTTTAAAAATATTTTTATTATATAATTTCTACAATTAAAATAATATTATAAAAATCTCATTTCTACTCATATTTTGGTGAAATATGCAATATAAAAAAAAAAAAAATCAACTCATGTAATTTTTACTCATATTTTCGTGAAATATGCAACGTATCAATAAATTCATGCCACACAATTTTCGTGTTAAAAATATTTTATTAAATAGAAATTAATGATATAAAATACCCAAGCGGTTTAGAACATTTCTTAACTCAAAAATAAATGCAAGTATATTAAAGATAAAACTAGTATAATTAAATATGCGTAAAAATAAACTCAAGAGAATTTTATGAAACTAACTAACATAATCAAAATTCACTCACAAATAAACTCGGGTATGAATTTTAAATAAAAATCTAACGTAATCAAATTTACTTACTACTTCCTTAACCTTATACTACGATCATAACGAATATCTTTAAAAAAATGAGATCGGAAAGAATGGGTGAGTGAGAATTTTAATTATAATAAAAATTCTTCTTCCACTACTAATTCTTTTACTTACTAATCATTCTCTTCCTTTGAAAATTCTTTTGTGAAAAATTAATGTTGAGAGCTTCCTATTTATAGGAAAATTTTGGGGAAGAAAATTAAATTAGTAAAAGTATGGGGAGAATGGTGAAATTATAATTATTTTTTTTTAAATTAAAGAATGGGCATGGATGGGTTAGGTATGGGATACGGATGGAAGTCATGTGGGAGAAATGGGAGTACTTGCTGATACTCCCATTTAATTAATTTTTAATTAATTAATTTTTATTTTTATTTTTTTTTGAAATTTTTTAAAAATCATTATTATTATTATTATCATTATTATTATTTTTAAATTACGTTTTAGTTTTTTTTTTTTTTAAGAATTAAGTTCAAATTTCAAAAACTCATGTAGGGTCCACATGATCTTATGAACCCTACATAGTTTCGAAACTCATATGGACCCCACACAACTTTCGAACTCATGTGGACCCCACATAGTCTTGTGGGCCACACATAGGATACCTATATTATTATTATTATTATTATTATTATTATACCATATATTTCTACAAATTATGTCTGTCAAAACACTATTTTATGTATATGTACTTATTTACTTGTACAAATAATGTCTATCCTATTTATCTTATAAAATTCTATTTTGACAAGGTTGACCTCCAAGGAGCGACTGAGCCGCAATGGTCTCTGAACACTCACTAAGATAAGGTCTTTCTTAGGCATCAAACATGGAATCAAGAATCTTACAAAAAAGCATTTTTGTATTGATATTAACTTAATGACCATTTTTATTATTTTGTTGTTATTATTATGTTTTAATAGTATATATATTTTTGGGTTATCACAATACACTTTAAAATCAAAATTGAATGATCATATGAATTTAAATATAATTAAAATAAATATATATAAATTTCAAAAAATAATAATGTAGCCAATTCCAAAATAATTTTACTATTTTTCAATTGTCATGTCCAATAAAATTTGTATTGTAAAGTAAATTTTGAAAGGAGAACAATTAACTAAAATAATTATAATAAATTTATTTTTAGTATAGTAATTTTGTAGTGTATTATTTGTAATTTTATTATTATTTTTATAATATTTAAATTTAAAGATGAAAATGAGCATTTTTTAATTAAGTTTTAATTTTGTGTTAGATCTATAAATGTTAACCAAACATGTTGCTAGTTTCTACTTTTTATTTTTTATTTTTTATTTCATTTCTTTAATTTTTTACAATGATGCCAAATGGCCCCTAAAAGTTTAAGGTTGGTGAGATTTTTTAAACTTCATGAGAGTTCTACATCTTTATATAGAGCCTCAGAATATGTATATGAAAATTTTAAAACCTTAAGGACAATTTTAGATTGAGGATTTTGCTTGCAAAAATGAAAGAAAAGAAAAAAAAAATTTTATTTTTCACTATATTTTGTCTCTATATCAAACATCATTAAAAAAAATGTTATAATATGATTAAATTTTTTTAAAAGAAAATCAAATATTAAAGATGTGTAAAATTAACACTTTTAATTTATTTGGAAGTATTTTTTGTTGTTTATGGTGTGGCTCTAATACTTTGGGGGTTTATAAACCAATGGAGAAATACATATGGATGTGTTCTTGGTGCAGGGTAGCAGCAAAGACTTGTCGATGAGTACTTGTGCTCGTCAACGAGGAGATACCGAGAGCCAGAACAACTCAGAGTTTAAAGACTTGTCGACAAGTGGTATTCTCTATCTCGTCGACAAATGCCTTGTTCTCGTCGACGAGTGCTTCTGGGCCTACAAAAAAATATTTGAATTTGAATGTAAACGTTGTGACGATTAAGGATTTAGAGGGAAGCCTCTGAGGGCTTGTTAATATATGTTCTTCTGGGTATATTTTGACAAGTAAGAGAGTAAGAGAGGGGTGAGAGAAGGAGAGAAGATTATTGAGTGTGTATCTTTAATTTTCATAGTGAATTCTCTTGTTGATTGCTCCCGTGAATGTAGGTTTTGTCGAACCACGTAATCCCTAGTGTCGTTGCTCTTATTTTTACTTTCTTTATACTGTTGTAGTTGTGGATATATTCTGTTTATCACCATTTAGATTGTTGTAAGTGCTTGTTTGATTCTTTACAACAATATTGTTATTCCTTTGTGCATTGTTGGAAGAGACCCTATTTCACAACAATTGGTATCAGAGCATGTTGTATGGCCTTTGAATTGAAAGATCTTTTAGTTCAACAAGGTTTGGTAAAAGGTTTATACAGAATTTCAATCGGATAGCATGGATGCAACGACTTGGAATGAATTGGGAGCAATCATTCGTTTTTGTTTGGCTAAGGACGTGTTGTATCACGTCATGGATGAAAATTCTTCGGCATTAGTTTGGTGAAAATGGGAATGTTGATATATATTTAAAGGTTCGTCAAAATCTGCAAGGGTAGTTGTTGACTTTGGTGTATTTCCAAAAGGGGAGGTGAATTGGAATTTTAAAACTTATTCCTAGGTTAAACCAGATATTAGCAGCATTTCACAACCTAGGCTCTTTCTAGGCAATCCCAAATACGCAGATAAATATAATATACGAAAATTTAAATCATGTGCATCATTCACACTATAACATACAAGTGTAGGAATATAAATTGCGGAAATATAAATAGACACACGATATAGTATCGGGGTTCGGTCAATACTGCCTATGTCCTCGCCTCTAGCTCGCAAGCTCGAGGATTCAACTAATGCTCACTTAACGGGTGAATCGGCACCGATTACAATTAGGTCAATTCACAGGGCTGACCTCATCCTACAACTGCATCTTACCAAGATGGTGCACCTAACTTTCCTAACTTGGTCTAAGCCAATCTGGGACTATTCAACAGGGCTAGTCTCTCTCTTCAAGCCCATGCTTAGAATACAATAAATATAAAAATTTATGTACACAAAAACGCTTCTTACACAAGCAGATTTGTACCACTAAGCACAAGCACTAATCAATGCACACCAAACATGTAAGAACTATAAGCTCGGTGCTCTATGTGTGCAATCAACACTCAATCTAATGATTATTCTCAAGCAAGCACTAGAATGTTTAAACAGACTATTCTTTGAAAACCAAGTATACCAAATCTTAATGTCAGATAAGTGTTTCAAAATGCTAGCAATAATATTCAAACAAACTCAAAAATATTTTCTTTAATGTAGCAAGCACAAGAGTTGTTTGAAAACGAGCTTGTAAAATATTTTTTGCACACAAAATATAAGCCTAAGGAATCTTGAAATATCAATGCAAAGATCCTC
The DNA here is from genome assembly GCF_029873635.1 of Malania oleifera. NCBI lineage: Eukaryota > Viridiplantae > Streptophyta > Magnoliopsida > Santalales > Ximeniaceae > Malania > Malania oleifera. The sequence goes on from NC_080428.1 coordinate 69,919,255, forward strand.
AAGCTACTAAGTTTTCCCAAACAAGATTTATTTGTTAAAATCAGTGGGAACAACTCTAGTCTAACTCTCAAGATAAAAATCAAACAATACAAACTTCAAATGAGAGTTGTGGGCTTTTTAGAATGGAGGAAAAGCAATCTAGAAACTCTCACAATACTTGGATAATCAAGGAATAAGTGTATGAGAGTGACTGGGAGTAGTATGAGCCAAATAGGTTTTGGAAATTTTGAGAGAATTTTGGCTTAATGATTTTTCTAATCCACTAGTAATTTTTGCAAATGAGGGGGATATATAGACACCCCTGAATTTTTGATCATTTGGGACCTGTTTGTCATTTTTAGAAATATTTAAATGAGGTTAATTAAAATAACAGCGTTTTAACCTTGGTAATTTTCGCCAACCCAAGAGCTCTGATCGACCGTACATAAGGTTTGATTGACCAAGTGTCTGGGTTCAGTCGACCGGGAGTATTTTAAACTAGAAGGATGGTTGACCGTACTTAAGGGTTTCAAAGGCGATTTTCCAAATCCGCGCTATTCGGTCAACCGGGAGGTTGGAAATTCCCACATGGGGGTTCGGTCGACTAAGGCGTTGCCTATATGATTCTAGTCGGTCGAATGATCAGTCAACTTGTTGACCCTGGGAGGTTCGATCGACCAGGGCATGCCTATATGTTTCTAGTCGATCTACCGAGCGGTCAACTTGTTGACCCGGTGGGATTCGGTTGACCAAAGATCTCAATGTAATTGAGTTCGGTTGACCAAACATGTCAATTTGGACATTTTCGGTCCTTTTCTCTTTATAATGTTGTCCCTATTTATATGATGATTAACTTACTTTTAGTAGAGCACTCTTTTATGCATGCATGAGGAACCTAAGGTCAGTCTAAGTCTTTTTTAGGACACCGAAAAAATCTGACTTCGGTCGACCAAAAGGTGATCCCTAAGGTCGTTCTAAGGTCTTGAGCTTATAGTCCTACATGCATGATATGCATATTATTACAGACATTTTCTTAATTAAGATTACAAACCCAAAAAAAAAAAATTACAACAAATAAATATGTCGGGGTCTTCCTTTTCTTCAAATTACCGCATGCTATCAATGTGATCCATCTTAGAATGATCCTACACACAAACTTGAAAGTCATCAAATACCAAAGTATTTGTCATTATCAAAACCAGGAATGACCTATAAGGTCAACAGTAGTGGAGGAAGACTCAGAATGTAGTGATAGAGATATGCTACGTGTTTCATCAGGTTCGGAGTGCCTCACGGGTGATTCTTGGATCTTAGATACCAGATGCTTTTATCCTAGAAAATGGTTTGACGTCTACAGGTCAGTTCATTCTAGTTGTATTTTGATTGAAAATGATATTTCATGCATAATGGTCGTTATTGGAAATGTCAAAATCGGAATGTATGGTGGCGTTGTAAGAACCATATGTGATGTAAAGTATGAATCAAATCTAAGGAAGAATGTTAATTCATTGGGAACTTTAGACCGTAATGGATATTGTTACGAGTCTGAATGTGGAGAAATGAAAGTGTGAAGTTAACTTGATAGTGATGAAAGGGGAAAAAGTAGTGATAAATATCTATGCACTACAGGATGTTACGGTTGTATATGGAGTTGCAACTGTTGAATCTGAGTCAGATATCTTGTGGCATATGCGGTTAAAGAGTATGGGTGACTACATGTATTCAGATATTTTGGAACAAATGATGATAACATCAGGGGATAGACATATGTATTCTGTGGGATTATCACGAAGGATTTTGTTTGTACTTCATGTAGTGGCTGAGGTGGAGAACCAGATCGGGAAAAAGATTCTTAAGTCAAACATTGGGGTTAAGTACGCTAGTTTTGTTTAAGAAATTTTGTGAGCAGGGCAAGTTATATGCAGGACTTGCATGGTACTTCCTGGTGAAGTCAGTTAGTATGGTGTGTTTCTCGTGTGATCGATCGTCAAAGGTATCACAAAATGGAAAAGTTGCGGGTGAATTGTAGGTAGGATTTGTGGTAGACTACTCGGTTGTGAGTGGATGTCCACTAGTGCACTATTCTAGTAATGGAGGATCTAGGCTTAGTGTGATGTTCGGACAATACACTTTTCTGGGGTATAAGAAACGTGGGTGCAAGCTAGGTGATCCTACAACAATCAAAGGGGTGATTAAGGACATGACTTTTGGTAATAGATTCATGGGGCAGCGTACTCAGGTAAAGGAAAAGATACAAATGCCAAAAAACGGCAATAGCAGCAATCATGTTATTTGGGTGGAGTTGGGGACTCAGGGTAGAAATTCGGGGAGTTCTATCTCGAGTTAACAGTATCACAATATGAATGGGTATGTGATGTAGGTGAAGCAACAGACTCAAGGTAGAGATGACATAGTTCATATTGCAAGGAGTTTCAGCTCAGAAGACCAACAGAATCACAGTGGGCTCATGTGTACTATCAGACCACTAACTCAGGTGTGTGAGTTGGTGAGGCTACCAGTTTGGAAGAGGGTGATAGGATGCTATAAAGTGATATATTTGTTATGTGTAAATAACATGTTATTGGCTGGAAAGGCTTTGACTGAGGCTAATCAGTTGGGAACTCTATTGAAAGGTTTTGACATGAATGTGTTGGGTATGGCCAAGATAGGTCTTGATTTGCTGATTCACATGGAAAAAACTGCAGGGAGATTGGTATTATCTCAAGGTGGTTTTGTGGACAGGGCTATAGGGAGAATGGCGTGATCCCAAGGTGGCTTTATGGATGGACAGCAAAGAGATTTTGTTTGCTGTCTCAAAGGGGTTCTATGGAGAATCAATATGGAATGTCTACCGCACGGTACCCATGGACAGGTTGTGATGTTCGGGATATGTCAAAGGTTTCCCATGATTGCAATGGGGTGTTTTAGCAGTCAACAAATTAAACCATCAGTTCTTAGTTTTGTTGAAAACTATACAGGGGGTTTTTGTGATATAAGGCTTGCAGCAGTTTTTGTGTTTTCTGTTGTAGAAAGGTCTTGTTGGAAGTCTAGGGTGAAGTCTTCGAGTATTGCATCTACAACTGTATCAAGGTTGATGGTAGAAGGTGAAACTGTCATCAGCAAGTTCAAATGGCATTGCTTGGACTTGGTGCATGTCTCTAAGTGCTAAAAGGAAAACGGTCCCAACCGAGCGTTCCGAGTTCAAGGTGGAGTAGTCAAATATGTTTTTCAGGTTCTCCTAAGGGGCGTATAATCGCCAAAGTGGAGATTATTGTTTATGGTGTGGCTCTTATACTTCAGGGATTTATAAACCAAGGGAGAAAAACATATGGATGTGTTCTTGGTGTAGGGCAGTAGCAAAGACTCGTCGATGAGTACCTGTGTTTTTCGACGAGGAGATATCAAGAGCCAGAACAACTTAGAGTTTAAAGACTCGTCGACGAGTAGATAGACTAGTCGATGAGTGGTATTCTCTGTCTCGTCGACGAGTGCCCTGTTCTCGTCGATGAGTGCTTCTGGGCTGCGAGAAAATATTTGAATTTGAATGTAAACGTTGTGACAGTTGAGGATTCGGAGGGTAGCCTCCGAGGGCTTGTTATATATGTTCTTCTGAGCATATTTTGACAAGTGAGTAAGAAAGGGGTGAGAGAAGGAGAGAAGATCATTGAGTGTGCATCTTTGATTTTCATAGTGAAATCTCTTGCCGATTGCTCCCGTGGATATAGGCTTTGCCAAACCACATAATCCTTGGTGTCGTTGCTCTTATCCTTACTTTTTTTATACTATTGTGGTTGTGGATATATTCTTTTTATCACCATTTAGATTGTTAGAAGTGCTTGTCTGATTCTTTACAATAATATTGTTATTCCGTTGTGCATTGTTGTAAGAGGCGCTATTTCATAATATTTTTTATTTTTTTTCTTACAGCCTGTAAGAGAGACTAGTGTGTTTTTATCAAATCTAATAAGAAGTTAAAATCTTTTGCTTTATTTTTACTAAATCTAAGGTTTGTCATTTAGTTGCAACACAGATACATAAGTAATTTTAAAAATATACCTTTAATTTATAAAATATCTTCATAACTCATTATTATTTTAATAATTTTTATTTTTTGAAATAAATAAATAAATAAATGTGAGACTATAAAGCACATGAATAGCTTGTGCCATAACTAATAAATAAAAAATAAATGTTCATAGACTAAAACAATCCCTCTTGTTAAACTTCTATTAGTAGTGTTGCTCCTAAAATTCAAAGAGATGTCAAATTTATAGTATTTTTATAAATAATTAGTGTTCATATTCTTTTTTTCCCTGTACTTTTACTTTTTAAATTTTTTTTACGTTTTATTAAAAGGCACTGTTAATTTACTGCAAGATAAATTGTATTTAATTTTTATTAAAAGAGTTGTAATATATTTGAGTTAGTATTTTTTTTTTCTTTTTTTTTTTTTGTTAATAGGAAACATGACATCTTTCTTTTAAGCTATAAGCAGGTCTAAAAAATCTCTAGGAGATTATAAACATTTACTATTACTCTTTTTGACTTAGTGAAGCAAAAGCTTTGAGGCTAGAATATAATACATAGAAGGTCTGTTATTTACACAAAAATACAATAAATTTTAAGGTGATTTCGAGAGTTCGTAAGGTAAAGATATAGGGAATTTAATTTTCATATTGGAAATGGTGTAAAGAGAGGTAAAGTGTGGACTGGGCAAACACAACATATACATGTGTATTTTGATGTTAGTAATAATAAGGATAATATAGTAAATCAATGGATATTATTACTAAAATATTATCCTTTTGTATACAAAGATAGTATAGTAAATTTTATGGAACTATATTTCCATTCCTCTAGTGTTTTGATGCATAACAAAAATAGAACGAATTTATTGTTCCATCCTATCTTGATTTAACAATTTGACCAAATATATATTCCATTCCATTCCTATTTTCATTTTATTTCTCAATTTTATTTTGCAAACCAAACATGATGTTAAAATTGTATCAAAATTGACCCAACTTATATGATCTAGTTTGGCTGTTTATTCTAGATTTGTCGATTTAGCTAAGATGATTTTTCAAACAATATTGATTTGTCAATTTGATTTTAACCTTTGGTATGGAGAATTGTGAAAACCCATAAACTATTTTTGTTTTTCTTTAAATTGCATATAAGCTGCTTATTTTTTTTTTTTAGTTCTGTAAAATTACTTTAAATTAGGTTGAATCGACACAATGACAAACTTAAGGCAACTTGAAAAAATATTTAAATTCAAAACTAGACTCAAATACAATCCATGTTAAAATCATTAAATTCAAACATGAGATTTTGGCTCCTGGCTCCTACGGTTCATCTCTGAACTCCCGAAAAGGGAGATCAGAGTATGATTCCTCAAGGGGGGGAATTTGGAATTTTTAGGAGCGGGGAGAGGGGTTAAGGTTTTGCATTCTAGGAGTTAAAATCCTATGCAACTTGGGGTAACTTGAGATCAACCCGATCTAAAACTCGTCTCATCTAAGTTAGTCTTCAAGCAACTGGAGTTTAAAGAATCAAGACTAAATAATTCATGAACTAACTTACACTTAGTTCCCCCAAGCTCCAAGGCCTCTTGCTCAACAACTTTGGTTCGCCAACTCCAACATTGATTGAACTCACGCTTCTCATCTCATTGTCTTTCTAATAGTTGCCCTAGAAGATTCAATTAGCCTCTCCCTTCCTCTTTGCACTAATTTCATCCCTGACATATCTGAGATTAAAGCTTGACCAAATGGAATTCTGTTTTAGCAAGAAAATATCCCCGATTACTTCTTGAGTGTGCCGAGATACATTCAGAATTTTGGCTTCCAGTCTACAGATAGCTTAAGCAATTAGCAACCTCGTGTTAAACCACATATCTGCAGCCGACTCATGGTTGCTACAAATGTAAAACAATTCTAGATTACCCAAATCCATATGTTAAAGTGTTGGGGATCCCAAAAAGTTAAACAGGCAAAACACAACCTTGCCAGAAACCTTTGGTGGAACAGACAATACGCTACTGATCAATTTAATGAACAAAACGTTTCAGGCAGACGATGGAACATGACTTCATCTTTCAATTTGCCGTCATTCCACAACTAAACCAAGCATAGCAGAACATACGCAAAATTTTTGAGATTTCTCCCCAACAGGAAAAATATGAAAACCCAAAACTAAAGTCCACCAAATAAAACTTCATTCTCTATTGTGGAACTTCTCCGTGTGGCTATCTACTCCATTCAAAGTCTGCCCCAGATCTAGAATTTACATTATTTGAACGGCTGGGATCATCTGGCTTTGTTGAATTGGCGAAGGCATGCCAACCTAGAAGGTATGGCAAGATGAACTGCACAGATTCACAAGTCAAAATATCAAACCAGGCAAATATGTTAAAATAATCGCTAGCAGAGAGGATAATTTAAAAAGTCTTCAGCAAACTGAAGAATAATAGATCAAAGGCCCTAAATCCACACGTAATCTGACCAAGAAGAGTCATAGGTAAAGAACCCTAACCCACACCTTACAACTAACAATAAAGCTCATTCTGGCCTGTAACAAATTACATAACTTGTCTGCCTGGTCATCAGAGGGGGAACAGAAGGCGTGATGCACATTTGTTTATTACACAGCCAGAACAGACGATCCCTTTGGTATAAATGACAACTTATTAAAAAAAAAAATCCAACAACAAAAAATCAGAAATGCATTCTCTGGCATTTAATCAAATACAAAGAACACATGCCCATCCATCCTAGCCAGACAAGAAGTGGTAATGGTCGAAAAGCTTGAAATTTTTGGAAGGATAAATAATGAGGGTAAAACAAAATCCCTTTGGCTGGGAGTAAATGGACTGGCTAGATTTTTTCCTCCTGTCATGGGCTTCCTTCCCCTTTGACTTGTTCAAACAGAGGCTGTACATGAGGATGAAGTTAAATCTGTACAGCTTACCATCTACTTATAAAACCCTTCGGAAGCCATCCTCATTCAGATGCCTCTCAAGTTTAATTTGCAGGGTAGAAGTCCAATTACAGCATTATACATTTTTATTCTTACTTAAGAAAATAGGTGAGAAAGGCATATCATACATTTAACGCTGAGACAAGAACGGCTAACTCTGCTTTGGTAATAGGGATGTAAATGCTTTCATCCAAGTTTATAAGCTTGTTTTGAACACCTTCAGTAAAGTACCACATAAAACAGAAACAAAGGTTAGATAAGAAAATACAATCCTTCAAACTCTACATGGATAATATTGTAACCTAAATAACAACAGGATCAACATGGGAAATCTATTACCTTTACAAAAAATAGCAAAGTCGACATAAATACCAATGTACAAGACTAGGCTTCGCAGAGGGGGAAAAAAACTAAAATTGGAAGCAGTGGAAAGGTTTGAAATATTGACAGGTCAATGAATCTTTCTTGGGAATTGACACAGAGGGAATGGCCTTCCAATGACAAATTTTAAGGGATTTTCTCAAAAAGGTTTGCATATGATTACATTAAATGTCAGTTTTTAAGGAATAGTGGCTTGAAATGCAAATGTTAGCTTCTGAGATACTTGTCTGAAGGGCATCTCCTTAGATCTGCTACAACCATAAATCATTGGAATTAAATCTGTCCTAGAAGGGCAAATAACAGAACTTCACACCATTTTCCAACCCCCAAAATACCATCTAAACATCAATACTTTCATTATACTTGAGTTATAGGAAAATTACGTTCTTAGTTATTTTAAGTATTTATGAGTACAAATTGGGTGGTCCAGCTATTTAGGTGTTTTTTAGTACAGCTGGGTTGGTTGGTTCGTGGTATAGGCTTGTTGGTTCCTTTTTTTTTCCAGTGATTCTAACCTCTAAAATGAGGTCTGTTTGTCATCTTTTGGCCCAAAGAAAAATTGATATCAAACTGATCCAAGATGTGCATGTTGCACTTCACTAACACAATACATTAATGTGACATACTAGTTTTAACAGACATTTGATGCATTTATATTTGGTCAGGAAATGAGTGATATTTAAACTGAACCATGATGCGTCCAAGCAAAATTATGAGTAGAATAATCAAACAATTATGGCATCAAAAACAAATTTTCAAAGAATCACTGCCAAATAATAAGGTGCAATAAAAAGGAAGATTACTTAGGTTAAAGAAGTGGCCAGAACCATCTGGAAGGGGCTCAACCTTCAACACCTTCCTGACCTGACCCTCCTCACTGCAAATGAACGCTGACACATTATAATAAGATCTAAGAATTATAGCATGCAAAAAACATTTCACAAACCGAAAAAACATGAAATCCAGATTTCAAGAACAAATGCAACACAAATAAATCAAAACGTGAATTGGTGTGTGGAAATCCCCTCTTGAACCTTAACTGCTAAATCCATATATTTTATCATTTTAACCTGAGCTACAGCAGTCAACAGGCCACAAGAGTAATGGCTATAAGTAGAAAAAATAAATTAATATTACAACATAGTTTAAAATATTATCCTAATCATGCCATCTTTATGGCCTTGTCCCATATTCTAGGACCATACACAAATATGCATCCATAAAAGAAGAGTATACTCCAGATTTATGGTCAGTCCATCACATTTAGTAAAAATGTTTTAAAAAAAGTCTCAAATATTTTGTCTGCAACATATCGAATCGCAATATTCACATATATTGCTGAACTACCGCCAATGCAGTGAACTACTGTAAAACCCACTCACAAAAACCTACTTTTCGTCTGTCACCATCCCTCCCTCCCCTCCATCAAAAAAAAAAAACAAAAATCCAAAAACCAAACTGATCTAAAAAAAAAAATAAGAGAAGGATTATTGATAGCATTGAAGCCAATAACAATAATAATAATAACAATAGTAACAATAATAATAATGATGATGATGATGATAAAGAAAAGATGACAACAATAAAATATTAATTATTACTAAAGGGGGCTCGCCATTCTACAATTGCTCTTACCCTGGTTCTTTAGATTCCTGAAAACCCTTGTAAGTGCTCTTTTCTACATAAAAAGGAAGTTAACTTTAAAATATAAGTAGAACTTAGCGTCCGTTTGTCATCATTTTTGTTTTATATTTTATGTTTTCAATTTTTTATAATGAAGAAAAATATTATGACAATACCTTTGTTTACGTTGCCAATTTTCTGTTTTTGTTGCCAACTTTAAGCTGTTATTAAAAAAAAAAACTAAAAACCAAATTTTATGATTTTTAGTTTTGTTTTTTAATTTTTGACAGGTGATTCCGAATAGCCCCTTAAAATACCATCGTTATTTAATTTAGAATATAAATTTTGGGAGCCATGGAGCATGCACTACTATTAATTATGGGCACTGCTCGAGTTAAATAACAATTTTACACCAAGTGCGAGAAAAACAACATCATGCCACATGTAGCAGAGTTTGCAGTAACAATATCTACAAGTACGAAGAGTGTAAATCTATCCTTATCTTTTGAAACTTGAAAGTATTACAAAACATTTTTAGATAAATTGATATTTCACTGATAGTTACCTACAGTGTGTTTTGGGTTATGATATAGGTATATGGCAACAGGATACATTACTTAAGAGGGGCCCAGTATTTTTTTTTTCTTTTTTGGGGTGGGGTGGTGGATTGTTTAAGCTTGGTCAGTTCACCATTTCAGATCGCAGTACACATGAACCACTTCATTGGTTCATAAGTTGGTACCCTATGTCAGATCATTTGAATTATTCACTTAGGATGGAACAAAAATAAAATTGAGTCACTCAAACATCTCTCTCTCTCTCTCTCTCTCTCTCTCTCTCTCTCTCTCTCTCTCTCTCTCTCTCTTGTCCCATTGCAGCAATATGAAGCCCTCTTCTCTCTCTTGTCCCAGGCTTCACAGCAAGAAGCCCTTTTTCTCTGCATCATAGGTTTAGCAGCCACACGAAGCTCTCCTCTCTCACCATGTCAGGCTTCACAACAACTATAATATTTTCACATGATTTTCAAAATTGTCATTATTTTTCATATGATTTTTAATTAGGGGGCTTGGATCCTCACCCGAACAATCCGGGACGGTAATGACCCATGAATCGGTACATGCAATCTGGAACAACCTAGGTAACTATGATTTGAACCTAAAGGAAGAAAACCCATTAGGTTGAAAAATGAAAAAGCAGTATATATATATATATTACATATACAAGTGCAATTATTTTGTAGACAAAAATGTTATTAGTTTTTAAGTGCAAGACAAACATCTCTAAAATAAACTAAATTCAATAAAATTAGAAAAAATAACGTCTAGAAAGCTTATTTAAGAAAAGCAAAGGATCAACAACAACAACAACAACAAAACCAAGCTTTAGTCCCACTAAGTGGGGTCGGCTATATGAATTCTTTTCCGCCAATTTATGCGATCATGGACTATTTCTTTTGATAGATTCAAAGATATTAAATCCTTACTCACTATCTCCTCCCAAGTTATTTTAGGTCTACCCCTACCCCTTCTATTGCCCCCCACAGTAACTAAGTTACTCTTCCTCACAAGTGCACTATAAGGCCTACGTTGCAAGTGTCCATACCATCTGAGTCGTCCTTCCCTTATCTTATCTTCTATAGGAGCTACACCTAACTTACCACGAATATGTTCATTCCTTAATTTATCTTTCAATGTTATACCACTCATCCATCTAAGCATCCTCATCTCGGCAACTTTTACTTTTTGGATATTATGTTTCTTCGTCGCCCAACATTCTGATCCATATAGCATAGCTGGTCTTATAGCTGTCCTATAAAACTTCCCTTTCAATTTTAAGGGTATTCTACGATCACATAGAACACTTGAAGAACTTCTCCATTTTACCCAACCTACTTTAACTCTATGCATTACATCATCTTCAATTTCTCCTTCAGCTTGCATAATAGATCCAAGGTATCGAAATCTACAAGTGCTATTTATTTCTTCATCATCAAGTTTAACTTTGTCTCTAATATTCCTCCTATCATTACTAAAATTACATTTCATATATTCTGTTTTATTTCTACTTATCTTAAAGCCTCTAGATTCCAAAACTTAGAATCGAAACTAAAAAAATGGACATATTTTTAGTAAAAAAAATAAAAACTAAGAAAAGCAAAGGATCGAAACTAAAAAAAAAAAAAAATCCATTTGACTAAAAAATAAAATTTAGGGCAAAAGACACCGACCTCCTTTGAGATTTGGCAAAAAGACATTGACCTCTCCTGAAATTTTAAAAATTCTAGGCCCTTGAAATTTCAAGAATTCTAGGAACCTCCACTTAAATTTGCCAAAAGACAATTTTTTTTAGGAAAGTCTATCTTTTTGACAAAGCTCAAAGGAGGTCTGTGGCATTTTCGAAGCTCAATGGAGGGTATGTGACATATTTGAAACTTTAGGGGTAGTTTTATCTTTTTGCCAAACTTCAAGGGAGGTGAATGTCTTTTGTCCTAAAATTAAATCCCAAAACAAAGTAGGCAAACTCCTCAAACATCTTCTAAAATTAATATGAATACACAATTTGTAGGGACCCAAACCTGGAAAAGAAAAGAAAATAAATAAAAGAGAGAAATAAAAGACAAGAAAGGAAAAAAAGGAAATCGGTTCGGCAAGACCCCAAACCGTCGATGGTTTCACTGAGCTCAAGAAAAACCGTCGACGGTTTCAGAAAACCCAAGAAAACTGTCGACGGTTTTCCTCTGGGCAGGCTTATTTAAGTAGTAAGCAATGTATTTTAATTCATAAATTTCATTCCTCTCTCTCTCTCTCTCTCTCTAAATTAGATTTTTGGACACTCTCTCTCTCTACTCTCACTCTCTCGAGTGGCTCTCTCTCTCTCTCTCTAAGATCACCCAGAGTCCATCATCGGTCCCCAATCATTTTTCCCTCTTCTCTCGGCTTGCCGGCTCATTTACGGCGGTGGGTTCAAAAACTAGGGTTTCTCATTTTCCGAACGTAAACAGCTTATTTTCAGGAACAGGTAAAGGGATTAAGTTATGTCAGGCCTTTTATTGAAATTGAACCAATTAAACTGTTCATAGGTATGTGTTTTCATGGTATCAATGGTTATTTCGAAATCCAACTGTTTAAAAGTGGGCTTTATAAAATATGGGTATATCATACAATATTTTGAATGAGATGAACGGTGGAAAGATTTGTTTTATGGTCATATCCGTGTTTTGGGAAAGAATCAAAGGATGAGGGATGATCATCTTCATATTTTTTTTTTTTTTTATAGGAAAATCTATATCTATATATGTGTATGGGCATGTTTTGAATAACTAGAATGTGGAGGTGATCATACCCTAGTTTTCATCATACGAACTAAATATACTATGAGTTATTTTCCTGGTTGTTTATCTTATTATGTTTTAATAATAAAAACGTGTGGCATGAGAATAATCTATATGATTTATTGCATCACTAAGCCTGAGTATGGTTGTGAGAATATATCGTGAAATTGTGATCCATACTAATTTATGGAAAATATGGGGTTTGATACGACGGCTGTATGCCGGGGTGTTGATATGATAGCTGAGAGCCGAAATTTATATGACGGCTGAATGTCGGGTTGTGATATGTTAAGTTTTGTACTAAGAGATGAAAATGAGATTTATATTACAATTTTTATTATTTAAATTGCATGATATGGTTTAAGAACCCTGAGGACCGATTGTAATGAGAGCACGGTACCGTTGCTAGTGAGTTGTTTGGCCAGGTGCAAACACACTGTAGTGGAAGTGTAGGTGGTCTCAGCCAGTTAGCCTGCGAAGTGTTGTTGTACCTTCCTTGGAGTCCGGATTAGGAAGTGGTAACTAGTAAGGCAATCGAACCTGCAACAGAACTTGCAGATGCCTGGAGACGTACTTGCAGATGATTACTTTGACCTTGTTTGGATTGATCACCCAAGCTAGGTTCAGCCTACAGATCGCACAACCCGTCATGGGGGTTAAGCATGGCGTTTGTCCCATGGGGTGTCTTCTATGCATATATGTGAATTTACGTAAACAGCATTATCTATCCATCTAACTAGTTTATACTGTGAGAATAAATGTGTACTTTCAACTGTATAAGTGTGAGTACAATTTACAAATGCTATCTTTGGTTAAATGAAGAAATGGATGTTTTTCGCTCCTACTAAAACTCATGTTAGCCACACCCTGATACTAATTTAATCCGTCTTACTAAGAGGTGTCTCACCCCAATGATCATTTGACTTTTCAGGAAATACCAGAGATCGTGCTTAGCAGGCTAAAGGGATTGAGTTTAGTTTGTCTAGTTTATGTATGTGGTTTGTATGGACGAAGTTGGTTTCTGTCTTCTATTTTTGAGTTTGTAATATGGGTATTTGGAGATTTCTATGTATAATAGTAGTCTAAAACTCTGGTAATGTTTTGGAGGATGTTTCATTTATTTCCGCTGCTTTTATATGATGATTATGGTATCAGGATTACAGATATTACTAAAGTAACACCCCGGGCCCCGCTTTTGGGCTCAGGGCGTTACACAATTTACCTAACTTTACACAATTTACCTAACTTCCAAAACATAAATTTTAGAAAAAAATAAAAACCTAAAAGTACCCTTCAAATAATAAAATTTAGGTCGCAAATCATACTTTAGAAACTGCAATAATTTATTGATATTTTAAATGGAAGAAATCACATATAAAGATTTTTTTTTTATAAAATAAAACAGTAAAAAATGCATGTGTTCAATAGATTTTATATACACAACATGGTATATATAATTTTTAAAATATTTTGCACAAGATTATTCATGTGCAATGCACACGTGACATTGACCAGTATGCGAACTTTTTTACAAATGGCACCATTCCAATTTATCTTTCGAAGTGTATTATTTTTCACTACATTGTTTCTGTTTGTAATAATGAATTAGAAAATCTGGGTATTATTGATGCATTTGGTACCAAGGCCCACGTGTATCAAAGAAACTTAAACTGTGCATCTTGCATAATATAAATTTTTTACATGCATGTTATAATATAAACCAAGACCGCTGTTGAGTGCTTCTAAGTCTCTCCCAGAGGTCTAATTTAGATATAGATAAAGGAATAGAACATGAAACAAAATTTTTCCTTCTCTAATTTTTCTTTATCATTCACAATCAAGAGACTAATATCGGGTTAACATTCCCATTATTCAAGGAGAAATCAAAATGAGCTGTAAAAATTCAAAAAAAAACCTTCCTTGGTGTCTAATTTAATGAATACAACATAATAAAGAAGGAAATTCTATTAGAAAAAGCAATTGACAGAACATACTTAAGTAATCATATAAGCCTAAAAATATTTGTTGTGGCCTAAAAAAATAGGAAAGAAAAGAAAAGGCAACATTTTTCAGTGCAAATTGAAAAAAAAAAAAAAATCCAACAGAACAAAAGTTTCTCCATATCAAAATTTAAAATAATGAATATTACACAGACGGTACCTTTTCCCTTTAAATGGGTCATGGAAAAATTCACAGGATTCCTTTGGACCAAGGCTAATTAAAGTTCCAATTTCAGTAACTGACAATGAGAATACCTGGAGAGATACAAAATCACACATTTTTTAATATTTCAAATAAACAAACCAAATTAAAGCATCATCATGCATGCCAAACACAACAATAGATCTCATAGTGTATCTAATAAAAAAAAACATCCATATAACCTGCCAAATTTTAATTATGTGTGGTCACACTATTTTTGCAAACAATTTTCTAATACACCTCAGTGTAGTAGTAGCAACTGTTGTAAAAAACTCAAGACAGATCATTGGGCACAAAACATTATCCATTTTCATATTTCAACCCTTTGGGAGCGAAAAGGAAACAAATTTTGCAAGGTTGGTTGTGACAGCTGCTGTCATGCCAATGAAGGGAGAAAAACAAAGTTCAACCAAAAAATCACACACACTTACGCTGATGCCATGCCCAAATCTGGATTAAGTAAAAGCTGCTGCTATAAGGGCAACAAATAAGAAATTTGACTGCCAATGTACGTACATAAATAATTAACCTCTAAGCAATAAAGAGATTAATTACAAATTCAAAAATTATAAAAATAGACGGCTGTCAATTAGCAAGGCAAGCATAAAAAACATAAACAAAGTGACCAACAAACAATGCAGAAATTTTTACAAGGAGAAAAAGAGAAAATCAAACAAACAGTCTTAAGACCCAAACAGAACCAATTATTGATTCTAGACATAAAATCATCGAGTCCAATGCAAGCTTGAAATGCTAGGAATGTCCTGCCAAAATGGGCCCTACTAAGAGGTTTAGTCTCACATCAAGTGTGTAGATTATTTCAAGTGCTAAAACCATCCAAATATGCCTCCAAAAATTAGCACCTTTTGGAGTGTTATGTGGGATGTAAGTCTTGATGGGATCATTTTTGCAGGTCAAAAAAAATCCCTGCAATTTTCTTTTGAGAGGGCGTAACAGCAAATGTGCAATATAACAAATCATAGATTCTATAATTCAGATGAAGCATTCAAAAACTGAGGAACTGTTTTTCAAATGTTACTTTATAAAAGGTCAGCCTTTGAATACAAAAATTTTAGAAGAATAGGTGATCATGCAATGTATTGAGAGGATAGGATGAGAGTTTGCACAACTAACAAAAAAAATTTTTGAGATAGGTCTGTTTCAAGAGAATACGGCCAAATAGGATCCAGACAAAGATTGATTGATACAATCAGAACTGTAGAGGGATTAGTATCCCTTTTCCAAAACAAAGTGTTAACAATGTACATACAAGTACAAAAGGAAAACTGAAACTGGTATGTAAGATACCCATATTCACTTACAAGTTAGATCAATACATACGAAATCTATAAATAGATTGGAAGTCCCCAACCACAAAACGCTGGAAGGTTTGAACGAATGGCACCCACATTCACTAAAGAGTGATGAGGCCTTTCGAAAAGCACTGCAATAGAACAAGCTCAATTAATTCTGCAAGAGATCTTGAGATGAGTCCATTGTGTTTGTTAATTAGTTTATTTGGTCTCAAACATTTGATTTGATACAACAGCATTTTTCTACGTTCAATAGAAGACCTCACTTCCATTTATTGATGGATCCATACCCAGTCAAAGCAGACGGCTACTGCTTCTTCAACATCTACGGCGCCGGCTGCTCCTCCGTCACCCTTTGCTGCTCCACCTACTCTTCCGGACATGTTGACATTAAGCCACCGCCCGTTGAATTTTTGCTCCCCCTTGTGTATATATATATATATGTGTGTGTGTGGAGTTGTGATATGTGTGAAGTGAGAAGTGAGTGTGGTGAGTTGCAGCGCGCATAAGAGAGTTGAGTGAGAGTTGAGTGATTGTATCCTCCTCCTCCTCTGTATTTTTTTCCCAGTACATAGTAATCTCTCGCTCCCGTGGACGTAGGCCGGAATTTGGCCGAACCACGTAACTCTAGTGTCAATATTGGTGTGTGTGTGTGCTTTATTTATTTTTATCCATTAATTACTTGATCTGTAAAACCCCAACAAAGTGGTATCAGAGCGTATTGTTGGAGTAGAATTTCAGATCGGAGAAAATTCCCAGATTTTGAGCCTCTATCCAGTAGCTTAAAATTTAATTTTGAGGCTACCATCGAACTCCTCTCATCCAGACGAAGCTAACAGTGTCAACCGGAGCTCCAAACGACATCAGACGACGTCACACACGCCTACACGCGCCACCAACATCCGAAGGACGTTTCCACGCTCCCATACGCGCCTCCACGCGCCGGCTGCTGATCGGGAAGTAGGGTCACGCACGTTCACGCGCCGACGAACGTCCGGTGCACATCGCAGGAGGAAGACGACGGCCACGTCAGCGCCACGTCGCCCGGGACCCGCGCAGCGTCAGCGTCCAGTCAGCCTGCCGCGTCAGCGCCACGTCGCCCGACCACGTCAGCCGGCCGCGCCCAGTCAACGACACGTGGCGCCTAGCCAGCAACCCGGGCAGTGCCACGTCAGCAGCTGAGTCATCCGCCACGTCAGCTCGGGCCCCACGCACGTCATCAGTGGGCCCCACAGTGCCACATCAGCATAGTTGACCAAGAGTTGACCAGTTTGACCGAAGTTTGACCAGGCTTTTCAAGGCCATTCCAGGTCCGTTTTTCGAACAACTTAAGCCATTTCCAAGGTTTTCGACCGTTCCGGACGCAACCGTATATTCGGTTTCTCAAGATTCTGTACCAATTTTTCGGTACAAGCAAGTTAGTGCTTAAAATCAATGGAGGAGTCAGACTCAGGTACTATGATCAAGCTCACAGCCTCCAATTACACTCTGTGGAGGTCTCGGATGGAGGATCTCCTTAATTGTAAGGATCTGGCAGACCCTTTGGATTATAAAGGTATGAAATCAGATTCTGTCAAAGATGATGATTGGAGAAGAATGAATAGGAAAACCATTGGTCAAATCAGGCAATGGATTGACCACAAGGTATATCATCACATCGCACAAGAGACTGATGCTTATAGTCTTTGGGAGAAGCTGGAAAACATGTACCAGGCCAAGACTGCCCGCAACAAAGCCATGTTAATGAGACGGCTTGTTAATCTGAAGTTAAAAAGCGAGACCTCTATAGCTGAACATACTAGTGAGTTCCAAAACCTAGTAAATCAGCTTTCATCTGTGAAGATGGATCTTGGCGATGAAGCATAAGCATTGCTGCTTCTTAGCTCCTTACCAGACAGTTGGGAGACATTGGTTATTACTCTCAGCAATTCAGCTCCTAACGGCAAACTTACCATGGCGATGGTAAAAGATGCCTTATTCAACGAAGAGGTCAGGAGAAAAGAAACAGGTGCAGATCAGTCACAAGCCTTTGTTACTGAAACCAGAGGCCGACCTCAAGAAAGTACCAGTACCAGAAGTCGAGGTAGAGGCAGAGGTAAAAGCAAATCTAGAGGAAGATCCCAAGATCGCGGCAGATTCAGTGATGATAAAAATTGGCAGAGAGGGAAAATCTCTTGTTACTATTGTGGCATTGAAGGCCACATGAAGAAAGATTGTCGAAAATTTCGGCGGGATCATGGTCAAAGCCGCCAGCAACAAAATAAAGAGGAAGGTGAGAACTCGGTCACCTTAACCCAAGATATATCAGTTTTTTCAATTAATGAAGATGCATGTTGTCATATTGGGAACCACGACACTGAATGGGTAGTAGACACAGCAGCCTCCTACCATGCCACTCCCCACAAAGAATTCTTCACGATGTATAAATCTGGAGATTTTGGTACAGTAAAGATGGGGAACACTAGTTCTTCTCAGATCGTGGGAATCGGAGACGTGCAGATTGTGGCCAATATTGGTTGCACCATAACACTAAAGGATGTTCGACATGTCCCAGATCTTCGACTCAACCTTATTTCTGGGGCAGCCCTTGATAAACAGGGCTATGAAAGCTACTTTGGGAAAGGTGCTTGGAAATTGTCAAAAGGTAATTTGACAATAGCACGAGAACACATTTGCTGCACATTGTACAAAATGCAGATGAAGATTTGTACTGATGCCATCAATGCAGTGGAAGATGAAGCATCACCAAACCTATGGCATAAGAGACTCGGACACGTGGGTGAAAAAGGGCTCCTTACACTGGCGAAGAAGGCATTTATCAAAATCACAAAAGGTATTGCCTTAAACCCATGTGATCATTGCTTATTTGGGAAACAGCATAGAGTTTCATTTAGTTCCTCTATGAAGAGAAGGTCAAAGCCATTGAGTTTGGTACATTCTGACGTATGCGGACCCATTGAAGTAGAATTTATCAGCGGCAACAGGTATTTTGTTACCTTTATTGACGACGCTTCAAGGAAGGTGTGGGTATATTTTCTGAAAATAAAGGACCAGGTATTTAAATATTTCAAGGAATTTCATGCTATGGTGGAGAGGCAAACAGGGAAGAAATTGAAGTGCCTCCAGACAGACAATGGAGGCGAGTATACTTCCAACGAGTTCAGAGCATACTGTACTGAACGTGGTATTAGGCATGAAAAGACGGTCCCACGTACCCCACAACATAATGGTGTAGCTGAGAGAATGAATCGGACCATTATGGAGAGAGTTAGAAGTATGCTCAATATGACTAAATTACCTAAGCCATTCTGGGGGAAAGCTGTTCGTGCCGCATGTTACCTTATCAACAGATCACCGTCAGCACCACTTAATTTTGGAATTCCAGAGAAAGAATGGACCAGAAGAAAAATTTCTTACACTCATCTAAGAGTGTTTGGGTGCAAAGCTTTTGCATATATATCTAATGAACAGAGGCAAAAGCTCGACGTGAAGTCCATTCCATGTATCTTTATTGGCTATGGAGATGATGAATTCGGCTACAGATTATGGGATCCAGAGAGGAAGCAGGTCATCAGATCGAGAGATGTGGTTTTCCATGAAAACCAGGTGTTTGAGGACTTTGAACCACAAACAAAGTCTAACAGCCTAGTTCCAGTGCTCCAGTCATTGTAACAAATCCTACACCATCATATTCTCTCACAAACCATGGAGAATTGCAGGATGATCCTTTGGAAACAGATGTAGACGGTGTTGAGCAGGGGGAGCAACAACCCCCTCCACCAGAAATTGCAGAATCATCACATCAGTCAGATGATGAAGTATATCCTCCTCCAGAAGAAGTTGAGTCCAGAAGATCTGAAAGAGGTCGTGTTCTGATTCCGTCGAGAAGATATCCAGAATCAGAATATCTTTTACTCACTGATGAGGGGGAGCCAAAAAGTTTCCAAGAGGTCCAGTCTCATACCGACAAAGCTAAATGGATAGAAGCTATGAAAGCAGAGGTGAATTCTTTACATAAGAATCAAACGTATGAGCTGGTAAGACTTCCCAAAGGGTAGAGAGCACTAAGGAACAAATAGGTGTTCAAGCTTAAGAAAGATGGTAGTGGACAAATTGTGACGCATAAAGCCAGATTGGTCGTCAAAGGTTTCGAACAGAAGAAAGGCGTTGACTTTGACGAGATATTTTCACCAGTAGTGAAAATGACAACAATTCGAGTCATACTCGGATTAGTAGCCAAGTTAAATCTAGAGCTTGAACAAATGGATGTGAAGACAGCCTTCCTACATGGAGACTTGAAAGAAGACATCTACATGGAGCAACCAGAAGGATTTGAAGTTCCAGGAAAGGAACACCTAGTCTGCAGGTTGAAGAAAAGTCTCTACGGCCTTAAGCAAGCACCGAGACAATGGTATAGAAAATTTGACTCTTTCATGGTGAGTCACGGATACAAGAGGACTGCAGCAGATCAGTGTGCATATGTTCAAATATTTCCGGATGGTAGTCTTGTCATACTACTACTCTATGTTGATGATATGTTGATCATTGGTTAGGATGCAAGTAAGATCAACAAGTTAAAGATGGAGTTGTCTAAGTCTTTTGAAATGAAGGACTTAGGCCCAGCTCAGCATATCCTAGGCATCAGGATCCGTCGCGACAGGAAAGCCAGAAAGTTATGGTTATCACAGGAGAAGTATATTGAACGGGTAATCAAAAAGTTCAACATGGAAAGTGCCAAGCCAGTAAGTACTCCACTGGCTAATCATTTCAAGTTAAGCAAGAAGTTGTCTCACTCATCAAGGGAAGAAATGTCAATAGTCTCATACTCATCAGCAGTTGGAAGCTTGATGTACGCAATGGTGTGTACGAGACCAGACATTGCCCACGCTGTAGGCGTTGTGAGCAGGTTTCTTTCCAATCCAGGGAAAGACCATTGGGAAGCTGTGAAATGGATTCTCAAGTATTTGAAAGGTACATCGGGATTATGCTTATGTTTCGGGGAAACTGAACCAATCTTGGAGGGTTACACTGATGCAGACATGGCTGGTGATCTTGATGGAAGAAAGTCCACATCAGGTTTTTTGTTCACCTTTGCAAGGGGAGCTGTATCATGGCAGTCAAAATTGCAAAAGTGTGTTGTCCTATCAACAACAGAAGCAAAATATATTGCCGCAGCGGAAGCTGGGAAGGAGATGTTGTGGGTAAAACGGTTTCTTCAAGAGTTAGGAGTCAAACAAGAAGAATACAAGGTACATTGTGATAGTTAGAGTGCACTGGACTTGAGCAAGAATTCAATGTACCATTCCCGAACAAAACATATTGACATTCGCTATCATTGGATACGCGAAGTGATGGAACAACAACTGTTGAAGTTAGTCAAAATTCATACTAAAGAGAATCCGGCAGACATGTTAACAAAGGAGGTAACTTATGAGAAGCTCCAGCTATGCAGGGATATAACTGGAATGGACGTCAATTGAAGATTAACATATTATTCTCCTCCTATGGGTATGGAGGGGGAGAATTGATGGATCCATACCCAGTCAGAGCAGACGGCTACTGCTTCTTCAACATCTACGGCGCCGGCTGCTCCTCCGTCACCCTTTGCTGCTCCACCTACTCTGCCGGACATGTTGACATTAAGCCACCGCCCGTTGAATTTTTGCTCCCACTTGTGTATATATATATATATATATATATATATATATATATATATATGTGTGTGTGTGTGGAGTTGTGATATGTGTGAAGTGAGAAGTGAGTGTGGTGAGTTGCAGCGTGCATAAGAGAGTTGAGTGAGAGTTGAGTGATTGTATCCTCCTCCTCCTCTGTATTTTTTTCCCAGTACATAGTAATCTCTTGCTCCCGTGGACGTAGGCCGGAATTTGGCCGAACCACGTAACTCTGGTGTCAATATTGGTGTGTGTGTGCTTTATTTATTTTTATCCATTAATTACTTGATCTGTAAAACCCCAACATTTATCTCAGTTACCATGGTGAAATCTGGCATGCATGCCGCTCCTTGTTTTCACCATATATATATTTGGGGATCAAGGAAGACCAATAGAATAACAACCCCTTGGTTCTTTTTCCATTTTTTAGTGAAGATTGTCACAATGTTCAGAAAATATGTTCACGCTTTATATCCCCTGAACATAACCAAAGAAGCCCCAACAATTGAAATACTTATAAAGCTCCATCTTTTACAAACAATGAAGGAATTGATCACCTGCTTTCTGCCCCAATCATATTGACGAACACCTGAAGCAGGAGCAAACTGAAGTAGAGCATAACCTTCCTTCGACAATTTCAACGCCCCTGACTGCACCATACACCAAACGAAATAAGAGTTCAAATTGCTAGGCCACTAAAAAAACTCCAGATAGAAACTGTTCAAAACTCAGAAACGCCTTCTTACAATAAACATATTCAAACGTCAATCAAACATACATCTAAAGAAGTAAATTCCGGAGCTTTCGGTTCCACCGTCAGAGCTGCCTTTCCTTTGTATATCGAGTGACCGACGTAAACCCTAGGCGGCAATGCTCCACCTACACACAAATCCAACCAGTAACACACTGAACGCTTAAGAAAAAAGGGGAGTAGGTTTTGAAGCCCAACTCTTACTTGGGAGCTTCGGCTGCTTACACTAAAAAAATCCCAACCACCCCCCCCCCCCCCCCCCCCAACGCAAAAAAAAATTCTGTGCTAGCTGCTTTAGGCACTGTGGATGAATTTTGTTCTCCCAAAAAATTTCCCGCATTTTCTCAGCAATCCAAACGGAGAAGTTAAAGTCAAGTAGGAAAAGACAAAAAGCGGGGGGGGGGGGGGGGTGGGGGTGGTGGTGGTGGTGTGGGGAGGGGGAGTGGGTGGTTGTGGGGAGCTAGGAGCGAACAGTCACCTCCTCCTCCTCCTCCTCCTGGAGAGTGGCGAGCAAACGAAGAGTCGTTCGGGGGCGTAGAAGAAAACTTCTGCTGCTCGAAGTAATCGGAGTGGCGGCAGTTCAAGGAGAGCTTATTGTTCCGAGACTTTGCAGCGGAGAAGTAAGAGGAGTGGGGACAGAGGAGGTTGTCTAGCGAGGAGAGTGAACCAAGAGAGCAGACCCTAGGGTTTCGCAGGGCGAGCGTAGAAGGAGAAGACGGAAGATTCAGTTGCAGCATTCTGCTTGTGTATCTTGTTGTTCCTCTTTACTTAATCAGCTGTGGGCTCTTCGCAGTATCCTCCCTCTCTCTCTCTCTCTCTCTCTCAATGATTTCTAATTTTGGGTGTCCGGAAGAAGGATTTTGAATTTTGTAGGAGAATTCGGGCAGAAGACCTTCCCGCTGACACGCGGCGTAATTCTATATCTATCCATTCCACACCGCGCCTTAAAGAGATGAAGCTGCACAGCACTGGCAAGCGGCACAAACCAAAAACGACGCCGGCTTAAAACCGCCAAATTGGCGTCGTTTTGATAAACAATATAATATATACATACATGCACTTTGGTTAGAGCATGAGAATTGAGATATATAAGAACCTTTTTATGACATTCTTAAGATTAAAAAATATATATATATATTTAGGGATCACCAAAGTATTATGCAAATTTAAGCGTCATAGAGGTAAAGTGCTCTTAAAAATTCTTTGGAGATAAGTGCAACAAGAACTCTTTCTTCTCATGGTTAGAAAGTTTAAAACAATTTTCTCCTTTTTTGTGCTTTTCTTTTACCTTCTCTTCTGTTTGTAAACTCTACGTGACAAACATATTTACAAATCAATTAGTTAACCACAACTTTATCTCTGCACTCTCATGTATCATATTGAAAAAATCCTCTGACCACATAACTTCAATCTAGAAGACATATATATATATATATATATATATATATATATATATATATTAATTAAGAAGCTTCAGGTTTAAATTTGTATTGAATTCAAATTTTTCTTGAATTTAAAAAGGATGCAATACTAAATCATGTTTAAATTTGTCCAAATCCACAAATCCAAAATCTATACTCCCAAGTGAAAAAATTTAAACAAAAGGAGGCATAAAGTGAATACTGATACCAAAAATGCTCAAAATTTTTGCACTAATTATTTCTGCTCCAATTAAGTAGAAAGTGAATAAAATTTTTGTTTGTGTACCCATCTAATTTCATCAATTTTGGCTTGTTGGAGACGTCATTAGGCTTGATCCGAGTATTAAAACCATGACAAAATGGAAGAAAACAATGTTTTCCTAAGCTCTCCTTAATTCAGATCCTAGCAAGAAAAATGAAGGAAGAATTTGTCCCTCTACCTATAGACTAATTTGCTGCCATTTTGGTTAACATTGAAATCCACAAGCTTCTTCATCCCAGACCCCATTGTGAATTTTGAATGCTAGGCAGTGGGTACTTCTCTGAGTTATATCACATCAGTCATTTCAGTCCCTGGCAGAGGAACAGGAGGAGAATTTGGTACAGCTATTTAAAATGGGGAGGAGGTATAATTTCGAGAGCAGAATATTGAACAGAAAAACTCTGATTAGATTGTTCGCAATGTAATTCAAAGGTGCATGGACTTTGTATCAAGCCAGCATGTGCTTGTGTTTGTCGACAAGAAAAATGCCCACTCACACAGAATTGGAAAACCACAACTGAGCGGCATAAACTGTTTACAGGATGCACAAGTTAACAGGGCAAGGGTTTAATGTCTTTTCCAGAGAAACTTGACAGCTCCTCATTACCAGTTCAATCTTCAAATTTAAGAATGCTTTGCAATGGGATCTTTACTTCTACTAGGGCATGTCCTACTATTATGCCCTTTCTCTTGGCACAGCCTGCATGCGTATTCCCTACCTCCAGATGCCAAAAGGCCCTTCTTTGCTTTAGTATTCTGCACCTTAAAACTAGTGGCTTGAGAGCATGTCCTGCTATTATGCCCACTTTCTCCACAAATCCTGCAGCGATGATGCTTTGAAACTTTGCCGTCGGTATCTCTTGACTTCCGACAGGTTCTTCTGTTATGGCCCTTTCCCCCACATACACTACATCTGAATCGCTTGTCTTTCAATTTAAGTTCTGGGCAGTAGTATCTTCGGTGACCTTCATGTCCACAGTTTTTGCAGTAAAATTTAACTCCTGCATCAGGAAAAAACACGCAGCAACTATGAAGTAAATAATTTTTCTTCTTTCAATAATCCGAACTGTGATGAAAGGAACTTTTTTTTTTTCCCAAAGCCTGATGTAATCAAGCAGAAACCTTGGATGGTCTAGACTACAGACTCTGGATTGTTGAATAGAAGCTGTGCCCTGACTATTAAGTCATCAAGTGCTTGCCTGCATTAGCTCTATTAAAACTCCACACAGTTCATCGTAACAATTCCTAACGACAAAGTAAATTCTTTGCAAGTAGGCAAAATACAATATATAAAATCAGCTCTGGGGAACTTCAACAATCATCTTTCCTCCAAACATGACTTTAAACTCAAAATAAAATATCAATCAACTATAAGAATGTGATTTAGATGTTGAAGGCTAGTCTAAAAATAATTTGTCCTAAAATTACATTTAATTGAAAATTTTCCCAAGTGGGTATTCATTCAATGAAAAGTAGTAAACACTGAAAAAATCAAATTATACAGAATGAGCATTGGATGGCATAAAATTTAAGCAGATATTTGAATCCTGAACCATTAAAATCAGTACTACTCATCACCAACATGCAACTGAGGTGGAATTGTCACAAATGGAAACAACTAAAGAGATGCACTAAGAAATGAGAAGATGCAACTCCAAAAATTTTTAAATTAAACAAAAACATGTTTATCTTTAAAAAAAAAATTAACACTTAACAAATTTACCAGTTAAAAGTTGCATCATGTATATGTGCTGCGCAGGAGGGCCAAAGGAATAAAACGTGCAAGTTTGACTAAAATCCTACAGCAATAAATGGAGCGTATGAACTAATCTCAGAAATTATTGAACCAACCTTTCATTGCAATGCTTCTCTTGTGACGATTATCTGGATCACGAAAGAAAGCTTTCATAGCTTCAGAAGCACGCTTTCTTGCTGCAGCAGTTCCTTTGGTTTTCTGAATGAAAAATATAGACATTAAATACATCAACGAGAATCTTTTCATTTTCCACAATGTTAATTACAAACTACAGAGCACTTTCATAAATTAAAGGTAATTCCAGCTGTTAGAGGTTATTTATGTCTTTAAGTATTATTATTATTAAATGTACGTTAATTAGTGAGAATTAGTAAGGGTATTATTGTCATTAAAATATATTTAATTTGTATTATAAATAGAGGGAGAGACCTATCTTCAAGTTAGGTCATTCATTTTAATCAAAATCTCAACACGGTATCAAAGCATGATCCAACCTAAATCCTATCATATTCGGCTGTCACCGGAAAAACACATTCTCATCGCTGCCCTTCTCAGATCCACCTCCATCCTTCATTATTTCACAAAACTAACCATATAGCCAAAAACAGAACCCTCCAAAGCCTACCCAAACAAAACCCCATTTCCAGAAACAGCCCCACGCACCCCCACACGTTGGCCAACTGCCAGCAGTGCTGAGCCCATGCACCAGTGCATGAGAGAGTTTCCAGCCACCCTTTTCTTTTTCTCTTTCTTTTTTTTCCTCTCCCATGTTCTAATTCCCTCTCTAGATAATATTATCAAGTTATTGAACATGTTTTTTGTCCAAAGATCCAACCTTTTTCGACCACACACTCGTGGTAATTCATTAATTTTTGTTTGGTGCTCGTAAAGGCTTCTTTGTGGGTTTCTTGGAGCAATGGCAGTGTTTGCAAGTTACAATTGTGAGACTGTGGCAGTGCTATCTCAGTTGGTAAGTTGTTCACCTCATCCGTGGTTGTGTCGGTGCTTCACATAGTTTGTGATTGTCCCGATTAGTTTTAATTGTTCTTCTTGTTTGACATTGGTGTGGCTACAAGTTTGGGAGTATTGGAATGGACTCTATAAATCCCAACAACAACTCAAAAGTTGGATGGAAAGAATTATGTTCAATGGTCTAAATTAGTTCGGGTTTATTTAGCAGGATTAGGAAAATCTGACTACGTGCTCCAATCTGACCCTTCTGATGAAAAGAGAACAAAAGCGTGGATTCAAGAAGATTTCCTCGATTGTTTCCCTCTTGTGGAATTTGATGGAGCCATAAATTGCACGGATGTGTATGCATTTAGATACATGCAAGGAGATTGGGGATTATGTCAAGCTTCTATACTCTAGTAACATTACACATATGTATGATTTATCCTAGGAGTACTTCTAGTTACAACAAGGAGATTGGAGCATTACAGATTATTTTGG
Organism: Malania oleifera; assembly: GCF_029873635.1. NCBI lineage: Eukaryota > Viridiplantae > Streptophyta > Magnoliopsida > Santalales > Ximeniaceae > Malania > Malania oleifera. Next base: position 69,946,379 of record NC_080428.1, read on the forward strand.
AGAGAGGAAGCATATTCATGAGGAGCTTAATGTCGTGCAACCTGTAACTGCCGACAACCTATAACTGTCAACGTTCATAAAATGCAGAAGCAGAGAGAGCAGATGGCAGCTCTTCGGGTTCTAGAGGGCTTAAGACACGAATTTGAGGCAGTCCAGTCCCAAATTCTTAGTAGTGCAGAGTTGCCATCATTTGCCGATGTTTATTCTCATGTCCTTCGTGCTACCTTTAGCACACATTTTTCCCACTCTTGCATCTAGCTTTGAGAGGACAACCATTGCTACATAGGGTGATTTTAGTACTCTACCAAACAACCACAGAAGTTATCGAGGTGGTTCAAGTAGTCATGGTGGTAGAGATGGACAAGGTAGAGGCACTCCTCGCAGGTGCACTCATTGTGGACGAAGTAATTACACTATTGAGCAATGTTGAGATCTCCACAGTAGACCTTCACGCGTTGCCAATGCAGTCACCGCCAATTTCACACCTTTGGATGCAGCCAATGCAGCCACCACCAACTCCACGCCTTTGGGGCCAAGTGGGAGACAACGTACTGTATCCATGTTAGAGGAAGAGTATTCCAAGCTCCAGCAGCATCAAGTGTCAGTGCGTCACAACAAGCTTCTCTTCCCATTGCATCTCTTGTCCAAACAGGTAATCCCACGGTCTGCCTATCATCAAGTACTTCTCGTCCTAGTCCTTTAGTGATAGACTCCGCTGCCAATGATTATACCACAGGTATACCTAATTTCTTCTCCACTCTTCAAAATCCTGCAAATTTGCCTTGTGTTACTCTTGTTGATGGATTCACCACTGCAGTCAAGGGAATTGGGACTATAAATCCCACTTCTACTATTTCTCTTCCTTCGGTTTTGTATATTCCCAATTTCCTTTCAATCTTATGTCCGTTAGCAAGATTACTAAATCCATAAATTGTTTAGTGACATTCTCCCCTAATTTTGTGGTTATTTAGGATTTGAAGATGAGGAATACGATTGGTGGACGACATGTAGCTGGTGGACTTTATCACTTTGAGCCGCTATCTCCTTCTACCGCCTGCACTAGTGCTGCAACACCTCTTCAAATTCATTGTCGTCTTGGCCATCCTTCACTGGAAAAGTTAAAACATCATGCTCCTAATTTGAGTTTTGTGTCTAGTATTGATTGTGAGTCTTGTTAGTTAGGAAAGCACCATCATGTCCCTTCATTTCCCAAGTTCATAAATGCTACAAGCCCCTTCATGTTAGTTCATTATGATGTTTTTCAAGTTGGGTTTCTGGTACTTTGTAACCTTTGAGGATGATTATTGAAGAATGACTAGGCTATATTCAGTAAAAGATCATTCCAAGTTATAACATGTATTTTGAGTCTTTTGTTCTAAAATAAAGACTCAATTTGGTTTGCCAGTTTGAATACTTCAAAGTGATAATGCTAAAGAGAATTTCAGTGCACAATTCACTACTTATATGATTCAATTTGGCATTGTCCATCAATCATCCTATGCTCACACTCATAAAAAAAAATGGGGTTGTAGAGAGGAAAAATGGACACATCCTTGAAATCTGACTTTATCAAATGCATGTACATAAAGTGTTTTGGAGTGATGTTTGTTCATCAACTAACTGGGGTGGATAAGTTGGATCCTCATGCTATAAAATGTGTCTTTCTAGGCTACTCATATGCTCAAAAGGCTTATCGTTGTTATAGTCCTATGCTACATCGTTTTTTCTGTTTCTGCTGATGTTACCTTCTTTGAGTCTACACCTTACTACACCCAATCCCTAAGTGCTCCTGATCTCAATAAGTCTCTTCCTCTGCCTAATCTTCCAAATTCTATTTTGTTGTCCTTGCCCAACCAACCATCTGAGTCTCGATGTAGTTTGAGTCCTTCTCATCATCTTGATCATCCTAATTTGCGGGTGAATTCACGATGGCCGCTCCAAGGGAGAAAGTTCCCTCTAGCTTCTACTACCACGCCTTTGGTTTCCTCATTAGATGATCATATTTCCCATGATGTTGATCCTCCTATTTCTATTCGAAAAGGTAAATGCACATGTACTCAACATCCCGTTTTCAACTATGTTTGTTACAACTTCTTATCACCTCCTATTATTGTTTTGTTACTGCTCTATCATCTACTACTCTTCCTAAATCTATTTCAAAAGCCTTAGCCCACTCTGGATGGAGGAATGTTGTGGTTGAAGAGATAAATGCTTTACAGGACAATGGCACTTGGGACTTGGTATCTCTTCCTCCTGACAAGTCTGTGGTTGGTTGTCATTGGGTTTACACTGCGAAAGTCAACCCTAATGGTTCTATGGCTTGTCTAAAGGTCCGTCTTGTTGCTAAGGGGTATACTCAGGTGTATGGTTTCGATTATTCTAACACTTTTTCTCCAGTTGCCACACTTACATTAGTACGTCTATTCATCTCCTTGGCTACTACTTGTCACTAGCCTTTGCATCAGTTAGACGCAAAGAATGTCTTCTTGCATAGTGACCTTGAGGAGGAGGTCTATATGGAGCAAACACCTAGTTTTGTTGCTCAAGGGGAGTCAGGCTTAGCATGTCAACTCAAGAAGGCACTATATGGTTTAAAACAGACTACCAGAGTTGTACTACTTGAGCTTGGTCTTCAATGGTGTGTAGTGGATCATTCTGTGTTTTATCATCATACTTCATCAGATAGGATCCTTCTTGTTGTTTATGAGGATGATATTGTTATTACAGGTGATGATGATAAAGGTATTTAGAGTCTCAAACTTTTTCTATAACCTTAATTTCAAACCAAAAAATTTTGGACCGTTGAAATACTTCTTGGGTATTAAAAGTATATAGATCCCATATGGGAACTGTTTTTTCATAGAGAAACTAGATTGTTGGGATCTAACCGGTTGACACAACCATGGATCCTAACAGCAAGTTAGTGTCAGATATGGTTGATTTACTACCTAATCCTAAACAATACCGGAGACTTGTTGGAAAGTTGAATTATCTCACAGTCATTTGAGTGAATATATCTTTTGCAACAAGTGTTATGAGTCAATTTCTAGATTCTCATAGTACAAGTCATTGGGATGCAGTAATTCGCATCTTGAGATATCTCAAAGGTGCATCTCGGAGAAGTTTTTAATATTGTCAAGGTCACACTTATATCCATGGATATACAAATGCAGATTGGGCCACGTCACCTTCTGACTAAAGATCCACAACCAGATACTGTATCTTGGTTGGTGGTAATTTGGTTTCTTGGAAACAAACTGTGATGGCCCCGGTTCAAGTGCTAAATCAAAATATAGAGATATTACTTACAGCACTTGTGAACTTGTATGGTCATGTTGAAAGAATTGGGTTTTTCACATTCTCAGCCAATGAAATTGATGTGTGATATCAAGTTGCACTTCATATTGCCTCCAACCTAATCTTTCATGAGCAGACAAAGCATATTGAAGTTGACTGTCATTTTGTTCGAGAAAAACTTGTGCAGAAGTCTGATATGCAGCTTGCTAATTTGTTTACCAAAGTTTCGGCGTACTTGTGTTAAATTTATTTGTAACAAGCTAGGAGCATATAACATTTATGCTTCAGCTTGAGGGGGAGTGTTAGAGGTTACTTATGTCTTTTAGTATTATTATTATTATTAAGTGTGTTAGTATGTTAATAGTGAGGGTTAGTATTATTGTCATTAGAATGTCTTTAATTTGTATTATAAATAGAGGGAGAGACCTATCTTCAAGTTAGGTCATTCATTTTAATCAAATTCTCAACACTAGCAAATTCATTTAGTGTTGTATCATACACAACACATTCTTTTTCTTTTTAGGAAAAAAGGGTTAAATAAAATCTGAAAAAAGAGAGAGAAAAAAAAAGTGTATATTAAATTATTAATACTTGTATACTTCTCATCTTATGCAGTTAGCGAATTCGGTGATGAAAATATGAAAATTCACATTTCTACTTCATATTCAGTTCTGAACACTTGTGCCACATGGTTTTGTTCTTAACATGCCATTTCTATGATACAAAATTACCATCCTAAATAAAAATCTCAATGTTACCAATAGGAATAAATCAATATTTTCAAAAGTCACAACTTTGATCATACTGTCACAAGTTTATGCTCTGCAGTAAACTATTAGCTCTGTGTGGAAGTATGGAATCCAAGCCTTTGGATTTAGATTAAACAGATTTGTGCTAAATTCAATACAGTTTCATATTATGTTTTGTTCAAATCCACAAATCCAAATCCAAGGTTCAAACTCCAAACTCTCAAACACTAGGTTAGTTTTTTTGAAGACTAAAGTACTTTTGTTTGACCGTCTTCTAGTGGATTGCAGAAATTTACCAATGGGAAATCTTATAAATACTACAAATCAGAAAAAGAGAAGTGCAAAATACATACATGTGTCAACCAAAGTTTTAATTGATATGGATCTATATTCTAAAATAACTGTCAGCATAATCGGTTTTGAATACTGGAATTTCTGAAATGCGAGATATTTTAAAATTCCATACCTTAATTGCAGCCACCCTTTGCGCGTGAAGGATAGGATCACGGTGGATAATCTTCATTCTCTTACTAAATAACCCAGTTGTGGCATTGAGGCTCTGCAATCATCCAACTAAACAAAGAAAATTACCACAGCCAATATAGTAAACTGCTGCCATTGATTAAATACCTAGCACTATCAAAGGAAACAATAAACAAACATCTCAATTTATAAAGTCAAGCCAAATTTAGCATGGTACAGAATCTTTACTTGTGACCACTTAGAGAACACATCATGCATGTAATTGGAAACAGAGAAAGCACACAATCATACTACAACATTCTGCGCTGCACAACTGCAAAGAAACACAAGTAACTCCTAATCACTTGAAATACATTAAGTCATTAACAAAGGTCAGCTATGTATTTTAATAAAATATGAGATTTATTTCTGGATATTGAATTAACAGTACAGCAGCCAGCAAGTGAACTTAGTAGAACTCATTTAGGCATAAATGCATCAATTATGGCAGAAGCAATCATTTGTCATGTTAGGTCACATTAATCTGCAAATAAGAATACACATGATTTGTAGACTATTGAAATGCAATTCCCAAATTCATCTGTACAATTGCTTGCCTTTTTAATTCATCTCTTTGTATCTTGAGGCTGGTGTGGCTGCAGGTTGGATCTTTTTGGCCAGTAGAACTTGCATCCACACCGGCTTGCTTATAGTCCTGCAATTCTCATTTGTTTTACTGAAGTTCTTGCTAATACTCAAAACAAAAGATTTAAAATGTCCAACCATAATAATTTCAGGGGAAGAAGGGAAGATAGGAGGGAGGGATGGTATCACATATAGGGGGGGAGCAAAATTGACTAAAACAATTGATACCACACGGTCCCCACTGAGCTGACACACTGGCGGTGCCAAAATCAACTCAGCAGTGGCTGACCACCACAGGGAAAAGAACAGAGTACTTTTATGCTGCTGCCAGCCTTCCACACACTTGCCTTAACAAGCATGCCCCTAACACTCACAAATGCCATGCCTATGGCCATGAACAGAACTAAGAGGGGCTCCATGCAAGCACAGAGCCTTGTACGAGAGGTCAAAGTAGGGCAACCAAAGGCTCATGGGATACTGGATGACAACATGGCCTAACCTTGGATGCAGAGTAGAGACTTGCAAATGGTCGAGACCAGGATCAAGAGTACCCTTCTGGCCCACCAAAAGAATATGTCCCACCATCCCCTGAAATATAGCTTATTCATAATGCTTGCCAAAGGCTTGCAAGCCTTCAGAGTTAAGCCAGCAAATTGAGATTGCTCATAGAAAATCCCAAACTCCCTGCTAGAAATTATCTTATGTGGCAAACAATATGATGGTGCAAGTATGAATGTGCAGCTTTTGGTCTACCATTGCTTCCTCTTGCTCTCACATCTGCAAGCAGCAAACTCTCCTTCAAGACCACCACTCTTACGACATCAGCCACAGCAATATATATATGTAGCATCAACATTACCAACTCCAAGGACTTGAAAACCAAGTACTTTACAGGATATGAGAGATGATGTTTGGTCTACTAGGGTATCCTTGAAGCATGGTGACTACCAGAATAATCAAGAAAAAAGTGAGTTTAGGATCAATATTCTGATATAAAAGTATAGTGTGGCAGTTTTTAGGGTTCTTGGTCATTATGAAAAATTGAGCCAAAAAAAAAAGCAGGAAAATTTCATTCAAGCAAGATTACAATTTCTAGATTATACTTTTGGAAGAACATTCTATAACTGTTATGAACTTTATTAACTCAAAACTGATCAGCGATGGGAGATCAAGATTATACGCAAATAATAATAATAATAATAATAATAATACTAAATAAATAAGACTGAAATACTGGGGCAAGGCCAGCCATCTTTCATTTATAAAAATCCAAGCATTATCCCTACACAAACTCAACAGCATGATAGTGTTTTCATATGCTTAACAAGTGTATTGACCGATGTTTTAAAAGACTTAATCAAGGCTCGCTCAAGGCAAGGCATGCCTAAAATGCCTCGAGGCTCAATAAAAAATACCAAATTCCAAAAAGGCTAACACATTACATGCTAAGGCTTACACCCTCGTACAAAAGGCATGCCTTTTGTGCCTTTTTAGTTGAGGCTTACATATTTTGGGCGTGTAGTTCTCAAGTTAGATTTGGTTAGAAAATTTTAACTACATGTTTATATAAAATGAATGTCATAATAACTGAGTTGTTTCTTAGATTATGAAAATAATTTGAACTTTGTAATAGTATAGCTATCTCTTTTCATCATTTATGACATGAATTCAAGTGAGCAATTTTTGAGTAGCCAACAAGTTGTTTGCAAAGTACGTTTAATTTTTTTACCATTATATATGTGATTCTCTTAATTTTTTCTTTATTTTTAAAACATCTCATCTATTTACACATATTTTTATCTAAAAATAAAATTCTCAAAAGTCTTATGCTACAATGCCTTATGGCTTACGGTACAATGCCTTAAGGCTTACGCTTTGCCTCTTAAGGGCTAACACGCCTAGCCTTACACCTTTGCCTTTTAAAACATTGATATTGACTCTTCAAGTCCTTTAATTTAAGTCAACGTTTTAAAAGGCTCAATCCAGGCTCTCCTCAAGATGAGGCATGCCTAAAACACCATGAGGCTCAATCTAAATAACAAATCCCAAAAAAGCCAATGTGTTACATACAGAGTCTTTCAAATTTATCCACCACACTTTGTCCGCCTCTTTAGTTGAGATGTTAACGCACTGTGGATGTGGAAATCTCCAATTAGACTTGGCTAGAAAATTTTTAACTATAGGTTGAAATGAAAAGAATGCCGTAATATGAGTTGATCTCAAAAACACTTGAACCCCAACCTTTCCAAAATAAATGATTACTCCATCTTAGATCTTAAAAATAATTTGAACTCTATAATATTATACCTACCACTTGGCATGATTTCCTTAATGAATTAAAGTAAGAATTCTTTTTTTTTTTTAATGGTCAACAAATTGTTTACAAATTGCACATATGCATGCATTATTTTTTTGTGCATTTTATCTGTAATTTCTTATTTTTCTTATTTTAAAATATATGTAATTTATATACATATTTTTATCTAGAAATAAAATCCTCAAAAGGCATACGCCTCAAGCTAGAAGACTTACACCTCTCCTCTTAAGATCTAAAAAACCTCACCCCATTCCTTCACCTTTTAAAACATTGATTTAAGCAGTGGAAAAAGCTTTTGGGAAGCAGTTATTTTCACTTCATTTTCTGGATGATGGCCCAGGCCCCACAGTAACAAGGCTTGATGGCATGGCATATGTCAAGCCAATAGTTGTGGAGTTTTGAGCATTATTGTCCTTTCTTAGGTTGGATTCTTAAGCACTATTATAAGCTACATAGACATATATATACATACAAATGGGCAACTCTGCCAACTTGACAAAGACCTAATCTTAACTAGCTGTTTTTTGCTAGATGAATATTTCTTTGGCCATTTGCCTCTATCAAGGGCCATATTCTCTATTACGTCCAAATGTGCAATAGATATCACCTATCAACATTCACGAGCTTTTTATATGGACTTCCGCTCTTACAACAACAACACCAAGCCTTTAGTCCCACTAGGTAGGGTCGGCTACATGAATCCTTTTCCGCCAATTCACCCAAGTGAGAGTGTTTTCCTCAATTAGATTAAGGGCTATTAAGTCCTTACTACCTCATTTGAAGTTATTTGAGGCCTACTCCTACCCCTTTTCATGCTAGAAATAATAACTAATGCACTCCTCCTCACAAATGCTCTACTAGGCATGCGTTTCAAATGCCAAAACCATCTAAGCTGCCCCTCCCTTATCTTGTCTTCGATCAATACTATACCTAAATTATTGCATATATGCTCATTTTTAACTTTATCTTTTGATGTTATACCACTCATCCACTTTAATATTCGCATTTCAGCAACTTTTACTTTTTGTACATGTTTTTTAGTTGCCCATATTCTTAACCATAAAGCATAGCCAGCCTTATAACCGTTTTATAAAACTTTCCTTTTAATTTTAAGGGTACTCTACAATCACACAACACCCTAATGCACCCCTCCATTTAACCCAACTTGTTTCAATTCTATGTACTACGTTTTCTTCAATTTCCCCTTCCACTTGGATTATAGATCTAAGATATCTAAATGTGTTAGTATTACTAATCTCTTGATTATCAAGTTTAATCTTCTCTCCGCTGCTACTCCTTACTAAATTACATTTCATATATTCTGACTTATTCCTACTTATCCTAAACCCTTCAGACTCTATGTGGCTCTCCAAAGTTCTATCTTAGATTTTACTCTACTCCTACTATCATCAATCAACACGATATCATCTGCAAATAACATACCCCAAGGGATCTCATTTTGAATATTGCTAGTAAGTTCATCAATTACTAAAGTGAAAATATAAGGACTCAAAGTAGAACCTTGATGTACACCTATTGTGAATGAAAAATCTCCAGATTCTCCTCCAATAGTCCTAACATCAGTCACTACTCTATCATACATATCCTTAACGACCTCAATATATCCTTAACAGACTTTTGCTTTTAATAGGCTTAATACCAATGGTGTTGCAGTGAGGAGGCCTTACAAGGCTAACAATCCAAATATTTGTATTATGTGTTTAGAGGTGAAACTAGTGATCAATTGATTCTCCATTGTCAGTTGGCTAAGCAGCTTTGGGCCTATCTATTCTCAGTTCTTGATCAGGCATTGGTGCTGCCACTGATTGTTGATGCTTTTCTATTGGTGCAATATAGAGGCATTGGGATTATGGATATAGGCTGTTTTTGCCCTTCTTTGGCCCTTGTTCAAGAGGAATGCAAAGATTTTTAATGGCAAGAACAATTCCTTTACATCTATTTTAGGATACAATTGTTTCCCTTACTTCCTTTTGAGCTCATTCTTTGGGTTTCCTTCGAGAAGTTGTGTTGTTTGACCATCAGAGGGATTGGAGAGGAGTTTTAATGTAACCGTTTTTGTTTAATTTGGGAGGGTATCTCATCTTCCACTCTTTGTATTTTTTTTTTGTTAATTATGTTCTTTTTTTTCTATCAAAAAAATCCAATATTGATGAAGTACTTTAAGACAAGATTAGTTGATTTCGTCCACTTCCTAAAGCATAGCTGATCATTTTTATAACATGAAGTGTGTACAAATGGACATCACAGTTAACATACTACAAAATCTAACTTTTATGTATAAATAATACCAGCAATGAATAGGGTCTGAAATAAGGACAACTAGGACAATAGACCGCCAGAACAACCAAAGGATCAAAGGAAAACATCTAAAAAACAAAGGTAGCCATCACACCACACCACTAAGGTCAATGTACATAAGACATTATGAAATCTTAAGCAAAGAATGAAAAGACACAATGGGGGAAATGGAACAACTATAGTAGTTGTTGAAAAAGGCAGAAAAGAGAATCAAAATGGTACGTGTCGTAGAAGGCATGAATCCATGTGCAAAAACAAACAAGGTTGAAGCTGGTAACTAACTTTTAATGATCTGCTGATCTTTAACCCAACTTCAGGGGGTGGTGATTGATATACACGCTTCGATTTTTTCCTCACATCTAGCTTTATGTCTAACTTGTCAACTTCATCATCTTCTTTCATTTTGAGTGGAGAACTGTAAATGAACAAGCATTAAAATCATCAGATCCAACCAGAAAGCTAAAGTTCAAACATTTAACATATGAATGATAATTAATAAACCTTCCAAAAAAATCACAACTAAAGTACTAACTCAAGTACACAAAGCACAAGCACTTAATTAACACAATAAAATTTGAAGCATATTCTTTTGAGAAATGAAGATTTCAGAAAATCAATTGATTTTATGCCTAGGAGATCAACAATAGAATTTATTTATCTTTTAATAAGTTTAATGGAAAAGTTGGGGGAAAAGAAAAGGGACTTGCATTGGTTTTTATTGAGCTAAAGAAAGCTTATGGTAAAATTCCTAAGGAAGTTCTTTGGTGGTTTTTAAAAAAAGAAAGGAGTTTGCAGTAGATATACGGAGGTCATTAAGGATATGTACGATAGAGTAGTGACTAGCGTTAGGACTATAGGAGAAGAATCTAGAAATTTTCCAATCACAACAAGTGTACATTAAGGTTCTACTTTGAGTCTTTATCTTTTTACTTACTAATTGATGAACTAACAAGAAATATCCAAAATGAGATCCCTTGGTGTATGTTGTTTGCAGATGATACCATGTTGATTGATGATAGTCGGAGCGGAGTGGAATAAAAGCGAGAAGTCTAAAGGGTTTAGGATAAGTAGGAATAAGACAAAATATGAAATGTAATTTTAGTACTGTAAGGAGTAGCATTGATATATTTAGATATCTTGGATCTATTATGCAATCTGAAGGGGAAATTGAAGAAGATGTAGTACATAGAATTAAATTAGGTTAAGTAAAATGGAGGAGTGTGTCATGTGTGTTGTGTGATCGTAGAATACTATTAAAATTAAAAGAAAAGTTTTATAAGACAGCTATAAGGTCAATTATGCTTTATGGTTCAGAATGTTGGACAACTAAGAAAAAATATGTACAAAAAATAAATGTTGTTGAGATGTGAATGATAAGGTGGATGAGTAGTTTAACATTAAGATAAAGTAAGAAATGAGCATATACGTAATAATATAGGCATAACACCGATTGAAAATAAGGTAAGGGAGGGGCAGCTTTGATGGTTTGGGCATTTGACCTGTGAGAAGGAGTGAGTTAGTTATTGTGTCTGGCTTGGAAAGGGGTAAGGGCAGACCTAAAATAACTTGAAATGAGGTAGTGAGGAAGGATTCAACAGCCCTTAATCTTTAGAGGAAAATGCTCTTGATTGGATGAATTGACGGAAAAGAATTCGTGTAGCTTACCTCACCCAATGGGACTCCAGGTTTTTTGTTGTTGTTGTTGTTTTTATTGTTTATCCTTTTGAAAGGGAAACAAACTCATCCTATGTTGAAATAAGGATTAGCTACTCTTGTATCTTTCCTTTTTTCAAATCTATAGATAAAGAAGTAATTGCATTAAAGGGTACCAAGGCCGTTCCAACCCACCAAAAAAGTAAGAAAACAGACAAGAAATCTGAAGTCAAAAAATCAATCCAAGAAGTGAGGATTGGTGTAAGATTTCCAGGACTCTCCAAAAAAATGTGTGCTAGCATGAAAATGATTTTTCACCTTCATGTTCTGTACACACATACCCATCCTTAAAAAAAAAAAAAAAAAAAAAAACCCATCTCTTTCCCTCCAAATACTCCAAAGCACACAAAGGGGGGCAATTTCCACATTTTTCAAAGTCTTATTCCAGCCTTTAAAACTCCAGCAGTGTAGAAGTGAAGACTCAGTATTTGGCATCATTGACACAACAAGATGTTGGGCTTTTGTGGAGCCTAGTTGTGTTTTAATTTGGATGACGACCCGACCTCTATTTAATTAGAGATTTCTATCTTAAGGCTTAGTCTATGGAGCAAAGGCTTGGGCCGTAAGGGGGCACAAGCTGTACTTGTGGGGGTCCGGGGGCAACGCCCTTGGGAAAATTTTTTGGAGCCCATTCGGAACGGAACCCTAGGCGCAACATATAAAAAGGAATGCTTTCGGGTGATTAGGGTTGGCGTTATTGTACCTGCAAGAGAGCGAGAGGGAGAGCATTGTATCGCCGCACTCTCTGTGTTTTCTTCCTGATAATATTGAAATCCCTGCAACTCCGTAGACGTGGGCAAAATTGCCGAACCACGAAAATATTGTCTTGTGCGTGTGATTGATTTTTCTTTGGCGTTATTTTTCTTCTATTTTGTTTCTCACAGGTTTCGGGAATTTGTTCTTTATTCCCAACACAAGAAACTCTGCTAGATAAGGCTCCAGAACTCCCTTAATATAGGATAGTGCTGCAGGTGATTAGTACTTTCTCCTCTTGCACACCACTTGACTACCATCACATCTCTATTTCCAAGGTTTTACACCCCTTATCACCCTGATTCTTAAGGAATGTAACCATTACAACCAAACAACAAAAATGAACACAATTCAATTCTTCATCCCTTGAAAAGATAAGTTGTCATATCTCCTACAACACATTTCCTCTTATGATGTTAATGGCACTTCAAACTCAAGGCTTCACATCAATTTTTGCTTTTCCTTGTAGCCTACATTTTTTAGCATTTCATAAAGCATAAATGTAGATGCAACAAACAGCAACGGAACTCACAATTCCTGAATTTCAGTTTTTTCTAATAAACAATCTGCACTAAAAGAGACTTGTAACTTCCTTTATTTTAAAATGCTATTTCCCAGGAAATAGGTTGCCCATACCATCCTCAATCAGTAGAATCCTTAATAAAAATGTTTTCTCTCCCATCAAATGGCAAAAGCAGGGTAAAATTAAATCAAACTTTGCAGACCTAAGTAACTAAACAAAGCAAGAATGTCTAGTCAACTGCTGCACCTCAACGCATTTCGGTAAAAACCAGCTAGCCATTTTTCTTAATTCCATTATTCATTCTGGGTTTCCTTGAATTTGAAAGTTCTCATTTAGTAGGTTTCTATACCAAGTCTCAATCCAATTAAGTTTGTAGCCTCAACCAATTTCACTTGGAAGAAAGTGTGCACAAGAAATTTTTTTCTTGCTTTCAGAAAGAAGCACAAACTATAACCGAATGCAGATGTATGTATATTTGAAATTATGCATGTGTATCCATCAGTATGTGTAATCATTTAGCATGAAAAAGGCATCAACATAAGCAAAAGAATGGTAGCAAATAAACAATTGAAATTGATATTGAAATGCAAATGCTCTATTGTTACATACATCCAACTCTCAATGTTCATAGTTCTATAAATTTTTACAGGTAGATGTGGCTAAGTTTGAACATTGGAGGACCACTTTAGAGTCTAAAGGTATTAGGATAAGTAGAAATATGACATAATATATGAAATGTAATTTAGTAACATAAGGAATATTTGAGAGAAGATTAAACTTGATAATCAAGAAATTAATAGTACTAGTGGATTTTGATAACTTGGAGTTAAAGCAAGTTGGGTGAGGATTGAGTCAAGCGTGTTGTGTGATCATAGAATACCCTTAAAATTAAAAGGAAAGTTCCATAAGATGGCTAAAAGGTCAGCTATGCTTTATGGACCAGAATGTTGGACAACTAAGAGCATTTACAAAAAGTAAAATTTTCCAAAATGCGAATGTTAAAGTGGAAAAGTGGTGTAACATTAAAGATAAATTAAGAAACATGCATATATGCAATAAACTAGGCATAGCACCGGTTGAAGACAAGATAAGGGAGGGGCAGCTTAGATAGTCTGGGTATTTGAAACACGGGCCTAATAACGCACCTGTGAGGAGGAGTGACTTATTGTATATAGTATGAAAAGGGGTAGGGGTAGGCCTAAAATAACTTGGGATGAGGTACTGATGAAGGATTTAATAGCTCTTAAGCTAGAAGAGGAAAATGCTCTCAATCAGGTGAATTGGTGGAAAAGGATTCATGTAGCCTACCGCACCTAGTGGGACTTCTTCTTCTTGTTGTAGATGTGGCTAATTGAAAAAGTATACATTTAAAGTACACTATTTTTTTTAATCCAAATAACAAAGTTGTGCATTCACAAGTACTAACAGAAGTGCTGAAGATTCCACCTTCAAAAAAGAGTCAACATCAACATATAATAGTATTAAGTTTGAATCTACTCAATATAGATTCACAAGCTTTAATGTACTCAATTTAAATTCACAAAATAGAAAAAGGTTCTAACAACATCACCTGCAGGTCCAAAAGGGCAGCGCAAAATTCTAATCTCGCATTCCATGATCAGTCTAAGACTAAACTAGCATAGCGGATATCAAACCCAATAAGAAAAGTCCCATTTGTATGAGCTTAAGGTACTTCACCCCACATAAAAAGTAGTAAACATGGTGGAGGACTGCCTGCATCATTTAGGCTGCCTAATCGGCATACATATTTTAGGCATGGATTTAGGAAATAGGAAATTATGCTTGTATTAAATTTTTTTTGTGTTGTGTAATTTCCTGTTAAAAGTTCAGTTAGTTGTAGTAAGTACTTGGTTTGCAAGTGTATGAGACAGTTATCAAATTTGAATCAGAATTGCAATTCAATTTCCCTCTATATCTTGTGTAGCCCCCCCTCTCCTCTCCTTCTTCCTTCTTCCTCCTCCCTTCTTCTTCCTTTTCCTTCTTCCCTTCCCTTTTCTGTTATGTCCTATTTTCTATTCTATTCTCCTCTTTCTCTCTCTTTATCCCTACTCTGTTTCTGAACTTCTCCCCTGTTATGTCTCTAACTGCACTTCTATCCAGCTGTTCTCTCCTAGTCTCCTTCTCCCTTGCTCTTTCTTCTTCTCCTCCTCTCTATCTCTCTCCCTCAAATCCCTCTAGTGGGACTTAAGACTTGGTTCATTGTACCAATTTAGTATCAAAGCAAACCATGATCACCATGCACCAGAGACTGTTCTCATCTGCAACTTCCGAGAAGATTACAGTTGTGCCCTTTCCAGTCATAATTTTATTGCACATCCATCATCATCAAAGACAGACACCAGCAAAAGGCCATCCCCTGGAATTTCATCGCTGTCCAATCACCAACAATATGGCACACTCCAGCGAAACATTTTTCCAGCCGTCGCCCCTTCAAAACTCCACATTTTCCAAATTTATCCTGAAAAACTGCCACTACAACTCACCACCCTTTGCTCCACCACCAGCCAGGACACCACCGCCAGAAGCTCCTTGCCAGCAGAGCATGCCTCCCATGCACCAACAACAAAAAATTCCAGCAACTTCTTGATGTAGGACAAGAAGCAAGACCTTGAGAAGATCCTTGTTGGAGAATACTTGAGAAGAATTGGATTGAGGATCATTGGGTTGGGTTAGTAGTTTATTATGGGTGTTTAGCATTAATTAGTATAGGATTATGTGTATTTGGGGTTTGTTTGTAATATTTGTGTAAAGTAAGGGTATGTTTGTATGCTATGTAGTTTTAGGGGTATATGTGTAGTTTCATGTGTTAAGGCTTTCTTATAAATACTGTGTGAAAGACATGTTGTTGGCACTTGTTGATGAATTTGAATTGAATTGAATGAGAGTTTTCCCCTGGTATCTCCTCTCGCCTCACTTCCCCTTCCTTTCTTCTGATTTCTCCATGGCTGCAGAACCTTGATGCTGCCCCTGCATCACTTCTGCTTCTAAAATTGCAAGAAATTGGTTCTAGCCACAATATTTTGGTTTTTGATAGAAAATCAATTACCAATTTACGTTCACTTTTTTTTAGCATGAATTCAATTCTGCCAGGATGCTATCTGGACTGTGTGTGCTCTATCTGGGCAGTTTTCTGATGATTTGAGAAATTGGGAGCTAGTTTTAGAAATTGCACAGCTATGCTGAGAGCCAGAGACTTATTGCAACTTGAGCTTAGAGTATTTGGTGAGGATCAGCAGCTCCTCAAGCTCCTTCCATTTCTTAGCACAGAACACAGTGGAGTATATTATAGATGATGAGCTCATCACTTCTCCTCAGAGTGATTTTCAACAGTATCTTTGGCTCAATGGAGAGATCATCCTGCTTCAGGTGCTACATGGCTTACTGAGAATGTTGTTTGTGAGAGCGCTTCTAAGTTGTTAAGAGTCATAGTTACAGTCACACTCTACCAGGTTGAGTTTCTTTCAGCTGGGGAGCACAACGGAAGACTGCCTAAATAATTTAGGCTGCCTAGTCAGCATATACGTGTAGATTTAGGAAACTATGCTTGTATTAGACTTTTGCTTGTGTTGTGCAATTTCCCGAATTCCTGTTATGCTGGGTTCTTATGTAATTATGCATTCTAGTTAGTTCTAGGTAAAAGCACTTGGTTTATGAGTTGATTGAGACAGCCATCAGATTTGAATTAGAATTGCAATTCAGTTTCCTTCCTTGACTCGTGCAGTCCCTCTCCTCTCCTCCTTCTTCCTCCTCCCTTCTCCTTCCTTTTCCTTCCTGCCTTCTCTTCTTCGATCTGTTCTGTTCTCCTCTTCTGCCTCTTTCTCTCTGCCCTATTTCTGAACTCTCTTTTCTCTGTTATGTCACTAACTTTTCTTCTATCCTGTTGTTTTCTCTTCTTCTCCCTTGTTCTTTCTTCTTCTCGTCCTCTTCTCTCTATTTCTCTCACTCAATTCTCTCTCTGATTCTGTTTCCTACATTGCATGGGCTTGTCTCCAATCATACGAGTATGCCACTAGCCCCAAAGTTTTAGGAAGAAAGAAGAGAATAGGTCTACAAAACCTATCCAAATAAGAGAAAATGTATACCAACTATTGACACAAATACATGATCGTCCTATTGACATTAAATTGACATAAACATTGTTTTTTAAGTCCTTTAGAATATAACCAATCATACAAAATTGAACAAAACCATAGAGCAAGTATAATTCACAGCCACAAGTAACTGAACAAAAAGCAAAAGGATGCTTGCTCCATGAAATTTTCTCTTAGAAATATTGAACTAAACAATGTCAGAGAATAGAGTAAAGTAGATAGAAGAAGGAAATATAGGAGTCATAAGCCTATAATTATATCGTTTGGTGTTAATTATACCAAAGGGGAGGGTGAACAAAAAAAAACGCACAAATTTAAACAAACATGTAAAACTAAAGCAGGGTGTTAGAAAGTTACATTGAGCGGGCTCTCTCCCAAGGTTGCTCATCAATTGACTCTTCCCAAATTACACAATCCCCTGAGCACTGATGGCAAGTTCTCAAACCCTGTTATACTTGAGGCAAAAGAATAAGAACAAGGTTAAGAAACTATAGTGTGTTATCCATGATGATAAATAACTTACAGAGTGGTTGCATGTCCTGCACAAATTACAAGACCCCATCACATTTTTATAACATTATTATGCAGAAACATCATTCCCCTTTCCCATTAAAATTCCAGTTGTCATATGCAAACTTAACATGCGTCTATGATACTTAGTTTATGTAACACAAAAATCTAAAGGAAGGTAACCTCCTTGCATTCTTAACAGGTACTAAAGTGGTGTTGAGGTAGTAACCCTCATTGTTGATCAAGTACAAGCCACTTATCGCATGTTTGTATCCACATAGAATTAATAAATAAGGCTGCAAGAGCATGTACCTTTCCATTACATTGTGAACAATCCAATCTAGGTTTTTCTATTCCACATTCTGTACAGAGAGTATAACCCCTTCCCCTGCAGCTTGGACAAGGCAACTCTCTGATATACTGACCATTTGGACCAAACCATGACCTTGGTTTGGTTGCACCAGAAATAACATTCCTGGAGTGAAATTATATATTAGCTGTTGCGCCTCAACAAATTGGAAAATATGTGAAATATAAGACAAATACTATGGTTGTTTACATAACACTGCTTCATGATTAAAGGCAGCAACTAGTATCACACTTATTGATCCAATCCATTGAGAAAGGGCATCATTATAAAAATTATTTAAAAAAAAAAAAGTTTGCAGAATAAACCTGCAAAATATACACCGCAGAACTGAGAGAAAACCTTCTCATTGTCAAACACATAGATTAGGAAACTGTCATGGTGATCAAATTATGAATTGAAGGTGCAACAAAGATGCCTAAAACAACCTATAAATAGTTGATGTGTTAAGACCAGGGAGTCCTAGCACAAGCTTGCGGGCACCAACTTCGCCCAAAATCTTAGCCTTGGGTACATCCATATAAATATATAAGGCACCACTCCTCTACATTTTTGCCAACTCTCATAAGTGAAATTTCCATCAATCATGTGTGTTACAAGCAGAAGCCATCTGTCTCTTAGAAGCAAGCCCAACTCTGACAATTGCTCAAGTGAGCTTACCCTTGTGCTTTACGTGCCTTGAATTGCATTTTACATGCCATTTGAATCAATCCTACCTCCCACATGATGTAGGACAGGCAACTGAATTCAGAAATAGAGAGAGACTAAGAGAATTATGGGAGAGAATTAGAAGAAGAGGAAAATAAAAGGAGAGGAAGATAATTACAGAAGTACAGAGATATAGAAACAGAAGCAGAATTACAGAATACAGAAAAGAAATCAAAATAGAATTAGAAGGCAGCAGAGAGAACAAAGAAAGAGAAGGACAGACTGGAGAAAGAGAAAGACAGAATGGAGAATGGCAGAACAGAACAGAACAGAGATGGGAAGAGGAAGAAGAAGAAACCTGCGAAACAGAAGGGGAGAGAGAGAAGGAAACAGCAATAGCAATTCTGATTTAAAACATTAACTCTTCCATACAATCACACTAATTATGCAGCCAATACCACAACTCTCACAAATAATTACAAAATAACCCCAACTAAAACATGTAATTACAAAATAAACCCAAAGTACTTAAAAAAAATACACAAAATAAACCTAAAGTAACTAAACTAATCATATAACCAGAGTTTTCTCAAACTAAAAAAATAATAATAAACTTAGCTACAATATAAACATCTAAAGTTCTACATTGGTGGTTCGCCATAGCCATGTCTTGACCCCATTCGAATCCATCTACTTGATCGATGATCCTAATTGTCCTCGACCACGAAAGTGGTCCCTCAACTAATAACACATCAAAAAAATAAGCTTTTAGACTTTGACTTACCTTGTTGTTTGCCAAGATTTATGAACCATTGGCTCTAACACCACTTGTTAACATGAGGGAGTCCTTGCGCAGACTTGATACATGGGTGAGCACTAAGTTGACCCAAAATCTTAAGCCATTAGGTCTTGGGTCCATCCATGTATATAAGTCATTCCTCTTCTCTAATTTTTTATGCAGGACAATTCTCACTATTGGAATTTCCAACTCGATTACTTTAAAAGCTAAAATTTTTAGAGAATAGTGGTTCTTTTCCTTTCATAAATTCCTATACTCCCCCACACAAAACCACGAACGGAGACAAGGAGGGAGGGCAAGGACAGGCCATGCCACCTTAGCTCCTCCCTTCAAAAGTTGTGGGCCCATGCAGTGGTCAAAAACAGATTTCATTTTCCATTTTAGTCTTCCAAAGAAGTATAAAAAAAACACTAGCTTATTTTTTAGTTTTCCAAAATTTGTATTAAAAAGACACAAAAATAAAGGGTTAGTTTAGTTGTGTCATACAGTTTTCATTTATCATTTCTAAACTTTCAAATAATTACAAAAAAGACAACTTGTTTTTCAATTTCCTAAAAATTATATAAGAAATCAAAAATTTAGAAAACAATAAAAAGACATTCCCCCCCCCCCCCTTCCCTATACAACTTTAGAAAATTGGAAAACAAGGTGACATTTTATAATTATTTGAAAAAACGGAAACAGAAAATAGTTCATTTTCCACAACTGAATAGTGCCGAAACTTTTTCTTTATGTTCCAATTCTTTATAAAAATGCTACAAAACTGAAAAATAAGCTGACTTTTTTGTAACTCATTGGAAAATTAAAAATGAAAAATTAAAATTATTTTCCACAACTAAATAGACCTTACAAATTTATAAAAGAATTAGATGGTGGTCCCCTTAATTCTTAAACTTTTCTTCAAGAATATATATATACATTGTTATTTGTAAAATAATTTCATGGTGTTCCCAATGTCTTTAGAATATTAGGAAAATAGGGGTGGCAGCACAAATAACATTTTTTACCATGAGTGTTCTACTTTAGTTTTTCACAATTTACATTTCTTTCATCTTCACCCCTCCAACCATAAAATCCTGAGTTCGCCTCTTCTTTTCCTTTTGGGTCAGCCAAACATGAAAAAGTTTTAGGCAGAGTTTGGAAGCATGGAATGCAGGCCTTGAATTTAGATTTTTGAGGATTTGATTGAAACTCAGTACAATTTGATACTGCATTTTGTCCAAATCTACACAATCCAAATCCAATGCCTAAAATCCAAGGTCACAATAAGCAGGGTAATATTTTTTGGGAGCTATGCTGGTTCAAACACATGATCTCCTGCTTCCATACCATGTCAAACAATCAGTTACACTAAAAAGCTCAAACTTGCAGAGAAAATGTAGTTCTATAACTTAGATATATTCATTTGAGATGTTTATTTAACATTGAACCCTAAAGATGCATTTTCGCCATTCAGCCAACCGTCATCTTTTTCAACCTTCCTACAATTGCAGAAACATGCATGGTACAAAACTCTTCTCCGTAACAGAAATAAATTTTACTATTTACATCCAGAGCCTTCAAAAGATGTTATGTATATAAACATAAAGTATGAGGTACTATCAAGCAACCACATCTCAGTCTAATCTTACTCTTCATTACAAATAAAAGAGTGGAGTGTGCGCGTGAAAGAGGTAAGAATGCATAGAAGCACACACAGAACAGATGAAACCTTGGCTGTAAATCCTCAAGCCCAAAGAGCTCCTCCGAAGCATCATAACTCAGCTGTCAAAAAGAAAAGACAAAAACAAAAACAAATCGCCATTCAGAAAATTTGTACCACGAATTTTTCGAAAACTTCTATTCAAATTCCTAGAAACACAGCTCCGTTGAGAAATTACTAGATAGAACTGGCTACGACAATTGCTTGCATTAACTCAGAGAGAGGGGAAAGAGAGAGAATTGCCTGGCTTTGTTTGGGCACTGAAACTGAATCGTCGTTCAAGGAGGACGAAATCCCAAAAGGAATAAACGAAGTTCTTCTGTTCGAATGGGGAAAAGACAAGAACCGCACATTTCTACGCACCCAAGGCATCAAAACCCAATGAGAGGCACAAATCGATGGCATTTCGCACGACAGCGTGTAGAAATGATCCGATTTGCAACAATCAGTCACCCAGCTTCAGAAATCATAGAGAAAGGAAAGAAAGAAGAGGACGAAGCATGATAATTTCATCTCATATTCTTCTTCTGTGGCCAGAAACGAAACAAATCTCTTCGGTGCAGCCGTTTAAACTTTAAAGGGTGAAACTCCCAACCTACTGATCTTCATCCCAACAGCTAACTCGATGGCACTTTGGCTGCCAAGTCAAGCTTAGTAACAGATTCATTTAAAGGGGTTAGTTACCCGTCTTCGATTTACAGATTCGGTTTAGTGAGAATAGCTCGCGATCATGACAGGACTCGAGGAAGAAGCCCCGGCTAACACCTTGCCAGCAGCCGCGGTTACGGGTCCGTGATGCCCGTGACACGTAACACGACTAGCAAAAATAATAGGGACATCCATCAAAGAAACACTTAACTAGTTTTTTCCAATTTATTATTATTTTAAAATAATATATTAAATAATATTCTATTCAAAAAAATTATCTTCAGAATGGTGCTCACGCTCGCCGGTTGTCACGCATCCGGACCAACTTATTTTTCAGGCAAATCTCACTGAATCAAGCAACAAGATTTGTTTGCCATGCGTCAACACTTGATTGGACTATCATTTAAATCTTGTTGTTTGGTTTGACATTTGTTTAAATCTCGCTGAACCGTGAGATTTACTGTGCATTCAATTTTTTTATTAATAACCTTAAGTATTCCATTTTCAAAAATATTTTCAATTGCAATTTGTAACATTTCAATTTTTTGTATTCTCCTTTTTTATTTATTTATTATAATAGTGATAAATTAAATTTTTGGAGCGAAAAAGCATTTATTAATTTAAATTTTGACATAGAATAAATTAAAATTTTTAATTTAATTAAAAATAATTATTATTGAAATTTGTTAATTAAAAATCTTAATAATTTTAATTTAAATTATATTTAAAACTAATAATAAAACTTATTTAAATACAATCAAATGTCACTTATAATTTTCAAAACTTCTCCAATCCAACATTTATTATCAACACTTATTAAATTCAACACTTCTACATAAGCATTCCAAACGATTTTTTAGTTTATGTTATCTAAAGAGTTGCATTTAGATTGAAAAAGATATTTCAAATTTTAGTATACAATACTCTTGAGCTTGAAAGTAATTTTCGAATGAGGAGTTAGGGTAGTTGATGGAGGGAAAAATAAATCTACAGTGTTGTGTGCATTTAATTTAATTATAAAGAGTTATAAGGTTTTCTAGCTATAGATTTATTTTAAATGATACTAATAATTTAGAAAAATTACTTAGACAATAATATTGTTTTAAAATATTTGTTTTGTACAATTTTCATAAAAATTAATGATTAAATATATCTTTAAAAAATAAAAAACAGTTTAAAATCAGCTCATATCAGTTGATTGGTCGAATTGCAACTTGTTTCCTGAATTTGATTGAATCTCGTATCTAAAATATAAAAATTTGGATAATATCAAGAAAAAAATAGTGAATTGGCTTAATCAAAGGTCAACCAATTAATATAATTTTTTTTATCAAATTAACATTCATATTTATATACAGAAAAACTAAAATTAAATTTTATAATTTAAATTTCTAAAATATGAATTTTTAAATTTTAGTTTGTATTTTTTTTACACTATATATGTTTAATAGGTTACATGAATTTAAAAATTTTGAACCATGTTCTATATATTTGTTTTATAATGTGCTTAGTCATTAAAGTTTTATGAAAATTCCATCTAATAAAAAATTGTATAGTATTATAATTATTAGATTTTTATGATTTATTTGTATTTTTAAATTTTTCATATATATTTAAATATTTTGAAATAATAACATAATTATTCAATTGGATGACCCAAAGTGATTAAACCGCTAAATCATTCAATTTAATAATCAGTTAGATTTTCGATTTACTTATTCAATTTTTAAAACAGATCAGTTTTCTCAATTTAATTTACTAATATTGATATTATTTTAAAATATCATTTTATAAAGGATAATTTTTTTTCCACATATACTTCACAGTTGACTAATGGTCAACAAGCGAAAATTTTATTTTGTCAATAAATTTAAACTTCAGGAGGTTGTCTAATAGTTTTCAAAAATTCAAGGAATTTAAAAAATTCATGGGGTAATAGTGGATTTAATCCAACTTTAAACTACTAAATCCAGAGTGTGTACGAAAAAATAACAACAATATTATTATTTTAGTACAAACTGCTTCATTTCAGTCGTACTAGAATGACATCAGTTATTAGCTATACTTTGATAAAAAAAATAAAGATAAAAAATAAACACTCACCTTCTATCAGGTTTAGTAAAGAAAATAGGAACTTTCACTAAATTTTCAAATATATCAAAAAATTTGACAAACAAAAAAGTGAAATTCCCTCGATGAAAACTTTATTTTAGCATTGTTGTACAATGTGGTTTGCTTTTTCTTTGTCTCTTCATATTCTACACTTGGCTATTGCATTAGTTCATGGTTGACTAACCTAATTCTTGTAGGGACTTTTATTCTCCTAATCCCATCCACAATTTTTAAAATATTATACTAACAAATTTTCTTGATTTAATTTACTAAAATTGATGTTATTTTAAAATACCATTTTATAAAGATAAATTTATTTTTTTACATATACCTAACAGTTGATTAACGGTCAACAAGTGGAAGGTTTATTTTGTAAATAGTTTTAAACTTCAGGGGATTGTCTAGTAGTTTTCAAAAATTCGAGGAGTTTAAAAAATTCATGTGGTATTAATGGATTTAATCCAGCTTTAAACTATCAAATCCTAAAGTGTGTAAGAAAAAATAACAGTAGTGTCATTTTAGTACAAACTGCTTCATTTCAATTGTATTAGAATGATGTCAGCCTATTAATTATACTTTGTCAAAAAACAAAAACAAAATACACAAACACTCACCTTTTATCAGGTTTAGAAAAAAAAAATACAAACACACACACGAACCTTCACTAAATTTTCAAATATATCAAAAAAAATTCCAAAAATTTGACCAAAAAAAAAGTAAACTTCCCCTCAAAAATAAAGAATTTATTTTAGCATTGCATGTTGTTCGTGTGATGTGGTTTGCTTCATCTTTGTCTCTTCCTACTCTACACTTGTCTTTTGCATTAGTTCAGTGGTTGACTAACCTAATTTTTGTAGTAACTTTTATTCTCCCAATTCCATCTACCATTTCTTCCTCACTCTTATTACACTAGGTATCTTTGGAAACACCATAATACATGTTGTTAATTTAATTTTGAATCTACAAGATCCCACCACTATCTATGCTCACTAATACAAACTTTGATTAAGAGCAACAATTGCTTCATTTGCTTAGCATTGCTACATCTCGTCAATATGCTTAGGAATAGTCCTAGTGATAATTCATATAATTAGTCCTTTATATAGATGATGCCACTTTGCATGTGTGTTGTCATGTTAAAAAGAGTTGTTTCATGTGGTTTGGTGAATATTTTAGCACTTATTCATGGTTACTTTAGAAAATACATATGTTTTAGTTGAATTAATTCGCTTCACGGTGTTAAAAAGTAACTTTTAATTTTGTTAATGTAATTTAAAAAAAAAAAAATGGAATTGTGTAGAAAGTAAAGTATGTAGATTTGTGTGGAAAGTAGAGAGTGTAGAAATATGTAAAATTCTATGGAAGATGACGTGTGTAGAATAGTTGTCTAGAAGATGGAGATGGCATGCCCATATAAAGACATTTCTGCAATTCAATGGATGAGCAATGAAAAGCATTAGCTCCCTTGCCTATATTTCCTTGCATCATTGCATACTCCATAATTTTATATATATTCATATATATAGATCCTCTGTAAGCAGTTTCCATTATTTCCCATAGCAGTCAACAGGATAAACCAACAAATAAGAAATTCAAAGCCATCTTAATTCGATAGCACTCCTGGCTAGCTTTACCATTCATAAAATTTGTTTATTAATTCCATAACTATACTTTCAGGGCACAAATTAATCATTCCTCGTCACATTGGAAGGCCTAAGAGTCCCCATATATATAGAACGTATCAATATCAATTTATATATATATATATATATATATATATAAAACATATTTTGAAAAAACAGGGAAAGTGACATTAATCAATTGACAAATGAAAGAAGAAATTCAATACAAAATTTATTTTTTTTTTGTTTTTTTATCAACATTTTTGTGAATCGATCACTCCTCCCGATTGCCTGCATGCCCACTCCCCATCGTTGCTTTCCTCTCTTTGCTTCACCAACACCACTGGTCACAAATCCAAATAACCCAAAGAAAAGAGAAAAGAAGATAATGGCAACAACAAACAACAACTTGCAATAGCAGTAGTAGCACCAGCAGCAGCAATATTAACATTAATTTGATCCATTAATGGTACTCCTCCTTCCTTTCCCCTCCACCCAACATTGAACATCCTTGCATGGCCATAACTAGATCGAATGTTACAGAGGCCAGCCAGCTTCATTTGGTGCATCTCTATGAAAATGAAAAACAAACAACGTGCCTCACGAATGCACTTAGCAAGCCTGCTTGTACCTGCAGTTAAGTGCACCCGAGAAGCGAGTGAGCCTAGTCACGAATGTCCCCTTCTTGGCGCTTATCATGTCGAGCCTCGAAAAGGGCTTCTTCTTCAACGGCGCTCCCGATTGAACGAAGAATGCCCCGTTCATCATAAGATCTCCCTCGGATCTCCATGTCCAATTCTTCCACACGTCCTCGGTTGCGTAGTCCCTCTTTGTCACCTTCATGCACGTACGTACCCACACAAATTAAATTAAATGATGCCCAAATTCAATTATTATTATTATTTTTTAAGAAGTTATGAAATACTTTTCGATATTGCATTTAGTGCGTACTAACGTACCTCCTTAGCAGCATCGTTGGGAGGAGCAATGAATCGGTTGCCCTGGCTGATGATGGTAGGGTGCTGGCTGCCACCAATGGCGTACATGAGCCAGTGGGTGTAGTCATTGTTCACCACATGGAAGAAACCCCATCGGCACCTCGGCATCCTCTGAACAAGTCCCCTTCCGAAATGGTTGAACGCGACGGTAATTTGCATTACCGCATCTTTTTCGTTCTTATCACTTGCTCCAAACAACATAGCCTGCACATCACCATAAACATTAACCACTTTAACCCAAGAATTTAAATCTTTTTCCTCCCCTAAAACCAAAACTTTATCATCGTTATATAATAATCTACGTACCTCATTGTGGTTGGTGAAGTGGCAGTTGGAGATGGTGATGGCGGTGGACCCCTCGATGGCGTCAATCAGACCGTCCTTGCAGTTAGACATGGACACGTGGTCGATCCAGACGTTGGTGGAGCCGTACATGGAGATACCGTCGCCGTCGCTCTGGGTTCTCAGGCCGACGTGATTAAGAGAGTCCCTGATGGTGCCGCCGGAGCCGGCCACGATGTCGTGGACGTGGAGGCCGTGGATGATGACGTTCTTGACAAACTGGATGGTGATGCCGGCACCGAAGGCGATGTGGACGTCGTGGCCGCGGCCGTCGATGGTCTTGTCGCCGGTCATGATGAGCTCCTGAGACAGCCTAATCACCATACTGCGAGAGAAGATGATCCATAACGGTTGGGTCTGGATGACAGCGTGGCGGAGGGTTCCGGGCTTGGGGTTCACCATATCGTCGTCGGAGCCGTCTGTCACGACGTAGTACTTGCCGTACTTTCCGCCGACGGTTTTCCGGCCGAAGCCCAAGGCGCAGTCGGCGAGCCTCTTCCGGTTAGTGCCCCAGTTGGCGCGGCACCTCCAGCAGCGGTCGATGGGGTTCGTTGCCAGGCATGGGCCGCTGTATTTTTTCAAGTTCCTCCTCGTACTGTTTGTCCCCGTCAATACCCTGCATTTAAAACAAAGTTTCATTAATACATCAACTTTTTCTTTTGTAATATTTTGTTACTTAGTTTTATTTTTATTTTTTTTATTATAACTTGGGATTGACCAGAATAAACTCTCAAGGGATTGAGAATTGAACCTGTGACCTCAGGATCACCAAAGTCACAATTCGCTCTTACCATTTCAGTCAATCTGACTGAACTACTTTTATGACTTAGTTTCCAAAGTTTCGAAAATTATTGGAATACAATTTTTGAAAAATTGATTATTTTTTATTCCATAACAAAAGTTTCTAAACCTAATTCATTATTTTCAAACTCGGTGTCTGTTAATTTAAATACAATTTTTATTCTATGTGAATTAATGGTAAATGTATAACTGCACTAATTAGTCCATCAGCCATAAGGGTGCATAAAATTCAAGTTAATTAATCCTATCATTTATTGCTTGAACATTTTGAATATGTACTAAAAATAGGTATAAAGATGGCATATATTACAACACACACACGTATATATATATATATATATATATATATATAGATGGGGGGAGCACTCACTTGTCGACGTGCGAGTTGAGGCGTTGGGTGACTGCCTCGGGATCAGGATGATAGGCATCGAGGGCAGCTTGGCGGGCTTCCTCGGCCCGCTTCTGCCAGTACTCATCGAAATCTCCGATATGGGATTTGACTAGGGCGGCGAAGGACAAGAAGAGGACGAAGAGGAGGGAGGACGTGGGATTGATTCTTGCCATGTTGTTTGTGTGTGATAGGTTGGTGGCGTGAACACATACACACACACAAACAAAGAAGGTTCGTGCCCGGCCAAGCCGATGGGTCGATGTCTAACCCACAAGCGAATCACGGGTAAACAAGGTGTGATTCGCTTGGCCTGCTTGGGGGGGTTCCCAGGTGATGCAAGGAGACTTGTATAAATACAGATTGCAGAGAGTCTAAAGGTGGAAGCTGAGAGTTGTAAGGCGAGAAGGGTGGGGAGCCTCTTACCATGCAATGGTCAGCGATCAAAGCTGCCTCTTCAAACTTTTTCTATATTTGTCTCTTTCAATGTGAGTTTTGCGTCGTGGAAAATTAAACCAAGGTGGGGTGCATGCATGCATGTGACCAAATTCAGGGTCAGGTTTGTGTTATCTCCTAATTTTGTTCTTCTCTTTTGTGTGGTTTGTGGGATTCTTTACTTTCTTGCCCAAGAAATAACTGGCGGTCAAAAATTATCCACTCAAAATAAGGATGGAAGTAAATATTTGGACTCGCCTAGTTTTGCAGAGTAACTCGCCAAAAATAATTTGGCCGGAACCAGTAAACATAAGATTTGTAATGCGTCAATTTGATTGTGTAATAATAGTAAGTATTTTTCATACAAGAAAAATCAATTTTGACGCATATTTTGTGTGAGACAACATGTTATTTCAATTTATATGTAATTTTTCATGGTACCTCATTTCAAAGAAATTATATAAAAATATTTTCCTTCTTTTATTAGTATGTCTGTATTTTAAATATTAAAATATATGATAAACTTGTTCTACATTCTTTGATCTTATTTCATGCATAACTTTCAACTCATAATTAATTATCTATGGAATTCAAACTTTTGCACAACCACTCAAAGTTTAAAATCTTCCCGGTTTCATGCCCATTGATAGATACTATTTTTGTTTGTTTCTAACTCATAATTAAAACTTATAGTCAAATTTTATGGCAATCACTCAAAATGTCGATGCATGTTTTTGTTGATACAAGGGAAAGTATTGTAATCGGCAGTCCATTCGTGGGTAGTTGGAACTTGAAGCAGGAGTCGAGTGTGTATACATTTCTTTGCTTTTTGATATTAATGAACCTAAGTCCTGCGTACGCTAATCCATGTGATGTTATAGAATAAAGATAAAGAAAATATTTAGTGCAGTCAGACACAGCACATGAGAAGGGGTTGTCCTTCGTCCCGAACTATGCGGGAGTGGGAGAGAGGCCAAGCGAAGGGAGGAGGGGCAACTGGGCACATGGCGTGATGAGCTGAGCTCCCACGGTGAATATTTCACAGCAGCATTTGATTAGGTTTGAAAGTTGGAGGATCATAGAAAACTTGATTTTAGCAAATCCCCAAGATGTCTGTGGAACCCCAAATCAAGGGATCAAATAAAGTTTGATTACAATCGTTAATTTGATCGAACTGACGAGAAATTAATAAAAGATGCAAGGTCATGAATGATCCAACTACTCACCTCATGGATAATCAATCCTAAGCCCTAAGCCTACCTAAGAGTCCTCTTGGCAGGTACTCCCTCCAATAAAATCATTCAAATAATAAATTCGTTTAGAGCGATTTCATTAGACGTCTCCCAGAACAAGAATGCTATACTGATCCTCCCACATGACCTAAATTGTTTTCCTAGTGCAAGGGCATGTTCCTACAAGTGAAATAAAAGTTAATAATCTATTTTCATTTATGTTCCTTTACCAATTACAATTAAAAATGATGTGACAAATTTGATTTTATTATATTTTTATGCACTAAATGCACACTTAATGACATTTTTGGTATGTGATTACGCGCTTAAATTGCGTAATTAGGTGCTTTAATTCATGCATTGGGAATCTTATTTTGTATTTAAATGCCTAATTACTCTCAATATTTTAACATTATGTTCAATTTATAATATTTGAGTTTTATTAAGTAATTCATGAAATTTTGGTATTTTTTCTTGTAGGGCAACTATTGGAAGCCAAAAACCAATGACACTTTTTAATCTGTGTATCGAAATCAGATGTGAAGTTAGCATACGCCGTTTTATGGATTATTTCGACAATTCTTCGTAATCTTGGCATAATTTTCTCATCCGAACTCCGATCGAGACAATTCAAAATTCTGGAAAAAGCTGAAAAAGAGCTCTACATCTTTTGTGTTTTAAGCTTTGAGAGTTACGAGCTATAAGAGGGTCGAAAGTGGGCTTGAAAGAGGAGGGCAGTTCGTGTACCTTTGAAAAAATAAATAAATAAAATAAAAAAATAAAAAAATGAGATGTGACCCGGCCACGCAGCCGGGTCATCTCATATGGGTCAGGCACTGGGTACAAAGAAAGGAAAGACAAAAGAATGGAAAGACAAAAGAAAGGAAAGAAAAGCAAAGAAAGAAAAGTCAAAAGGAAAGGAAGGAATGAAAAAGTAAAAGAAGGGGGTTTCCTTGGGGGAGAGCAGGGCGCAAGAAGAGAAAGAGGGGGGCAGCGTCGCTGGGCTGGAGAGAGGCCGCACCATAGGAGAAAAAAAAAAAAAGATTTTTCTTGGGGAGACACACAAGGGAGGCCAAACCACAGAAAATTTCTTGGAAAAATTATTTTTTGGGAGCTTTCTTGTGGTTTTCTTTTGGGGGTGCTGCGAAGATACACACACAGCCAGCAAAGGAGAGTTGGAAGCACGCAAAAATAATATCTTTTCAGAATCGGAAGGCAGTGAACAACGGCGGTATTCGGGGTGTTCGTGACGCGTGACGGCGGTGCGGTGAGTGTTGATCTTTTCCGTACGCTCCAAATCGAAGAAAATATGGTGAAATCTGTTATGTTGGATTTAATTTTCGGAACGAACTAAATTTTTGAATTTTAGGAAAGCGATGTAGTCAGTTTCGAACTATGCTTGCTCTTTGATGCTAATCTGAAGTAGTTTTCATTAATGTTTGTTTGAATTATTCTGTGCCTAATGCTTTTAATTAACTGGCCATTAATTAAATGATTTTAGTCTTATGATTTGCTACCGAAATGGGGGATTATAGAATAGATCTTAGATAATTCAGCGTTGGTAAATATAGAGATCGAAAGACTTGTATGAACCTACGTAGCATTAAAAATCGAGGGTCTTATTGCGTTCTTGCGTTATTAATTTGCATACTCTTATGTTAAATAATAAACAAGAATAGGTTTTGATTAACTATCGAAAGAAGTTTTTGGAAAAATTGGCGATTTGCTAACAAACAGAGAAAACGAAGTTGAATTAGCTAAATGAGTAAAGCATAGTGAGAAATTAGGTGAAATCAGTTTCCTAGAAGTTTTCACCATCATCAATTTGACACGCGGTATCCAGTTTTAAATTCTCCTGAATAGTTTATTTAAAGTAACTTTGTTTAAATTTCGCAGTCTAAAATTATTAATTTTTCTAAATAAAATCAAGGTTAGTAAAATTTCGGTACTTGGTAAAATTAATACATCAATCCCTGAGGACGATACTCTACACATCATTATATTATAAAACTACGACACTGTGCACTTACAGTTTGCACCGGTCAAGTTTTTGGCGCCGTTACCGGGGATTGAGTTTATCTTATTTTTGCCAATATCGATACAAGGTAATCTTGATTTTAATTTAGAATTCTCTTTTTATATTTTTATTTATTTATTTTCTTTATTTTATTTTATTTTATTATTATTTTTTTTTGTATTTCTAGTGTTTTTTTTTTTTTATGTTGGATGCGCAGGACTAGAACACGTGACATTATTCCTTTTGATCCGGAGATTGAAAGAACGCTCAGAGCACTAAGGAAAAAGAGGGTATTAGCTATGGAGAACGGACAAGATAATGTGCAGCCACACGCCTTAAAGGATTATGTGGGACCAGTTGTGAATGACAATTATTCGGGTATCAGACGCCAGCCCATTAATGCCAACAATTTTGAGCTCAAAGCCGCATTAATCAGCATGGTGCAGCAGGCCCAATTCAGTGGATCGCCACTTGATGATCCCAATATCCATCTGGCGATGTTTTTGGAGATTTGTGATACTGTGAAGATCAATGATGTTACTGAAGACACCATTAGACTAAGATTATTCCCTTTCTCTTTGAGGGACAAAGTAAGAGGTTGGCTACAGTCGCTACAACTTGGGAGTATTACTAGTTGGCAGGACATGGCAGAAAAATTTCTAGCTAAATTCTTTCCACCTGCAAAAACAGCTCAACTCAGGAGTGAGATTGTTCAATTCAAGCAACATGATTTTGAATCACTCTATGAAGCATGGGAAAGGTATAAAGATTTGATTCGACGCTGCCCACAACATGGATTGCCGGATTGGTTGCAAATTCAGATGTTCTATAATGGGTTAAATGGGCAAACGCGGACTTTAGTTGATGCTGCATCTGGGGGAACTTTGATGTCAAAGACACCTGAGGGTGCCACTGCTCTTTTGGAAGAAATGGCGTCAAATAACTATCAATGGCCAACTGAAAGAACTATGGCTAAGAAAGTTGCTGGAATTCATGAATGGAGCCGTTTGCTGCACTTTCAACTCAAGTTGCTTCTCTGTCTCATCAGATTTCATCTTTGACAACCCAGAGGATACCACAAGGTGCAGAATATGTGGCAGCTACAAGTAGGAAAGATCCGAGCATTGGAGCGAGTCAAGAACAGGTTCAATACATCAATAATCAGAACTACAATTATCGTGGTGATCCTTTGCCACAATATTACCATCCAGGGCTTCGAAATCATGAGAATTTGTCTTATGGAAATACAAGGAATGTGCTGCAACCTCCTGCAGGATTTGAGAGTCATCAAGGTGAGAAGAAGATGTCACTTGAGGATGCCATGATATCTTTTGTTGAGAAGACAAAAGCAAGGTTTAAAAA
Source organism: Malania oleifera (assembly GCF_029873635.1). NCBI lineage: Eukaryota > Viridiplantae > Streptophyta > Magnoliopsida > Santalales > Ximeniaceae > Malania > Malania oleifera. Next base: position 69,979,252 of record NC_080428.1, read on the forward strand.
GACAGATGCACGGCTAGACAACATTGAGACTCATTGCAACAATATGGGAGCCACTATGAAGAACCTTGAAATGCAAATTGGACAATTGGCCACGACTATAAATACCCAACAGAGAGGAACTTTTCCTAACAACACAGAAGTGAATCCTAAGGAACAATGCAATGTCATCACACTTAGGAGTGGAAGAGAAATTGATAAATCACCAGCAAAGGAAACCATGTCCACACCTACACCTGAAAAGAATGGCCGAAGCAAGAATAAAGGGGAAGAAGAGGAGATTGTGGATGATACACCAAGAGAGATGGACATGCTTCCAGCAATTTCATTTCCTGACAATCCTCCTATTCTCTCTACTCCACTTCCTTATCCTCAACGCTTTCAAAAGCAAAAATTAGATAAGCAATTTTCTAAATTTTTGGATATTTTTAAGAAAATTCACATAAATATTCCTTTTGCAGATGTCTTGTAACAAATGCCAAACTATGTCAAATTCTTGAAGGAGATCATTTCAAAGAAAAGAAGGTTGGAGGAGTTCAAAACAATGAAGCTTACCGAGGAGTGTAGTGCTATTCTTCAAAAGAAATTGCCTCAAAAATTAAAAGATCCAGGAAGTTTTACTTTGCCTTACACTATTGGAAATTTATTTTTTGATAAAGTTTTATGTGATCTTGGTGCTAGTATTAATCTTATGCCACTTTTGGTTTGCAAGAAATTGGGACTTGGAGAGATGAAACAAACAACCATTTCGTTGCAACTAGCAGACCGATCCATCAAGTATCCACGTGGAATCATAGAAGATGTATTAGTAAAAGTGGATAAATTTATTTTTCCTGCTGATTTTGTGGTGTTAGATATGGAGGAAGACCAAGAAGTCCCGCTAATTCTTGGCCGACCTTTCTTGGCCACTGGAAGGGCTTTCATTGATATTCAAAAGGGTGAGTTAACATTGAGAGTGGATAAGGAAGAGGTTATGTTCAACATCTACCAAGACATGAGATTCCCAGAAGATCCAAGCACTTGCTTTTGGGTAGATGTCATTCAGCAAGGTGTAGAAAAAGTCTTTCAAAAAGATGTACAAGTTGATCACCTAGAACGATCCTTGCAGCAGATTACAACACAGCAGCGTGTGGGGAGGCTAGAACCTATGGTAGCAAGGACGGATTCTGTAATCTCTAAAGGAAAGATGCAACGACCTATATCTCTAGAGTTGAAACAATTCCCTGAGCATCTTCGCTATGCATTCTCGGGTGATGCGTATGAAAATGCAAAAATCTACAAAGAGCAAACGAAGAAGTGGCATGAAAAATAGATTCATAGGTGTGAGTTTGCTCCAGGACAACAGATTCTACTCTTCAACTCACGATTAAAACTCTTCCCAGGAAATATATTCAGAGTTAATGGTCAGAGATTGAAGCACTATTATGGAGAACAAATGGAGAGGAACTGTGCATTTATTCCTCTTGGTGATCCTGGTTGATGAAGATTGAAACGTCTGGCTGGAGACGTTAAAACAAGCGTTTATGGGAGGCAACCCAAAGAGTTTTTCTTTTGTTTATTTCCTTTATCTTTATTATTTATTTATTTATCTATGCACTTTTGAATAATTTAGATTTTCGATGCAGGTTTATTTGGCATGAGTACAGAGCTGAAAATTAAACTCCTCGACGGATTCACCAATAAGTCAAGGAAGTTTCTTTCTTTTCTTCAATCCTTCTCATTTTTTATTAACATTGAAAAAAAAAAAAAAGTGTGAATATGGATGATTAGGCCATGCGTGACCCTACTTATGCCCTTCATATACTTGCATATAACCTAGGAGTACATACTTGGGTCATTTATGTGTGGTTCCTATTTATATGGCTAAACTAGGAATCGTAACTCATTGAAAGTTGATTGGTAGTGCAATTGTGTTAATCTAGCTATATAAACTCTTGTATCTACATGGTATCTCTTGAGGCTAAAAAATGCACGTTCACGTGACTTGTAGCACTTAATGTTCCTTGTGAACACTGAGAGAGCGCCCGTAGAGACTTCGACACCTTGTGAGGTACTGTTGAGCCATTTATCGCTCTTTTGAGTTTTGACGTCAACTCAGAATTCATGAAACTCAACTTTCCCTATTTTTTTTCTGGATACTCTTTGTACACTAGTCTTGGTTTTTGAATTGCTAACCTCGAGGTGACATCTAGTGGGGAGATAAAAACTTAGGTCTTGTAGCCTACTCAAGATGTGAAGGCCGAACCAACCCTAGAAATAGACTTATTTCATGGACTCTTATTTGAGCTTAATGCACATGGGTGGTATGAAAACAATAAAAGAAGTGTTATGATTGTCCTACTTGACCATGAAAAGAAAGATATTGAAAAATGAGCAGAAGAAAGAAAAAGAGAAATAGAAATACCCTAGAAGAGGTGAAAGATTAATACCTACTCCACACAACTACAACAAAAGTCAGGGACAGGACGCATGTTATCCACATATGAAGACTCTTCACCCTCCTAATGCCTCAAATGTATTCACGCCTAGTTTGTGAATAAGTTGATCTAGGGTGGTCTCGGTTGGACATAGCGAGTAGGTGAGAAGATGCTAGGGTGAAGGACCCGACACCTCCTAAATAGGTTTGATCCTTTTCAGACTAGTCCACTCCATACATTTAGCGTTTGTTCCTTGCAGTATGTGGGATGTTTGATCATGACACTCCTTCTCACATACGATGAGTGAACCCATCCTTTTTGAGTGTTTTTGAGGGTATACCAGTTAGGCCGAGTCAAAGCGACAGTTCATTAGGTGTCCACGGATATCTTGGGTGTAATGAGTCACACACATTACACGTGCTTCAAGATTTCGCCTATTTATACTTGAATTTATATGGCTACATTAACTTTGAATTGTGCTCGCTGGTTAATTTTACGTGAGTTTATTGTTCTTAATGGCTATATAATGATGAGATTTGTATGAATGACTTACTTCGGAGTTGCGTGAATTGGGTATGAATGAGTTTGTGTGTAATTTGGTGATATTCCTGTATGTGAAAGGGTATGGTTGTGTTGCCTGAGTATTCATTCATTGAAATTGGTATAACACCACCCTGAATTGCATTGACGTTATTTGCTAGGGACTAGCAAAACTTTAGTTGGGGGGTGTGATTACGCGCTTAAATTGCGTAATTAGGTGCTTTAATTCATGCATTGGGAATCTTATTTTGTATTTAAATGCCTAATTACTCTCAATATTTTAACATTATGTTCTATTTATAATATTTGAGTTTTATTAAGTAATTCATGAAATTTTTGTATTTTTTCTTGTAGGGCAACTATTGGAAGCCAAAAACCAATGACACTTTTTAATCTGTGTATCGAAATCAGATGTGAAGTTAGCATACGCCGTTTTATAGATTATTTCGACAATTCTTCGTAATCTTGGCGTAACTTTCTCATCCGAGCTTCGATCGAGACGATTCAAAATTCTGGAAAAAACTGAAAAAGAGCTCTACATCTTTTGTGTTTTAAGCTTTGAGAGTTACGAGCTGTAAGAGGGTCGAAAGTGGGCTTGAAAGAGGAGGGCAGTTCGTGTACCTTTGAAAAAAAAGAGAAAAAGAAAATAAAAAAATAAAAAAATGAGATGTGACCCGGCCATGCAGCCGGGTCATCTCATATGGGTGAGGCACTGGGTACAAAGAAAGGAAAGACAAAAGAATGGAAAGACAAAAGAAAGGAAAGAAAAGCAAAGAAAGAAAAGTCAAAAGGAAAGGAAGGAATGAAAAAGTAAAAGAAGGGGGTTTCCTTGGGGGAGAGCAGGATGCGAGAAGAGAAAGAGGGGGGCAGCGTCGCTGGGCTGGAAAGAGGCCGCACCATAGGAGAAAAAAAATATATATATTTTTCTTGGGGAGACACACAAGGGAGGCCAAACCACAGAAAATTTCTTGAAAAAATTATTTTTTGGGAGTTTTCTTGTGGTTTTCTTTTGGGGGTGCTGCGAAGATACACACACAACCAACAAAGAAGAGTTGGAAGCACGCAAAAATAATATCTTTTCAGAATAGAAGGAGGTGAACAATGGCGGTGTTCGGGGTGTTCGTGACGTGCAACGGCGGTGCGGCGAGTGTTGATCTTTTCCGTACGCTCCAAATTGAAGAAAATATGGTGAAATCTGTTATGTTGGATTTAATTTTCGGAATGAACTAAATTTTTGAATTTTAGGAAAACAATGTAGTCAGTTTCGAACTATGCTTGCTCTTTGATGCTAATTTGAAGTATTTTTCATTAATGTTTGTTTGAGTTATTCTGTGCCTAATGCTTTTAATTAACTGGTCATTAATTAAATGATTTTAGTCTTATGATTTGCTACCGAAAAGGGGGGATTATAGGATAGATCTTGGATAATTCAACGTAGGTGAATATACAGATCGAAAGATTTGTATGAACCTGCGTAGCATTAAAAATCGAGGGTCTTACTGCATTCTTGCGTTATTAATTTGCATGCTCTTATGTTAAATAATAAATAAGAATAGGTTCTGATTGACTATCAAAAGAGGCTTTTGGAAAAATTGGCGATTTGCTAACAAAGAGAGAAAACGAAGTTGAATTAGCTAAATGAGTAAAGCATAGTGAGAAATTAGGTGAAATCGATTTCCTAGAAGTTTTCACCATCATCAATTTGACACGCGGTATCCAGTTTTAAATTCTCCTGAATAGTTTATTTAAAGTAGCTTTGTTTAAATTTCGCAGTCTAAAATTATTAATTTTTTAAAATAAAATCAAGATTAGTAAAATTTCGGTACTTGATAAAATTAAGACATCAATCCCTAAGGACGATACTCTACACATCATTATATTATAAAACTACAATACTATGCACTTGCAGTTTGCACCAGTCAGTATGCAAGAACAGAATAAAATGGAATGAAATGACTCCATAATTTTTTATTTCGTTCCAGATTTCCAATCACAATCCATTGTGATCCAGCAACCCAAACATCAGATCGACTAATGGCTAATCAATGCTCTTAGTCCCAAGAGAACGCAAATAATTTCTATTTCCAAACATTTTACAATTAAACAAAGCACGTACAATATCACCATCTTCTATATTCAACAAAATTTTCAACACAATTTACAGTGTCAATGCAAGGTACAACAATACCTCATCATGCTTATTTCAGAAACATTTTCACAAACTATTACCCTATATATGAATATAACATGTGTACAAGGCATCCCCTTACCATGCCCAAGGTGCATGCACCAGCCCCAGTTTTAGTTTTACGCGGTTACCTTCTCATTTATTTTTGGCACCCAACACCAGACAAGCCTGAACAATTTTCCACAATTGCAGAAGAACCAGGCTTCTTTGATCATGAATATATATTCTATCTAGTATAAGTTGCTGCCAGTTTAATGTTCATTGACTGCATCAACTCCCAACAATTTTACCACCTTGTCTTCCTTCTGTCTCGTAAATACAAATTTCTAGTATTCCATGTAGAGGCAATCTGTAAAACACAGAAACATCGCGGTCATACTAATTTTATGATGCTTCCCAGACCCTATAATCTCTTCCCTCAATGGATGTAGACCATTTCTTCGACCCATTTGGGGGCTCATAGTATCCCGGTCCGATCTTCATTGCCACCTTGTCATCAATGATGGCGGCATACACATCCCTCTCAGCCTTCGTTATTTGAACCTGAAATATGCACACACAGGTGAACAAAAACATGGGAGAAGCAAAACAGTAGTTACCATTGTTTTTCAAGCCAATACAAGTTAAACACAAGACTATTCTAAGATGCTAAAGATATTTATGGTTCCTATTCTTGCAAGCAGACTTCAAATAACAAATGAATCAACAGGAAGGAGACAGCTTGCCCCTCACTGATTCACATAGCTTGGAAGCCCCAAGACAACCTTCATTTTGGCTTTGTACATTTGTAAGGTCTTCTAGGTCAAAATTTTACCCCTCAATGCAGACTAGGCTATTATTAATTTTAACAATTAACTGTGCACACAGTTGAACACTACAAGAAAACTGATTTTTAGTGATGAAAGTATTAGCGGCGGTTTGAATTTCATCACTAAAAGTATCCTATTAGTGACAGTTCTGAAAAACCGTCACTAATAGTTAAAAGTATTAGTGACGTGACGGTTCACTAATATTTTCATCACTAAAAACCATCTTTCCCACACAAACCATTGCAGGTAATCACTTTTTGCGTAGAAATTATCCCAAGCAAATATTCACGACGATTTTTGGGGTGTTAATGACGATTTCAATGCGTCACTAATAGTATTGTACTAGTAAAAAAAAGTCAACAATATTAGTGACGGTTTGAAAAATTCATCACTAATAATGGACTATTAGTAACAGTTTATAAAATTCGTCAATATCAGTCTAGTATTAGTGATGGTTTACAAAACCGTCACTAATAATTTTGTTTATTTAAAAAATATTAAAATTATTTATTTAACTATATTAGTGACGATTCCAAAAATTGTCACTATTATTCTATTATTAGTGATGGTTTATGAAAACCGTCACTAATAGTGTTTTTATTTAAAAAATATAAAAATTAACTATTTATTATATTAGTGACGGTTCCAAAAATTCGTCGCTATTAGTCTATTATTAGTGACATTTTGTGAAAACCGTCACTAATAGTGTTTTTATTTAAAAAATATAAAAATAATTTAATTAACAATATTAGTGACGGTTTAAAAAATTCGTCACCAATAATGGGCTATTAGTGACGGCTTATGGAATTCATCACTAATAGTCTAGTATTAGTGACGGTTTATAAAACCGTCACTAATAATTTTCTTTATTTAAAGAATATTAAAACAATTTATTTAACTATTTTAGTGACCAAACACACACAAAAAAAAAAAAAAAAAAAAAAGAGGCTAGGACAAGAACAACCCTAATCATGCTCACGGACTAAACAACCATAAACCAGAAAACAGTGAACAAGATGCAGGAAATGCATTCTACTCGAGCACACCAATCTTATACATAACCATACATCCACACACAGTCGATTCAAAATTCCATTTTTAAACCTTCTGCGCACAAAACATTTTAAAATAGAATTTTGAACTTCTGACTTAGCATTTTGTACTCCTAAAACAAAAATTTTAACAAAACAAGAACATATACTTTTGCAAATTTGATGAAAGTACATATACTTTTGCAAATTTGATGAAAGTTGTATATATTAGCCGAGTTAGGAGCTCAAGTCACCCAATGATCACAAGTCAAAACCCAATCGAAGAACAGTGTAGCTAGGGTTTGAAGCTAGGGTTTGAAGAACCCTAAAGCTTCGACCACAATCACTCGGAATCCAGCGAGGGGCTACGAGTCGGCAAGACGAGAACGACAGAGCCGTGGCGAAAGGGTGTCGCTGGGGAGTGAAGGAGAAAAGGAGCAAGATTGGAGGGAAAGGAGCGAGATTGGGGGAACAGGCGCAGGTCACTAATATTGTTCATAAATAATTTTTTTTTTTTTAAATTAAAACTATTAGTAACTATTTTACTAAACCATCACTAATAACAAACCATTAGCAACGAATTTTATAAATATTACTAATATAGTTAACTAAATTATTTTTATATTTTTTTAAATAAAAATACTATTAGTGACGAATTCCATGAACCGTCACTAATAGCCTCTTATTAGTGAGGAATTTTCCAAACCGTCACTAATATTGTTAACTAAATTATTTTTTATTTCTTAAATAAAAACACTATTAGTGACAGTTTTCATAAACCGTCACTAATAATATACTAATAACGACGAGTTTTTGGAACCGTCACTAATATAGTAAATAATTTATTTTTATATTTTTTTTAAATAAAAACACTATTAGTAACGATTTTCATAAACCGTCACTAATAATAGAATACTAGCAACGAATTTTTGGAACTGTCACTAATATAGTTAAATAAATTGTTTTAATATTTTTTTAAATAAAAAAAATTATTAGTGACGGTTTTATAAACCGTCACTAATACTAGACTATTAGTGACGAATTCCATAAACCGTCACTAATAGCCTATTATTAGTGACAAATTTTTCAAACCATCACTAATATTATTAACTAAATTATTTTTATATTTTTTAAATGAAAACACTATTAGTAACGGATTTCACAAACCGTCACTAATAATAGACTAATAGCGACGAATTTTTGGAACCGTTACTAATATAGTAAATAATTTGTTTATATATTTTTTAAATAAAAACATTATTAGTGACGGTTTATGAAAACCGTCACTAATAATAGAATAATACCGACGAATTTTTGGAACCGTCACTAATATAATTAAATAAATTGCTTTAATATTTTTTAAATAAACAAAATTATTAGTGAAGATTTTTTAAATCGTCACTAATACAACACTGGTAGTGACGAATTCCATAAACCGTCACTAATAGTCCATTATTAGTGATAAATTTTTCAAACTATCACTAATATTGTTGACTTTTTATTACTAGTATAATACTATTAGCGACGGTTTATTAACCATCACTAATAAGTGTCTTTTAGTGACGCATTGAAATCGTCACTAACACCCCAAAAATCGTCGCTAATATTTTCCCGAGATAGTTTCTGCACGAACAATGATTTTCCCATGATGGTTTGCGCGGGAAAACTGGTTTTTAGTGACGGAAGTATTAGGGCACTTTTAGTGACGAAATTCAAACCGTCACTAATACTTCCATCACTAAAAACCAATTTTCTTGTAGTGCATTATGAGATCGAGAATGGGGATATGGGCATATATTGTAGTGCCACAATATATGCTTGGAAATTTTAGAGACAAAACACTTGTTGGCATGCAAAAATGCAGAAATTTTTTTAAAAAATAAATGCTCATGGACATTCAATACCTCTCATACAGCTAGCAATATGCACTTACCGAGCAATCTGAAAATCCCTCCCCCATATAAATGTATGTTTACCTAGAGTAAATGCAGCCCCCACTCCCCCCCTCCCAGTCCCGGGAACTTAATTAGACACTGCAAATCACTAGTATGTTATGGGAAATAGACTTTAGTTGAGTTCAAGAAGCATCAAGTATTAAATGGAGATAATTTGATCAACTGATTTTATCAACTTTCTCTACCAGATGGAATACACCAACAGATGCTTAATTCAATGCCACTGCCACAGTGAATAAATTTCAGTGCATACATAATTCATTTGGATAATTATCTTACACAACATTGTGTAAATTTGTCTTCTGTTACTCTGCAGCATGAATCAATTGAACATTCATATTCTTGTGTACTAACTTCATTGAACTTGCTATAGTGCCAATTAATCTTTTAAAAAAGAAAAATCAGTAGTTTGATACTTACCGTACTCCTACAGTGGATCTTATTTCTGTTTCTGAGAGAGATAAGCGCTGAAATTTCAGATCGATATTGAGAGAAGATGTGGTCATAAAAAACTGCCGGTGTTCCTGAATGAGTCAGAATGTAAGCATAACCTTGCATTTCTTTTCCACCAGGAAATCTCCAATGACCCTTCAGTGGACCAAAAAGATGAGTTAGGTAATGCATTCACAAAAAAAAATGATGCCATAAGTAAAACAGTAAATGGAATTCTGGATCTTTTTAAAAACTTTATAGGCCTGTATGTATTCCCTTCTGCCAAAAACACAAAAGCAATAGATTAAGCCTGTCCAAGAAATAGCTTCCATTTGAGTCGCATGGACAAATTAGCATTGACACCTCATAAAGGGACACTAAACATGGAGGCTGCTGTACATGTCACTCCAACATACACAAACATGCGTTTGAGATGTCTCCAAGTTGTATAGAATTCTGTGATAATTTTTTCTTGAGCAGTGAGCAAGAAACATGAGGACATCCCCTAGTGATGAGCTTGACATATAATGAGAAAATAAATGCCTATTTCTTTTTTGAACATTGAGATTCATGCTACTTTTTAAAAGTTAAAAAAGTGGGGTAAATGGTGAGTTCAAGGGAGGGAGGATGATAGTTGTGTAGAAAGGCTAGAGTTATGAAAGACGATGACAAGGGATGGAGTGGAGAATATATTACCTACACAATTATAGTTACTTAAAATAATCAACAATTAACAATCAAGCAGCCATTGCTTGACGAAATAGTGAAATCTTTAAGGGTCAATGACTCTATGCATAGTCTCACGGACGTGGAGATCTCAATGACCAAAAGAAGTCAACCTTACCAAGATCTGCCATAAGTGTCAAGGAGTCATGCCCATGCGGCGGCAAGAGTACACCAAGTCCAGCCAAGTTGTACTCATCCTCATCTGAGGAAACACTCAAGTGTCTAATCCAATGGTCAAATCTTCACGGCTCAACATCCCTTGAAACAACTAAGGTCGTCACTAAGGAACATGAACTCGAACAATAAGGGAGATAAACTCACATTACACCAGTGCTAAGGGTAATTCTCATTCCCCCAACACATCCTAGTGTCGACGTATCTATCACTTGCCACCCACTAGCCAGGAGTCCGAGACTAGGGGAAGTGATATCTTACACACTTTTAGCAGGACACGAAGGATTTAACACCCCTCAATAGTCCAACAAAATCTAGAATGACATTGCCCAATAGGAGAGCCAATGGCCAAGGAGGGAGGGACATCAAACCTCTGAGTTAAGAGTATTGCAGCAATCTCATTCCCAAATGGATTGTCCATGGGGCTCCCAATTTCCTACAAAAGCCCAGGACACCCCTCAAGGATGTCAGGAGCCCGCCCCTGCAAGGTGCTCACTTAGTACCCAATAGGATACTAGGTAGGTAGGTCACCTAGTGTTTCCCCCAAAATTCGTGTCTCTGAAGTATTCCCATTCATATATGAGTAACCACCAAGGATTTAATGATAAACATCTTAAGTTCAAGAACATAACCATTAGTACCATACGGACCAACCACAAAGTCATAATGACATACCAGAACCATTCCCATGACAACCATATAGTCGAATCCAAGTTAATCAACCTTCCCTCCAAGTCGAATCATTTGCCAAAACCATGCATTAGGATCGCAAAACTCTAAGACCCTAACATTTTCCCCTCACTCCATCTTATCAATGTCCTCATTGATGAACATACACAAACTGATTTCTAGGAACGCTTGCAAAAACCCAACGCAGGAGGCTTCAGATAATCCACATTCGAAAGCTTATCACAGCAGCCAGACTTGTCTCTAATCACATGGTAGACTTGATCCCTAATTTGATCTGAAGACACTCGAGGAACACATCTCTAAACACAAGATCTTCATCCAAACTCAAGCCAAACTGAATGTAGCTTCCTCTGCCAACCACACACTGGTTTTTTATCCAATATGGGACTTATCACGTCCAAGACCATGGCCAATCATAAGCTGACCGCCAACCCATATACCAACAATTCTGAAGATGGCAACACCCTTCTAAGAACTCACGCGTACAAATCCTTTATATGGATCCATATTCTCAACCTTGTCTCTCAAAACTCAAACTCTTATTCAAATGAGAGCATTCACCCATTGATTCTAGGAGGCAAACCCCTTCCCAAAGCCAAACTTATTCTGAAACCAACTGAGGCTCATCTCAATGCAGCCCAACGAACAGCCATCATAACGTAGTTCTAATACTCTATATTGTACCATCTTCTGACAAACGATACAACTCCCTTCTCGCAATAGGAGAATCAAAAAATTCTGAAACCCTTGTCTGACCACAAATCAAACCAAAGACTTCTCTGTTTCTCAAAATTGTAAAGGTTTCAACATCTGAATCCGAACTCAAGGTTCCAAACTAATCTTACAATTCCGATAGATTCCATCTCAAAGGTTCTCCAAGGATGACCATCATAAACATTATAGCTCAAAATTAACATCTTATTTCCAAAGTGAGTTCTCACCTAGGAGTCTAACAAGGCACAACTCCAAAGATGATTCCACACTCCGAAGTTTCTCCAAGTACAATCGATATTGAAACCACAGGGTGACCATATTCAACAAGACATCCAAACTTGACACTGGCATATTGTTCCAAAGGCAAGTCCCCCACAAGGAGTCTCATGAATGCAACTCCAATGATGAGTTCACCCCAAGGAAACCCCCAAAACATGAGCAATCTCAACATCTAGGGTTCACGACCTAATTCCTCATAAGGTAACCAACATGTTCATGCATCCCACAATTCCAAAGTTAACCATCCAGTTCAAATCCAACCACAAAGACTTTCTCGCGTCCTTAGGCTCAAAATTTGAATCACACGTCAGGTGACAATCCTCAATCTCAAGTTCCCAATCACAAGTCCTCTAACAAACCGATCTCAACCATAGTTGTGGATAACATTCTGATACCACTGCCTTGTAGCTTAAACTCAAGCTTTCGTCTAAAAGGTGGTCCTCTAGCTCAATCATGTTGCATAAACCTACAAAACAACAACAAACAGAAAGGCCCTCTAGACAATACGGCTCATGTGCTCGTTGGCAATATGGCGCAAAGTCCCTCTAGCAGAACTCATTCCAATGCCCTCTAGCACGGGTAATGATTGGGCTGAAAGGCCAACAGCAAAATCGCACTCTCGTCAACTCCACAATTGCAACCATTAATCGCATTTCCACCAAAGGTCAAATCATAATAGCCTCTTTAGTTCCAAAGAAGTTCAATGAGCAAAATTCATTGTCCCCTTTGATTCCATACACCACTGGATAAACGCCACCACAGTGACCAACACAGAGCCACACTTTTGGCTTAAGAACTATCTGTCTAAGGTGCTCACAACTCATCCTTCCCTATAGATATAAATATGTCACCTCCGTCTCTCTATGGTTTTGAACATCACAAGTTCCGTGAAAGGCACCATTGAGAAAACTCCTACAATCTTCCACTTCCACCAAATCTAGGGTTATCACCTCTGCTTGTGAAACAAGGACGCTAAAAAATCTCAACGGATAAACATCCGAGCTCCAATGCCAACCACAACAAGACAACTCCCAAAGTGTGGGCACAATACCCGCCTCAAGGGCACAAGGTATACTCATCTTAGTTCCCCTCATTCAACCATCTTCTCTCATAAGGGGTAAACATAATCAAGTCTCCTAAGATTCACAAGATAGACAATTGAAGGCCAACTTTCTCCACATTAACCGCAATAAGTCACATGACAAGAGGACTGCAACAAGACTACACCACCAAGTCCAACCCAACCATACTCATCCTCATCCTCATCGTAGGAAACACTCAAATGCTAACCCAGTGGTAAAGTTTCATGGCTCAACAGCCCTTGAACCAACTAAGGTCGTCACTGAGGATCCCGAACTCGAATAGTAAGGGAGATAAAACTCACATTCTACCAGCACTAAAGGTAACTTTCATCCCCCCAACACAACCTCATGTCAAGGCACCTATCACTTACCACCCACTAGCCGAGACTAAAAGAAGTGACCACATACACAACTCGAGCAAGAGACAAGGTGGATTAATGCCCCTTGATACCCCCAATGAGGGAAAAACATCAAAATCTTCTACTTAAAAGTACCGCGCGATCTCATTCCCAAATGGACCGTCTATGGGGCTCTTAATCTTGCATAGAAGCCCAAGACACCCCTCGAGGATGTCAAGAGTCTACCCCTAAGCACTCCTTAGGGCGCTCGCTTAGTACTCAGAAGGATACCAGGGAGGTAGGTTGCTCTGCTTGCTTACCTTGTGTTCCCCCAAAAATCCATTTCTCCAAAGTATTCATGTTCACCACCATAAGTATTACCCGAACTAACCCCAACGTCACAGTGACAAACCGGAACCATCCCATGACAACCGTATAGTCGAATCCAAGTTAACCAACCTTCATTTCAAGTCAAAATCATATGCCAAAACCATGTGTTAGGGTTGTAAAACTCTAACTTGAGACATAGCCTTGACTCTTAAGAGTGGCCACTTCATGCAAAATGCTCAAGACTAGACCCATAACATGCCATTTGGTTTGCTAAACAGAATCGACACATGATGAAAGTTATGTTGGAATGAGTGGAACAAATAAAGTAATTCCAAATTTTGATTGGTACAAGCAATGTAATCTAGAAGGCTATGTCAATTCCATTTCAATGTTTGTTTTATGCAATGAAAACAAGGGAATGCAATCAATTTTATGTTAAGTTACCAATATATCTCCTTATGTCAATTTGAAAAATTGAAAAATTAAAACACAAAATTTTATACTTTAATAGGTGACAAACAAAAATATACTAAATATTAAAATAATATATAACAAACAAACAAATTCACTCATCATAAAATACCATAAACAATATTATTACTTAAATAAAAGTAAAACTAAAACAATAATATAATATTATAGTAATAATGTAACAATTTATCATGATAGTGGAATACATGTACAACAGATTTAACAATGAAAATTTAATAGAAATATAATAAAGTAATATCATGCAAATATTAAAATTTCAATAATTCAATATTGCTAAATATAATATTTTATAATACATTAAACATTCTACTAATGATATATATGAAATATCAAATGTTATGCTACTATAGGATTTCTTTAAATTTTGTTAGTATGTAAAGTATTATTATTTTGTTAAATAAATTATATATTTCATATAATATTTCAGTATTATTATTTTTAAAATTTTAGAAAGACTATAAATATTATTTCATCAAATACTATATTATATAAATTTATTTATTAATTATTGAATTATTTTAAATGATTCATTATGATATTATTACTTTATTAAGGGAGAAATGTTGAGTTTGGGAGTCGAGCAACATGCATTTTGGTAGAAAAAAATATACACAAAAAAAAAATTGTCTTTACTTTGTTTATTATTTATTTGGAAGGAAAAAATTTTTGATTTAGGTGTTGACTTTAATAGAGGACAACCCTGGACCCAATAGTAAGGATGTTATGCTCAAAACCAGGTCATATGACCAAGTGACAAAAACGGTCTCTCCCATGTTAATCGAACATTTAATGCAATGCTTCTTAAATTGCTCTCTCTCTCTTTTTGTTTTTTTCGATAGCATAATTGCTCATTCATTTACTTATCAATTTATAATATGATTTCAATTACTAATTCCTCAATGGAATTATAACTGTTTCAATTTTAAGTAAACTAGTCAAGGCCAAACAAGCATTTGCTAGTTGTTTTTATTATATCATTTTCCATCACACAACCTACGAACAAGTAAATGTATAGGGGACTGCTTAGCAAATGTCATGGTCTAGTAGTGAATTTAGTTTCTGAAACAAGACGGGGTTGACCAGAACAAAAGTTTAATGTATTGCTGGTGTAATATACCAAACAAATTTATTGTACTTTTAATGTAACAGGAAATGGCACAATATCTAAATATCTAATATGCCACTTTCATTGTCTCAACTTGAACTTTCTTCCAACTATTTGAATGTCAATCAACAAAATGGCAGAAAAATTATGGGGGATAGAAAATGGAAAAGATTCTGACCTGAGTAGAACCGGTATCATGATTCTCTATAAACGTAACAGCACGAGATGGCCACCAACCAACAACCCCTGGAGGTTTTCCCTTCTGGTCTGATAATCGCCAATATTCACACCTTTCCAGTGTCTATGCAAGAGAATATTACCTTGTAAGCAGAATATAAACTCCAATCTAGCTTTCAATTAAAATTAAAAATAAACATCAATTTCATATATGCATTTAAAATGGTGCTGGGGAGGGTGTTGCCAATGCAAGAGCATTGTGAGGGCAGTAGACTTTTCACATTTGCAATGCTCTTTACCATTCAAGGATAATCTGAAACATTGTCCAACCAAAATTCCAAAAAAAAAAAAAAACCATACAGGCCAGTAAAATTCTCAAACATATTAACATGATTCATCAAATTAATATATAAATGAAAATACTGAGATTTGTTTTAGATCGGGAAAAGGAGAAAAGGTGTCAACGAATAAAGAAGAATACAGAGTGAGGCAGCCTCATGACGAAAAGGAGCTTCACATCAAGCATACATGAAAGATCCCATCCAATTGTAAATATAAAAATATCAACAAAATTTAGAAAATTCAAAATACTATTAAAACCCTCTTCCATTGATATGTCAAAAATTTACTGAGATGTGCATCCATGTTCTGCCATACAAAAGCAATTGCTGAGATTTGCACAACAATAACCACACATTTAAAATTTCCAACAGGCTTCTTGACTTGTTCACAAAGAATTGAGGCTGTCGTCATTCATGAAACATACTAGCAACAGCAGGTTCCTTTGACACATTATAATATTTTACATATATATACCATCTCACAAGCAATTCAACTTTCATGGCAAACAAGAAGAAAATTTGTGGAATAACTACAGGCATCATGTAATTACCACAAGTTGGGGAATTTCCGAAATTTCCAAAAATTGAAATTGGAAATTATGATGCAGTTATTCATGTCATTGTTATCATTTAGATGCTATCAGGAATATAATAGAACGACAAACTTTTATGCTATGCAGAAAACAATGAACAGAATCAATTCACATAGTGCATTCAAGTATACAAGAATCATCCAGGTGTACGCTTACAGAATGAAGAATCCCTTTTGTCGTGACATCAAATGCACCAGCAGTTCCACTAGTAGCATTAATCCAGTCAATAATTCTCTGCCTATGGGCATCCTGATTGTGATCCATTTCACCATACGTATAGCTGAGAGAATCCCAATACTCGCCTACAGCAAAGTAAGGTTCACTTGCATCTATGTAGTCCTTGACATAACCACCCCAAAAACCTCGAACAAAATCAAGCCTCCATCCATCATATCCAATTTCTTTCCTGCAGACCATATAATAAAATCACATGATACAACTGAATTTCAATATTATATTATCCAAGGATAACAAAAATAAGGTAGGAAACAATGAAAATGCACATAAATAGAACAAGAATAAGAAATAAGGCTCCACTGAATTTTAAAAGCACAAATATGGAAGTCGCATCAAATTAAGATGAGGTAGAAAGATATAAATTACTAAAAATGAAAAGCTTGGAATGAAAGATTAAATATCAAAATTATTCTTGCAAAAACAAGCAAACAAGAAATAAATAACAGAACAAAATCCCATATATCAGAACAAAGACAAACCGGAGTAAAATGAAAGAGGAAGCACAACTTTAATGCAAATATATGTGCATATCTAGGTGCAAATTCCCTACCATACATGTCAACAAAGATTCATGGCCCATTTCAAAAGTAAGCATATAAAATAGGGTAACAATTGCTTATTTTAAATCAACAAAATAAAAAACTGATTAATTTTTTTTTTTTTTTCCTGCTGGCAGCACCACATCATATAAATCTAGGGATTATGACCAACTTAACCATGTAGAAATGTGTTACAAAAACAGGTGTACACAGAACTCACAATAGACACAGCCAGCAGGCTGTCCAGCAAGGAGCCAAAAACGCCTAGCTCACTAAAGTTGCTTCAAAGTTTGCTCCACATGCAGAACAAAAGGGGCTTGTGAGTTCGAATCAAAACATGGACTGGTAAGTTCCAACCAAAACATTCTCTCAAACAAGTTATTGACATGCTTTGAGAAATGAGAAGATAAACTTGAAGTTGAAGGTATCAACTGGAAGATACATGCAAATGAACAAAAATATTGTAAAGGGTTCCTACAGGCAGCAGGTTATGGTTTATGTCATTTACATTACTGTATACAGAGTATGTTAGTCATGGGAAATATTTTAATAAAACCTACGAATAGTGTGGGAAATGCACACCCTCTCTCTCCATCAGTCAACTCCTTCGTTCTCTCTCTGGACACACCTCTTTTCTTCACTTTCTTCTTACTGCTCATAACTACTGTCCACCACTACTATTCATACACTGTTCATGGGTAATAATTATCAATACTGTTCACAGATCTCTCTCTCCCTCTGGACGCACCTCTTTTCCACACTATCTACTGCTCATAACTACTGTTCATTAATTGTTCATGAATCATGAGTATCATTCATCCATACTGTTCAAAGATCTCTCTTTCATAACTACTGCCCATCACTACTATTCATGAACTGCCCATCAAAGATCCCGGATGTGCTGCCTGTTGTGCCTTGTTTGGAGGGCTGTCATTGCCATTTGTAGCCTGTACTTGCTGTGGTTGTTGAGAAGCATGCTGCCCTTCCGTTGGTGATCTGCTCAGGTTGTATCACAGCCTGTTGTAGCAGGTTCAGAGTGCAGCAATTACTGACCGTGAGCTGGTTGATCCAGTAGGCTGCACTTCAGCTGGTTGTCTGTCCAGTTTGTGTGTCTTATTATTTCTCCTGGTTCTTCCTGCTGCTGTGGGTCATCTATCCATCTTTGCTCTTTGAAGAATCATGTTTAGTTGCTGTAGTCCCTGGTTCCTTGCTGCTGCTCTGTTGTGGCCATGGCTCCTCATCAACGCTTTCGTGCTCTATGTTGCAGCTTCTCCCAAATGCTGGTATATGCTTGCCATGTATAGCACTATAGACTACTCTGTTTCCACCTGATTCAGTCTGTGTGTGCTGTTTACTGCTGGTTTGGCCTGTGGCCTGCCCTAAGACCTGCTGTTTAGGTTTGTACTGTTTTGTGCAGCTCTGTGTTGCCACTGTTCTCCATATTTTGTGTTCTGTGCCATATTAGGTGCTGTTGTTATGGCTTCAACAGATAAGGGCTCAGCTGATAATGCCAATGTGACTATTACGGCCATAAAATTGGCTGATTCAGTCAATCATCCTCTATGCACATTTCCATTTTTTATTTTAACATAAATATATTTGATGTCTACCAATAGAAAGGAAATAAAATTATCAGATACCCTCAAAGATAAAAGTGGAAAGTGTAGATTATCAACCTCAACCAGCGTAACCATTCCTTGACATCCTTCCTCACAAAGTCTTGGGAATGATCAATATTTGGAGCAGCATGAAAATTATCTCCGCTACTCTTGTTGCCTCGACCCTGTATGACAAAAAGAAGGTATTTTACACATCCAAAACGCAAATATGAAGTAACATATTTCCATGGTTGGGATCATGCATGTATCATTTCCTAATCTGGAAGGCATTCCTGAAAGTATCAAGGTTGGATCTATTAAGCAGATAAAAGTAGAAAGCACCAAGTGGCGTGATACAAACAGCATACATAAGCATAAACTGAAAAAATCCAAGCAACCACTACAACTCCAGCAAGTCTTCCAAGCAAGTCTAGTCATTCTGCTGTCATAGCTGTACTTAAAAGCTTCCCACAACAGGAATACATATTGTGCCAGTTCTGTTGATTTCATGGTATTCTTGATATCAGCTGCTATTACAACTAGTTCTGCTACAACAACCACTAGCCATGCAAGATAATTGATTGATGCTGTTGTTTTTATTGTTTCTGAGGCCCAAGAACATTAAGGTTTTTTTCCTGGGAAACAACTCACTGAAAATTATATCAACAGATAGTATTCAGGACCTGAGCGTGTTTCCCTCTTACTAAATTTTATGTTTAATATTCCAGGAAAACAAATTAGCATCAAGAATGACATCGTCATTACCTTTAAAGATAAGAAACACAGCTCTATTGACCATTGTTTTTACTAAAGAGTAGTCCTTGTTTAAGAGGCTGATAGAGACGAGGATAATATAAAAAGAAGCTAATGTAAACTCAAAACTAGCAAAGCTGGAAGTTCTACTTTATAGTGTCATGTATTCTATTCAGAAATTTCAAGTTTTCAGCTATTAAGCCACATCAAGTAAGGAAAAGATGGATCAGCCAGCCAAAAGGCTAATCTTCAGTCACCATTTGACCTAAAATATTAAGCTATTAAGTTGTTGGCCAACAATGTACAGCAAGCCTTAACAATCCTTCACGCACAGCCTGACTGCCCGTGGAGAGACAAACTGTAAAGACCCGGAAATTTAAAAGGATTAAAATAATTTAGAAAAAAATAAATAAATAAAATAACAAACAAATAAATAAAAGGAATGACGTGGAAAAAAAATTTAAAAAAATTAAAAAAAATTAAAATTAAATTAAATTAAGTAACTAAATTATTAGTTGTTAAATTAAATATTTTTACATTGGATTTAAAAAAATATAATAATTAAAATAAGATATATATATATATAAGTAAGTTAATATATATATAAATATATAAGTTAAAGTAATATAATATATATATATATATATATATATATAAAAGTTAAAGTAATATAATATATATATGTATATATAAAAGTTAAAGTAATGTAATATATATATATATATATATATATATATGTAAAGTTACTTTCACTGAAGATAAGAAGAGAAGAAAGAAGAAGCAGAGAAGCAGCGCACGCCCCCCACCCCCCTGAAATTTCTTTCCTGCCAGTCGCAGCCACTTCCGTCTCCGTCTCCGTCTCTCTCAATTTCTCGGTAAATTTGCAGCGGATCGGGAAACGGAAGGTGCCGTTGGATTCCTGGTTCCGCTGCTGACATTTCTACTGGAGCAGATTGGTCGTGAGAACAACTTAGGCACTACTCCTGGGGAAAGGTAATTTTTCCCCATTTTCTCAATTTTACTTTAAATCTGCCGTTAAATCGGCGAACGGGTACCACCACATGGTCCTAGTCGTCGTCGTCGTCATTTTGACGTAGGTAATTTTTCAATTAGGATTTTCTAAGCCCTACTCCAAAGTGAGAGTGGGATTTGAAAATTTTGGCAAATTAGTTAAATATGCGGGTATAACTGTAAATTGAAAATTTTGACCCTAAAAAATATTTAAATAGTACGTTATTTAAGAATAATTTAAATGAAATTAGGGTTTTTGAATCAGGGCTTGGGTAAGCGCCGCGGGTATAATTTTGGGCCCCGCAGGCATAATTTAGAAAATTAAGTGGGAATATTAAATATTAGTTTAAATGTTAATTTGAGGTGTGTGGAGTCTAGGGAAGGCTAGATGGGTAATATTTTGGGGAAATGAATTAATTAATTTGAAAAATTTGGTAATTTGGTTATATTTAAGGATATATTTAATTATTTAGAATTTATGAGCCTAGAAATTTTTAAAATAATATTTTATTCAAGAATAATTTATTGGAACTAAGAATTTAATTTCAGGATCCGGATGAACGCCATAGGCATCTTTTCGAGATCCCTGTTGGCGTAGTTCAAGAAACAAGGTAAGGGAGAAATTTATATATTAAATCAGGTTTTTCATAAATTATAAATGAACATGTGTTATTTATGTATATATATTTTTTTTTATGTGGGTTTAAAATGCCAACCATGAAACTTATGTTTTCTAAGCTTAGGATTGTCGATATAGTTATGTATGTGTAAAAATAAACAAACGAAAGTAAAAGCAAATTTCTAAAGAATTATGTAAGAAATGAAGTGTATTTTGAGCATGTAAATGTTAAATGTGGGTTGGCTTATTTTATGAGAAATATATATGAATTTTATTGTTAAATTGTGTGGCATGAGAATCTGTGCAAATTATATGTTAAATGTATGAGATGCAGACTAAGTAAGTAAAATAATGAGAATAAAATATGATATGGACAATGTTGCCTGTGTATGTTAAATGCAACCATGTAAATGTAAGACAGCTAAAAGAGAGTCATGTTAGCAGATCTAGCACACTTCTGTATAGACTAACTGATGACAGCTAAAAGGAGCTGTGTTAGCAGATTTAGCACGTTTCTACGTAGACTAACTGATAATGGCTAAAGACTAGCTATAGTACGAAGTAATGAAATGAAATGTTATGCAATGAAATGACTAATGAAATGGCAATGAAATGAAATGACAAAGGCAAATGATGTAAATGGGAAAAAGTCACTTAAAGTGAAACGAAATGTAAAGTTAAGTTATGAACAAGAATGAATGTGCATGAATGTATAATGACAGAACAGAATGATGTATTATGATAATAGAAGTATGTATATATGTAGAACATGTTATGATTGGACGAGGCATACTCTTCGCCTGAGGGCTTGCTGAGTAAGGCGAGTGCACTAGTAGCTTCAGATGTGGCAGTAGCTACATAACACACTAGGGCAGAGGGAACCTACTTGTATGGGCGGGTAGGATTCCCTATCCTTAGGGCCTTTGCCGGTAAACTATTGTTGAACTGTGTGAGTACGAGATTAATCTACCACTTGAGGGCTTACTGAGTAAGATGAGTGCTCTGATATGTTTTAATTGTAACCTTAGGATTACCTAAGTATCAGAGCAGAGGGGTGCTACTTGTATGGGCGGGTAATCACCCCTATCCTTGGGTAATCTCGTGAGTTAAATATTTGCATGTGATTGTTTAGGTTCAGAAAACGATTTCAATATTATATGATGATTTGCAAATGAAATAAAAATGATATCTATCTATCTCATGTTGGCCACACGCTGTTTTAATATGTATATTTCTTCCCTTACTAAGATGTGTCTCACCCGAATATGATTATTTCTTTTTCAGGACATCCTCAAGGTCGAGCTTAGGGAGCTCGAGGGTATTTAACATTTTGAGGGACTTAAAGAGAAAGGGTATATTTTCAAAACACTTTGGGAAAATGTAAATATTTATGTTTTAAGTTTTTATGTTTTAATCCTGTTGAGAACAGGATAGTTGTGAAAATACTGAAATGCTTTTGGAGATGTATGTATATATGGGAATGCAGATGTTGGATGGATACTTTTGATTATAGATAGAAATTAGTAAACTCTGATATTGTGTTATATAGAGATTTTATTTATGTTTTCCGCTGCGTATGTTATGTTAATTATGGATTATCAAGGATTTTATCCAATATAACGCGCCGGACGCAGGTTTAAGGGTTCAGGGCGTTACACAAACAAACAATGAATAAGACCTATTATAAGGAATAAGATAGTTTTTAACAGACCTACATTAGCAAGCAAATAGAACCGAACCCAGAACCACTCAGTAACCATTGTTCTGGATAATATGGTAGACTACCACTTTACCCAAAAGCTTAAGTTAATAGATTGGGAGCCAACAATTCAAATTAAGCCTAAGTAGTTAAAAATTACACCAATTGAGATTACAAGCACCGTCTGAAGTTGGAGTACTAATATATAATTCTAGGGTCCTAGCCAAGAAGAATGTGCTTTCAGTGATAAGTCTACTCCATGAGTCACAAAATCATCTTAAAAATGATAAACCTAGGCATTCCAAAACTGAAGTTCATGTTCCCCATGTTGCCAACATACAGTTTCATCACAAACAAAAGTATTTGCTTCATGAAAACATATCTTCTCCACTTCATCATAGTATTTAGACGGCCAAAGTCCAGCTCAGATTAAGGATTTTATTCAGTTGTGGTTCTTAATAGAGTTAATACCAGCAATATGTTGCAGAGTAAGGGGCCTTCTAAGGCTCTATCTCCAGATGTCTCTACTATTCCGTTTTGACCATTCAGATTCTCATCTACTTATGCATTGTTCTTTCTCTTGGAGTGTTTGGAATAAGTTGCTTAGCTTGTTTGGAGAGAGTTGGGTTTGTCTGGAATTGGCAGAGGATTTGTTGGCAATTTCCATTTACAGGTGTGGGGTTTTTGCTGCCTTGTGGGATATTTGGTTGGAATGGAATGATCATAACTTTATGAAGAAGAAGATGACATGTTCTAAGCTCTAGGATGGGATTCTTCTTTTGGCTTTGGTGCAGCTGGTTGTAAGGGGGTGCTTTTAGGATTTACAGCGATGGCTGTGTTATTCTAACTATAATTTTTTCTTTTTCCTCTTTTTCTTCGAAGGAGGATTTCTTATGCTCCTTGAACTTTCTTTCTCATTATACAAAATTTCATTTTTTT
This sequence comes from Malania oleifera, assembly GCF_029873635.1. Taxonomy (NCBI): domain Eukaryota; kingdom Viridiplantae; phylum Streptophyta; class Magnoliopsida; order Santalales; family Ximeniaceae; genus Malania; species Malania oleifera. The sequence goes on from NC_080428.1 coordinate 70,003,057, forward strand.
TTTCTATCCAAAAAAACAAACAAGTATCTCACCATCAAATGTGTGCATTGATACATGATGTCTTTGTATGCTCATCCACCTTGATATCCAAATATGCTACTTGCAGTTTTGCATCTGATAACCAGGGATAGACATAGAATAACTTGGACTGCATAAGGACATCACAGCGGTCCAACTTTCTGGCAATATTGCCAGAGACCATGTAGAATGGAAAAAGATCCATATGGCTGACCCGATCAATGTGAACTTATAGGTTGGTAGTTTGTTGTCGTTGTTTTTGTTGTACAGTTTTGCATCAGGGTAATCATTGGGGGAAATGCCCCACTACAAGCTTGGCTTACAACAATAGAGACAAAGCAATTTTGATAAACATATATGAGTATTAGTTAAACAGCAAAGCAAAACCAAAGGCATTGACAGTTTTCCGGTTACATGAGGGATGCAGAAGCAAAACACAAATGCGTGGCAATATAAGTTAAAATTAGCAGTACAAATATCCTAAGCTCCAAATCAAGTAACTATCTAAAATGCTGCTTAGGTTAATATCCATGATAATTCTATGAAACCTAGTGCTGTACTAGACTACCAAAAGAAAAATCTTAAACCTGGAAGTGTGGATCATCCGCAACAACTGCACGATCATCCCAATTTAAACGGCCACCAAAAATATTCCAAACACCATTCTGATTTTGATAGTGCGCACAGCGGTGATTCAAGACGGCATCTCCGAGGACTTTCAAACCAGCTTCATGTAATCTCTTAACAAGAACCTTCAATTCATCTATATTTCCATATCTGATATGTATCATGCCATAACATGTGTTAATAGTGTTGAAATACCTCGTGTGCATATGAGTTTGTTTTGATGATTTCCAAAACACTAGTGTTAATATTGAAATTATTGGATGATAAGCTTCATAAAAAGCTGTGATAGAAACATTAATAGGAGCTGGGATAGATGCTGTGATAGAAGTGTTGATAGGAATAGTGATAGAAGTTGTGATTGATGTGCTTCATAAGAAACATTGATAGATGACTCACCAGAAATTTCAATGAGTTATATTGGAAAAATATCTTCTGGTTATCAGTAATTATTTGGCAAATGATTATTGAAGCAATAATCATGATTATCTCTTGGATTAAATATGTTTTATTGCATTTTCTATAAATTTAACATTAAAACACAGCTCATTTGAATTGTTCACTTCTAAATTCTCTTGCAACTCAAGATTATTCATCGAAATTTAGTTGTCACGAAAGCAGGTTGAGCTGATGATTCGATTATCAAGAATTCTGTCCGTTGGGCATTAACTTAAGGCCAGCTGTTGTTCAAATGTTGATCATGCTTAATATATAAATATATAGTTGAAATCGTCCAGCTTATGCAGAGAGCAGGATACGTACTTTGAGCAAGGCATTCTCTGATTCTACACTGCAAGAGCTTTATTTATATTGCATCTCTGTTTTGATTGAGCATAATTCTAATATCTTCCAAATAGTTTGAGAGACTATCATAAGTCTGTCTAGTCTCACTGATTTTGAACAAGAATATTCTTGAAGTGAGCTAGAAAAGAACCACTTGATTAATTGTACTTTCCTTTTTATAATTAGGGTAGTGTCCCCAAGGGGGTTGGGTGTCCTGAGTGCAAATTGCACTAACTTTGGCTGGAAGCCAAGAGAGAGAATTTGTGAAAATGATGAGTTGTACTGACTGAGTGATTCTCCGTGTAATCAATGGATTGAACTAATAAAAATTCTTAAGCAAGTTTGCTTGGGGAATGGATGTAGATCACAATTGACTAACCACTATAAATTTATGTGCGCCTCTCTTCTTGTAGTTTGATTGTTTAATTTCATAACCTTGCTTCTTATGGTTTAATTGAATGGTCGCATAATCTCATCTATTCATTATTTAAACAAGACAATTTTTACCACCCAATTCATACCCCCTCCCTTTTCTTGGGTGCCATTTGTATCCACAATAATAATGATGTTACTTGTCTCCTTTAAAAACTTTGAGATGACTCATCTCAGTTAACAATGTTTTTTTTTTCCTTTTTTAATAGCAGCCATCTTAGTTAACAATGTTGATCATGTAAAGTTTAAACTCCACAACAAACAAAAGAAAAAAATCCCAAAATGTTCTATTAAACTTCATCTTTACAATTTCAGATGTGCTCCATCAATTTTTTTTCTCCATTTAAAAATATTAAAGAAAACCATTTTTGTTAAAACAATTTCATTAAATCTTTTTTTCACTACCTCAACCCATGTTCTTCTTGCTTCCTCGTCTAAGAAGGGCCCTACACCGCGACAAAATGATATTTTTTATTTTTTTCACAAAGGGAAAAAATTCTAATCTGAACAGAAAATAAAAGAAATGGTTTAAAAATATTTTTTCTACAAAGGCACACTAATTACCCACAAGACAAGTATGATGTGCAATCATCGCCACATTTAATAAAGAAAATGCCAAAAGGGATAACCAAAATAAATTTCAATACCTGTAATGCATTTAACAAACAAAAAAGAGAGAGCTTTCAAACATTAGCCATACGATGCGCCAATAGGAACAATGCATGTGATTTTGGAAGAACAAGGAAGTATAAATAGTTAATCTTCATACAGAGAACATTTTTTTTTATAATGTACTGTTCATAAGGAGAATGAATTGATGAGCCAGTGAACTAATGATGAAGCATATCGATGTTGCCTAGAATGCAGAACCTTCCAGTTAACATGAACAGGATCATGGTGTAGCACATGCTCTAAAATGCAGTACATTAGGGTTATACTAATAGATATACTGGCAAAAACATGTAAAAGCACTTGTATATTCTGGATAGGATGTTGAGGTGTTTCTAAACGTTGAAGAGAATAATAACTAAAAATAGAATTATAATGTGATAGTTGTCCAATTCAACTAATAAAAATATGTCGTGGAAATTGTTGAATTAAAACATTGGATCTCTAGATTCAGTATTCTGGAACAGATATGTATCATGTTTCTTGGTAACTATAATACCATACAACATATTCTCAAGCCCAACAAGTCAAGCAATCAAACAGTTGACTTAAGTTATTTAACAATACACATATAACATGCATGCAGGGCATAGGTAATAAATTTTAAAATAAGGTGTTGTTTTGCTAGATGTCATCTAGGACAACATATTCCAGGAATTCTGCTTCCGAGAATGAGATGTGGAAGTATTTTTGTTTGATTTGCATTATAAAGGGAATGTGACTTTCCACCATGTCACTTTCTGGCCCCAAAATAAACATGCTATGGCCATCACATTTACGGGAATCCGGAAGGATCCCATGAACCAAACGCCACAGAAAGATATGAAGACATAGAAAAAAAGAAAATAATCCTTGCAAGCATAAGCTGCAATGAAGTAGCCAAAGCTGAACTATTATCGGATTAAAAAAATTACATAATCATCACATAAAATGAAGATTAGTACCTGGAATTTAGATTATATAAATCCTTTGGCATGTACCCTTCTGGTGACACAGATTCTGTAGGTGGTGGTAACCAAATAATAGTGAAACCAAGTGAAGATAGCTCTGCAGCTTTTTCATTGAGCTCTAAGTACCATCTTCCGGATTTATGAGATTCCCAGTTAAATCCTTGGCATAGTATTTCAAACCCAGAGCCTGTCCCTGAAGACACTTTTGCAGGGGGCTTCACTGCTTCGGTTTCCACAACAGTATCTTCGGTAAAAGTTGGAGTAACACTTCTAAAAATACTGTAAGCTTCTGCAGCCAACTTCTCAATTTCCTGAAGAATGCTTTCTTGAGCTTCTTTCGATTTTGTTTTTCGAATCTTTTCAGAGGCAATGTCACTTACCAAATTCCTTATCTCATGGATGATCCCGTCTGTAAATGTAGTACGGCTAGCTACTTGCACTGGTCCCGCAGTTTTCTCAGATTGACCCTGTCTAGGTTGAGTCTGCAAGCTACTTGAACTAGACAAGGGAATGTAGAAGTCATTTCCCATATTTTTCAACCATGTGTTTTCATTTATCTTAAGCACAAAAAGAAATCCAGTGAGTTCCCCATCCAAAGTAAATGATCCCCAAGATCCACGCCCACCTTCTTTAGGCTGCAAAACAAAATGGCCAAGTTACTGACAAATAAAATGAAGGGACAAAAAACCCATTCTTGACCAACATCAAATCATAATTGAGTAAACACAAGAACCAATCCAAATTGTTTGAAAAGCAAAGCAGAAGTTTAGCAATTTCAAAATAAGCTGCGCACTCCCCTCTTTTCAAACATCCCTCACCCTCTGTCTTCTTGCAGTGCATCCCTGTTTTCCATCTCTCGTGGTTTGCATCCATCTAAGTTGCTGTCTTTCCCGGCCAAAAACCCATAAGGCACCTTCTTTTTCTCTTTAATCCTTTTCTTTTTCTTCTTCTTCTTCTTTGATTTTAATTTTTGGTTTCATTCTGGGAAGGGGATTCAGATTCAACTATTTTGAATTGGATTGTTACATCAATTTTAGATTATTGGTTTCATTCTTGCATTACTTGGTTAATGCAAGCCAAGTGCCTGCTATATTGTCTATTTTAATAACCAGTTGTGTATTCAACGACAGCACTTCGAAAGACAAATCTCAACCATGTTCTCCTCCTTAAATTGAACTCAACAGCATGTTTCTTAAGTTTAATTTCATTGCAGACATGCTACATATTTGTACTCAATATATTTTGAAGGAAAATTTTCCCATTGGGCCTCGAATTGCAGAATCTAGACCTTGATTGTAGCAAAATTGCTGGAAGTCAAATAAAAATAAAGTTTATTTTTGGGGGATTTTTTAAGTGAAATAATAAAACCCAAAAGTGGCAAGAAGACCATTAATCAACATTATTAAAATGGAAAACAAATAAAATGCAGGAGTACGAGTGATTGAGTGGCAACTTGAAAATGACAGTCAACATTTGGACATATAAAGCCATAAAAACAGCAACAAAAATTAATTTTAAGTTACACAACCAGATACATCAGTACAGGTATGCAAAATAAAGCATTAAACAAATGAACGAACATGTAATGTAGGCATTACAATAAGAATGCTAAACCGAGACTTTGCATGTTTGCATCATAACTTGAAAAAGGGGGGAGAAATCAAATACCCAACCAAACAGAAAATTGGGTCAAGTGGCTCACCCAACTCCATAAAATAAGCTACTGTAAGTAATTTTTTGCGCAAACATTTATTCTTTGCATTATATTTTAGAATGCATTGCTCTGCTTTAGGAATATGTCATGAATAAATTATGTAGCCATTGTTATTTTGTTTGTGAGTAGAGGCAATGGTGGATCCAGGATTTTGTGAGTGGGGGCAAGAGTGAACTTGCCAAAAATTATGATGTCTAATGTTTTATACTTTTATCATTGCTTTTTAGTCTTAAATCTTATTTATTAAAAGTATTAATAATATTATAGAAGCCTTAAATATCTTCATACTATTAATTTTTATACTTAAATATTCAACTTCAATATTTTGCAAACACTCCATCCTGAAGAAATTGTTGATTCAACATCTATTTTTTAGATAAAAAAATATAGGAAGTCATTGAATTACAAAATTAAAATGAATGATGTACTATACAAAAAATTCACATTTATATACAATAAACATAAATAAATAAAACAGGTTCATTAAAGGGAAATTACATAGAAGTATAGAACAAACATGCTATTAAAATATACATATATCATTACCAATATTAGAGCCCATCTCTAAGATCCAATCTTTGAAGAGAAATAAGTAAAAATTTTATTAAAATGACTTATTGTAATTTAGGTTAAAGTATTAAAGTTCAGGAAAATGAGAAGTTAAAGCGAACTGTATTTTTAATATATTGAGACCGATTTAATATTTTACGTAACATAAAAGGCAAAGAATATTTTAAACATCTTTTGTGGATACTTATATTCTTAGCTCATGACTTAGTCCTTAGGCCTAGAAGAACACAGCATACATTAAACTTCCAAGGCATGAAACTCAATTTTTTTTATTAGGATACATTTCTATTGGGCTGCTCAATCTTAATAAATGTGTAAATGGCCCAAAAAATTTAGAGAGGCAGCAGTATAACAGTAAAGAACTTTTTGTTTTAAAAAAATTATAATAATATTAAAAATTTTTGGAGGTTGGGGGGCGATCACCTGCCTCAGCCCAAGATCTGCAGCTAGGTAGGGGCAAAGATGCGGAGTGTCCCAAAGAAAATCTATTACAATTGTGTCACTTTTGAACAGTATGTCATTTCTTTTTAAGTTAGTACCACAGTTATGTAGTGTTAATATTTCACTGATTATCTCCTCTCATATTTTGCTTAAAAGAGACATAAATTTGTCAAAAAATTACAAGCTAATGTAGTTACCGAGGGATATTTTTATTTTGATTTGGGTAAGCCACTTCTGAGATTTAGATCCAACGAGGTACTGTTAAGGCAATCTAATTCCCAGATTTTTTTGCACACAGAATACAGTTTCTAGCTTAAGTTTGTGTCTAATCAGTTCAATATATGCCACTCTCAACTACATAATCTACAAAGAAAATGTCCTGCACATAGCACAAGGTACTGCAATGGACAAGTGGCTTTAATTTGCTTGGGTAACCTACTCTAGATATTTGGATCCAGGAAAAGTAGTTGAAGGATACAAATATAATTCCAAGACACTGGTTGAGCATAACCTACTTCATGCATTACAGTCCTGTGTGTTGCATCAGGTACAGCAGTTTTTCTTATACCGGTTAACTTTTAGGATTAAAGTAGAGTAGAGAGGTTCAGACCGGGTTAGTGTCGTGGCAGTAAGATTAAAAGTGTACTCTAGGGTGGCGTCATGTGAATTATCTTTAGTAACTGTCTAATGCAAGTCCTGATAGTAATACAATTTGAAATTCACTCTGAAGGTTTATTTTTTTGCAAGTTTCTTATACCTGTTCAGTTTTTGGATTAAAGTTGGAACGAGAGGACACATGAGCTGGCTAAGTGTCATGGGCTGAAGACTTCACACCTTGTGAGGGGCTGTGCAGCACTCACTAAAGCACTGTCGCTTAACTAATCAGCCAAAATATACTGCGGTTAACCACAAGAACACATTCTCAACATGCAAGGTAAGTGGAAGCAATAAGCAGTAATGTAAGCAAATGAGAATCACACGGTAAACATTGAAGCAACGTAATTCACCGAACAACAATCTCCATAGGCAACATGTGTATAGCAAGGAACCCAAGTAGGCTGAATACGTTTACAAATGCCAGTGAGTTTTACAATGACTAATGAACACTCACCCTCCCCTAAAGAGCTTTCTATGATATTTTAGCTGTGGCATTAGGAAACATAAAACTAACCGAGGAGTCATACTCCCATTTTATACCAAGGCATTGACACAATCAATGAACAAAACATATACTACTATTTACATGATGGTAACCCTTCCCATGCACACAATACAAGCGATCACAGGCAAGCATAATCCCCTGAATAAGCTGGCTCGTGACACTGGGTAAGTGCTGTGGCAATCAGATTGTGGATGTACTTTTGGGTGGCATCATGTGCATTACCTTCATTACTATTTATAAAAGTTCAAATACTAACAAAATGTATAGCTCTTTTTGCAGGTTTAATTTATTCCAATCAGAAATCTTAGTTGTATAGAAGTTCCAAAGTGTTGAGTTTCCAAATGTAGATGTAAATTTCATATCCCTTTCCCCTCTCTCTGAAATTACGGTTCATGTATAATCTTTTTATCTCAGTTCTGCCCACACTATGTGATCTACTAATGCTTGCACATATAATTGAACTTTGAACATCTTCAAGTGATAAAAAACTATGCATGTACCTGCAATATTTAAATATATATACCTTATTGATATGCAATGATATCTACTTTGTCAAAAAAAATAAAATGTTAGAAGATATTCAGATTATTAGATGCTTTATTTGGACGTTTAGTGTAAGAGTAACAGTAAAGCATACTTCTGATCAAGTAAAAATTTTATTTGATTGGATCTTGTATTTGGTTAGAAGTCATTGTTTTGCTATGTCTCATTAAGAATAAATAAGTTTCTGCTCTCTGTTTTGTTGTTAAGATAATAAAATTTACTTGAACTGCATTTGATGATATGTTTGTGCGCTTATGTGTGTTTACATGAGTGCGCATTTCTATCTACTTTTCTAGTTCTAAAACATTGAGTTTTGAAAACAAATAATTTGATGGATATTTGTGGCGATTAACAATATAAAAGTTCTACGTTTATTGTTGAATTGATAATAAGTTTCTGCTCTCTATTTTGTTGTTAAGATAATAAAATTTACTTGAACTGGCATTTGATGATATGTTTGTGCGCTTATGTGTGTTTACATGTGTGCGCATTTCATATCCTACTTTTCTAGTTCTAAAACATTGAGTTTTGAAAACAAATAATTTGATGGATATTTGTAGCGATAAACAATATAAAAGTTCTACGTTTATTGTTGAATTGATAATATTTGTCATCAATTTGCATTTGGAGATTCTGCATATGTTTGGTATTGGTGTTTGTGAATTTTGGAATTGCATGGTGTGGTTTGTGGACAAGGTTATTCATGATACATGTAGCATTTGAATTTTTATACAACAACAACAAAATGAAGCCTTAAGTCCTACTAGGTAGGGTCGGCTATATGAATCATTATCCGCCAATTTATGCGATCATGGACCATTTCTTTTGATAGATTTAGGGCTATTAAATCCTAACTCACTATCTCCTTCCAAGTTATTTTAGGTCTACCCCTACCTCTTCTACAGCCCCCCACAATAACTAACTCACTCTTCCTCATTGGCGTATTATGTGGCCTACGTTGCAAGTGTCCATACTATATGAGTCGTCCCTCCCTTATCTTATCTTCTATAGGACCTACACCTAATTGTAGAATTATTAGATATCTGTTAGCCTTTATTAGAGGCTGATTTTTAGGAGATTTATAGATAACAAATCAGTTAGAATTATTAGATATCTGTCAGCCTTTATTAGAGGCTGATCTTTAGGAGATTTACAGCTAACAAATCAGTTTATTTGTTAGCTATTTTTGGTTCCACAATCCTAGAGGATTTGGCTAGCTTGTTATCCGATTCCGTAAATAGTTTTTCATATTTTACTGCTTCCCATTTTAAATAGGATATTTTCAGTAAGTTGTAAATATCCATAGTAATTAAATGAGAATTATCATCTATTTAAAGGGAATGTAATATTTTCATATGAGTGTGGAATATTCAGTTTTCTTTTCCACATTTTAACACTAACTTACTGTGAATATGTTCATTCCTTAATTTATCTTTCAGTGTTATACTACTCATCCATCTAAGTATTCTCATCTTGCCAACTTTTACTTTTTGGATATTCTGTTTTTTCGTCGTCCAACATTCTGATCCATATAGCATAGTCCAACATTCTGATCCATATAGCATAGCTGGTATTATAGCCATCCTATAAAATTTTCATTTTAATTTTAAAGGTATTCTATGATCACAAAGTACACTTGAAGCATTTCTCCATTTTACCCAACCTACTTTAACTCTATGCATTACACCATCTTCAATTTCTCCTTCAGCTTGCGTAATAGATACAAGATATCAAAATCTACAAGTGTTATTTATTTCTTCATCATCAAGTTTTAACTTTATCTCCAATATTCCTCCTACCATTACTGAAATTACATTTCATATATTGTGTCTTATTTCTACTTATCTTAAAGTCTCTAGATTCCAAAGCTTCTCTCCATAATTCTAACTCAGCCTCTACACCGCTCCTAGTTTCATCAATTAATACAATATCATCTGCAAACAACATACACCATGGAACCTCATTTTGAATAATCTTAGTCATTTGGTCCATCACTAAAGCAAAAAGATAAGGGCTCAAAGCAGATCCTTGATGTACACCTATGGTGACTGAAAATTCTCTAGTTTCTCCATCTATAGTCCTTACACTAATCATTACTCCATCGTACATATCCTTAATGACATCAGTATACCTACTACATATACCCTTTTTTACTAAAACCCACCATAAAACTTCCCTAGGTATCCTATCATGTGCTTTCTCTAGGTCAATAAATATCATATGCAAGTCCCTCTTTTTTCCCTAAACTTTTCCATTAATCTTCTTAAAAGATAAATAGCTTTTGTGGTAGATCTCTTAGGCATAAAATCAAATTGATTTTCTCAGACCTTCATTTCTAACCTTAATCTTTGTTCAACTACCCTTTCCTATAATTTCATCGTATGACTCATAAGTTTAATTCCACGATAGTTATTACAATTTTGAATATCTCCTTTATTTTTATATATAGGTATTAAAGTGTTTTTCCTCCATTCATCTGGCAATATCTTAGTTTTTATAATTTTATTGAATAAATTAGTCAATCATATAATTTCATTATCACCTAAACATTTCCAAACTTCAATTGGGATGTTATCCAGTCCTATAGTTTTCCCATTTTTCACCTTTTTTAATGCAAACTTAACTTCGCTAACTCTAACTTTGCGAATAAATCTCATATTTCTAGTCTTTTCCTCATTTGTCAAATCTAAGTTTAAGCCTCCTATTTGGTTTTCATTAAACAACTTGCTAAAATAACTTCGTCATCTTTATTTAACGTCTTCGTCCTTAACCAAGACAATATCATCCTCACTTTTTATACATTTTACATTTCCTAAGTCCTTACTCTTCTTTTCTCTAACTTTAGCAAGTTAATATATATCTCTTTCCCCTTCTTTTGAATCTAATCTATCATACAAACTATTAAATGATCTATATTTAGCTTCACTAACGAAATGTTCAAAAAATATTTTATGACTTCATAAAATATTTGGAATGTTTAAAATATAGGGGATTCATTGCAATAGCTTTACACCCACAGACAATGTACTCATAACTGAAGTGCATGATTGGTACAAGATCCTATTTGTTTAATTGTTTGGAAAATAAGATCATTCACCAAAAACAGACAAATATAAGATAATAAATTATTTACCAACAGACACAAATATGTTTATACATCATGAAGGATGCTTATCTAAAACACGAGCTTATTTTTTATTAATTCGAGGAAAGAAACTCCCTGTGGAGATCCAAGTTTCTCCACCAGGGATATGAATACCACAAGCTTGCACTCTCATCATTCATCATAAAACTCTGCAATGTTCAAGTAGATAATTGCAATTGTGCGATGCATAGGAATATGCCATTCACACAAGTAACAATAACAATAACTAAGTCTTGTCTCAACTAACTGGAATACCATGGACAACAAATGTGCCAAATCTTAGTTTTTTGGATAGGTGAAGAGCCAAAAAGTAAAACATTTTGAACTAGCACATTTCCTATGCAAGGCGCCCCAAATAGTACCAAGTCTTACAAATGACAATGACAATAATAACTAAGACTTTGTCCCAACTATTTGAAGTTGGTAACATGGATCCTTTACCCCAACAAAAGAGTGCAACAAAAAAATTTAGCTATATATTGATTTGCAAACAGAGAGAAGAAAAAAAAATATCCCAATTCAATAAACAAGTATATAATTGACACTTAGAACAACACCAAAGTACCAGCAACAGTTTCATTCCTTTAGTTTCATTCCCTGGAAATGGATGAAACTTAAGCAAACATTTATATATTTAGTTATACCTGTAATAAAGTCCGCAAAGCCTTCTTCTTGAATTCTCTCGTCCCTGGTGGATATGGAGCAGCTGGAACTTCCCATTTTTTATCATTATCTCTGCAAACTCCCCAGTGAACAACAACATCTCCAGGTATATCAGTTTCTAAGTATAGAATATTCTTGGCAGCCTCAGGACATTTCCTGACAGAAACACTCAGTGAGTTGTCAAGAGGAACTTCTTTTACTATAGCTAGCTCTTCATAAAACCCTTCAAGACCCCTACTGGGTTTATGAGAATCTATGGGTTCAGTACTGACTTCTCTCTCTATAGATTGAGATCCTTCTGTTTTACGAAGCATGTGAGACAGATGTCCCAAAGCCCCTGGAATAGGAATAGAGGAAGACGCGAGTCAATTCAGCACATAAATTTAAGAGAAAGAAAAATTCATCTTTGCGGAAAGTGTCTGTCACACAAAATAAGTTCTGACAAATGTGAACAACTGCTTAGGACAGCAAATGAACTTTTCCTACATCCTATTCCAGATTCAGTCTAAATATCATTGCTATGTTAAGTTCATTCAGTCAGCCCCCATGCAGAATGGCTGCTGAACAGAAATTGACAGGAGATCCTAACAAGTAACAAGCACCCATCCATGGCCAAAACCTCCCAGATCAATTCTTAAGTGGTGTTGCCTTCGTTTGACAAGGTTCCAGATTCAAGATAAAGACAGTAATGCGGACTTCATGCGTACACAAGGCATCTTAAAATTAAATCATGTTTACAAATATAACCATCATTCACGCTGCAAGTTATTCCAAGGTGTGGAACTTATTCAGAAAACATCCTGCTTTTTTAAAAATTTATGACCACTGACAACAAGTAGAATAATTGGACTCAAGTAGGTTTCGGATATTTGATTAAAAAGATAAGTCCCAGACCATCAGCACCAAAAACCAAACTAAACACAAATTAAAGCAAACTGGACAACCTTACAGCATTAAAATGTGATATAAATAAATTAAAGTGTGAAATACACATCACATATGAATATAAAGACCTGGAAATATCCCAAAGCCTTTTTTTGCTCCAACAATATTGCTATCTTCACGAAGATACTGCATCAGAGGCACCTTGAAATCTCTCCCTCTGTGCTGATACCAAGCTCCAGTTTCTTCATCCTGCAGCGCCAAGGCCCCCGAGAGAGAGAGAGAGAGAGAGAGAGAGAGCAGAAAGGGAAAACAGTCATACCAAAGATTTATTGCTGATTTACTATCAAAGAGCCAACATAACTAACAAAAAGAACCAGCCATCTCAATAGCCAAGTATTGAAAACCAGAACCTTCAAAACAAAATTTATAGCTGTAATTGCACTGTTGGGATTAAAATCTATTTTCACTTCATATAATGTATCTCCTTCCACAGTGGCAGATGATTTCTTCAAGGGAGTCTCTATTGCATAGTCCTGGGGAAAAAAAAAGTGCATGTGATACTTGCAGAGGAGTTATAAACCAAACTGAACAGCTCAGGCATCAAATTATTGATCCCATACCTTAATGGCGATGGAACCAGAAGGTCTCATTTCTGCAGGAGGTTGATCCCATTCACTAAAAATATTATAAACAAACTTTAGAATATCGTGAGAAAATCATGGCTGGTCCCTTCGATTCAACAGTATAACAAAATTAAAGAAACATATATGATATATCCTGGATAATCAAAAATGAAAACTCAAATGTTTAGCTTAAATTGTGGGTTTGTTCGTATTAGTAACCAATCAAATTTTCAGAAATTAAAACATGATCGGAAAACAGTAAGCACCTGCCGACGTCGTCTATGTAGGAAACACCCCAGTGAAGAACCCATTTCCCCGGAAGGTTACATCCGACGGAGAGCTGCCAATTCTGTTTACCTTTCCCGCGATCAAATCTTATAAATATTTTACCCTCCGCCTACAATTACAAATCAATTAGTAAATATCCAACTGCATCCAAACCGAACTCTTCTTTCAGTTGCGGAGAATAAAAGAAAACAAAATTTCGAGTCTTGTATTCTCGGCTGCTTCTGTTTCCAGAACTGAAATTCAAAACTCGACATCTCTTAGAATCCAAACAGAAATTGGAAATAGAAAACGTCAGGAAAAAAATCAAATCAAATTAAAATATCACAAAAGAAGTGATAGAGATCAAACTCTTTCCGTTTGTTTCAATAGAAAAGTTTCCTTGAAGTAGACATCCGCAGATTCAGAAGTCTTCGCGATAGCCGTGTCGGTGGAGCTGGCTCTGACGGTGCGAAGCGAAGGAAGCTTGAAATTGCAGAAGCTCCCGCCAAGGGAGAGCGGCTTGGGAGCACACTTCAAAGAAGATGGCCCGGTCTTCCTCCGGACAGTAATGGGGGAAATCCTTTGCAATCTAGGGTTTTCACTGATGCAGCAATGGAAGAGAGGGTAGAGACAAACAGTCGACATTTGTTTAACCGGTGAGAAGGTTGACGGAGCAGTGGAGAGAGAGAGAGAGAGAGAGAGAGAGGGCGTGTTTGCAGACATTTATAGAGTTCACATATTTTTAGTTATTTTTTAGGTTGCAACCTGAAAGTTCTTTTTCGCTTTTCATTTTAACTTCAAATTGCGAAATTCCCCCCTAAAGTTTCCAAAATAACAGTAACTTCCCATATTTCATGATGTTTGACAACTGGGTTTTTCTATTTGTAATTATTATGAAATAATCCGAATTAAGTTTATAAGAAGTGTTTAATTTGAATTTGTATTAATTTAGATGAAATTTAATATAAATTTTAATTTAAAATCTGAAATATATACTTGTAAACACAATATATATTTTTTTAATAAATAGTCTAACATTTTCATGAATAATAATTTTAAATATTTATAATTTTGATAATTCTTAACCATCTTTACGATGGTTCCACTATTATTACAATCCCGACGCATTATTTTAAACTAATTTTAATTTTAATGTTTTTCTTCAATTTTTTATCATAATTAATCTATCGTACTGATTTACTTTTTAATATGCATCTATGTATATAAGTCATAAACATGTATATAAACTCGAGTGATATACATAACACAAAAGTTGGTTTATATCCTACATACTATTCATCAAAGCTGTTTATTCTTCCATGTATTTAGAAGGACTTAGAGATCCCAAAAAAAAAAAGAATGGTGAGACAATCATGTACCGACCTTCCAAATGGAAGTCGTGTCCGCATCTGGACTTTACCCTGATCAATGAGACCGACGGTAGGAGGACGTTGATCCGTAGGTTTAGTGTCGCACCAGGGGGTCTAAATGGTTCGCCGGTAGCTGGAGTACCCACATCATTAAAAAAAATTATACAATAATACATTTTAATTTAAGTCTCTATCTTTAATTTGCATTTTTCAAATGCAACATTAATTGTTAATGTCGAAAGTTATCTCATCGCTTATGTGAGGCATATATTTTGGCAAATTTAACTCCACAAGTTTAAAAATTCACTCTCATGAAAGGTCATGCCATACATTCTACCATAAAAGAAGGCAGTAAGAGCAAGTTTCAATGTCTCAATTCAAAAGAGTAAAATATACTGATATTGTTGACGGTTTGACAAGAAGACAATTACTTTTTAAAAAATTTCAAAATTTTAAGGAAATGAGAGGTTTTAAAACAAACTTTCATCTTTAATAGTATTTTGTGTATTGAAAAAATATAGTGGAAAATGAGTTTTCTTTTTATTTTCCTTTTTTTCAACTAAAATTTTTAATCCAAACAGACTTTAAGAGCTTTGAGGATTGTAAAATGTCCTAAAATTAAATGTCAAATGAGGTCTTTGGAATTTTAAAATTTCAGGAAAAATTTATAAATTTTCTAAAATATTAAGAAAAGCAAATATATTTTATCCTCTTTCCATACTGTTAGGACCAAAAGAATTCATAGGTATACCTGATACACATAGGTGAGCACCAACTTGACCTAAAAGTTTAAGCCTATTGGGTCTTACCCTCAACCATGTATATAAGCACCCATCATCCACTCAAATTTTCCAATGTGGGACAAACTTACAAGTGGAATTCTCAACAATCTCTCTCTCGCTTGTGAGTTCCAACTGCTCCCCTTTGAATGGAAATTGTCTCTCTCATAGGAGTAACCTTAATTCCCCAATAGTTGCTAAAGTGGGCCTTACCACTGGCGTCTTACATGCCTTGGATTGCATTCCACGTGCCTCCGAACTAATCCTACCTCCCACCTCTTGACCCTATTCGGATCCATCCCAGCCTTAGATGATCCTTATTAGCCTCGATGACACACTTGGTCCTCAAATTGTTAACAAGTCGGCTCTGATACCACTTGTCACTACAAAAAAACTAATTTTTTAGTGACGAAAGTATTAGTGAAGGATTCAATATAAGAACAGTCACTAATAATTTTGTCACAGAAAATCAGTTTTCTCGCTTAATCTATCGTAGGAAACCATTTTTTGAGCAAAAATTATCTTGGAAAAATATTAGCGATAATTCTTGGGGTATTAGTTGTCACGACCTGCTCATTTTTCATATTTTTTTTTTTATATTATCAACATCATAAGATCAATACTACATATCCCACAATCCAGCTCAGCAGGTCACCATCCACCTAGACACATGGGTACAAAGGATATAACAAAACGTACAGCAGAAGCCTACGCAGCAAAAAGTATAAAATTATATACATCTCATCATAATGTGCCCAATACATACCAGAGTACTACAACCACTAACTCTTAGTATATACATCCCAAAAATAAATCTATGGACAATTCCCTCAAAAATCTAACTGTCCCTACCAAGACTTACCCTTCGCAAAGGGCAAATAAACAACACTAATTTTGCGGGGCTTTTCCGGCTCTCCTATCCGGGGCTCCTGAAAAGTTAATAAAATTTAGGGGTGAGACACCTCTCAGTAAGGGAAATAAATTAATACTAGTGTGTGGCAACATAAGTAATTCATGTTCAACACATATCATATATAACACATTTAGTACTGTTTCATCAAATCTGGGAAAACATATATATATAAATCAACATGGCAAAACATACTGCATTTTCATAATATATCTCATCTCATATCATAATAATAATATCATAAAACAATCCCTAGTAGGTTAGTTGGCTGTTGTCATGTATTACCCCCACATGATTGGGTTGTGTGGCCCAAAGGCGGGACCTAACAATGGTTGGCCGACCACTGCCAAGTCGATAGTCTAGTCTGTAGGTCCGATGGGTCTACCCAGACTGGTCCGTACACTAGGGACGATAACAGCACACTTCTCGAACATAACCACATCGACCATCCAATCTCACACCACTCCATACAGCAGCGTTAACACAAATATCATGATCACGAGGACCATGGACATATAGCAACGGTACCGTGCAAGTGCTAACCTAAACCAAGCCAACCAGGTTCTGATATCATATACATATACTGAAAGCGTGATACATAAATATCTTATATCATTTATTTTCACATCAATCATATCATTTCACATATATGCATGTATCATGAAAATCATCGGCCCGTATGCCGGTATTACACATTTTAACATAGCTCAGTCCGTACGTCGGCTACACATAGCACAGCCCGTACGCTGGCAAACAGTAATCACATAGCACGGCCCGTACGTCGACAATCATAGTCACATAACACGGTCCGTACGCCGGCAAATCACAATCACATAGCACGGCCCGCACGCTGGCAAATCACATAAAAATCTCGGCCCATACGCCGGTTTTCCATCATAAAAATCCATATCATTCATGTTTCCAGAAAAACAGTATTTCACAACATTTTTTACTCATGCCACACAACTGATTTTCCACATATTTAACATACGACCATTTTCACAATATTTTGCAAATATAAAACATATATATGTAAATATATACGTTTTCCATAAATCAAATGATAAGTATATATATATAAGCATTTTCTTAAAAACAGAAACTAGCTTAGTTTATTCCCTTACCTGATCCCTAGAAAGCCCCTAATAAAACTGCCCCGCACCCGCAGGGTTCCTAACTCAACACCCTGAAAATGAAAAATCCCATAATTAAAGTTTAGTATTTCGAAGCATACAATATTTTCCTCAACTGTCAAAAACTCATGTATTGAGTAGAAAGTTTTTACCCAAAAGCATTCAAGTTTAACACTTGAGGGGTTTCCTGACCAATACTTCCAAACTGAAAACCCCCAATATTAAACTTCAGTATTTTCATGCGCACAACATTTCTTATAACTAGCGCAAAATCAAATATGGCTTAAAAAGCCTTACCTCAACTTTGGGATGATTTCCAGTTAGCTTTCTCCCACGATCTGCTCCAGCAGATTTGGAGATAACTCCGCCAGGAGCGTCGTGGTAGCTTCGGATCGTCGATCCAATGACCGGTGGGACCGAAAACGAAGAGAGAAGGGAGAGAGAACCGTAGAGAGAGAGAGAGAGGAGAGAGAGAGAGGCTTCGTACAAAATGATATTTCTCCCGGATTTTTCATTCTTATAAAATAGGATTTCGTCGACGAGCCCGACCTTCGTCGACGAGTCCTTCACAAATTTTGTCGACGAGACACTGTATTCGTCGACGAAATTTAGGCTACCTCATAACCTCTCTCGGTATTTTCTTGTCGACGAAGTCTACGACCTCCTTCTGTTTCCGGTTTCCATTTCCCTTTCCTTATTATTTAAATTTCATTTTAAATTCGGGTCGTTACATTAGTGACGGATTATATTCGTCACTAAAAGTTAATTATTAGTGACGATTAAGTAACCGACACTACTATGATTGTATTAATAAATAAAAATAATTTATTTAACACTATTAGGAATAGTTTAGAGGATTCGTGACTAATAGCCAATTAATAGTGACGGTTTTAGGAACCGTCACTAATAGTTTTTTTTATTTAAATAATATAAAAATAATTTTTTTAACACTACTAGTGACGATTCAAAGGAGTCGTCACTAATAACCAATTATTAGTGATGGTCTTAGGAACCATCACTAAAAAATTTTTTTATTTAAAAATATAAAAAAATAATTTATTTAACACTATTAGTGACGATTCAGAGGATTAATCACTAATAGCCAATTATTAGCGACGGTTTTTAAAATCGTCACTAATATTTTTTTATTTAAAAAATAAAAAAATAATTTATTTAACTATATTAGTGACGGTTCCCAAGATTTGTCGCTATTAGTTTATTATTAGTGACGGTTCCCAAGATTCGTCGCTATTAGTCACTAATAGTGTTTTAATTTTAGAAATATAAAAATAATTTAGTTAAAAATATTAGTGACGATTTAGAGCATTCATCACTAATAATAGGGTATTACTGACAATTTAGAGGATTCTTCACTAATAATCTAGTATTAGTGATGGTTTTGTAAACCGTCACTAATACCCTGACCTATTAAATTTACCTTCTCTGCATGATTTCCCAACTTGCCTCTATTTTCCCTCACATTTCTCCCTCCTTTCCCAATCTCCCTTTTCCCCAATCTCCCGGGTCGAACCCCCCTGAAGTCATTCCCGCCACCGCCATTGCTTCCCGCCGCTTGCCTGAGGTCATTCCGTCAGGTTCTTCTTCTTCTTCTTCTTCTCGTCATTGCTGAAATTTTTTCAGTAGTTCCTCGAGAGAAGTTTTTCATTCCCTATTATGGATTCCGTTACTTTTTTGGGATTCTTATGTTTCACTTACCATAATCTCTATTTTTCCTTCAAAAAACCAAGAAAATATTAAATTAGTGAATTTAATTTAGTGGTCTTGTCCTCCCTTTGTTCTAGGTTTTCGTTGAAACAGAGAGGTGGAAAGAATGGAGATGATGAAGCACTTGAAGTGACCATTTACTATTATTTTGTTAATCGTAATTCAGCAAATCTTCCATGTATTAATGTAGGGAAGCCAAAGCGACCCACGTTCATTCCTCTTAAGGTGAATTGTTGTGGTTTTTTATTTCTTTTTGTTTAAGAGATTTGCATAATGATTGTTGTATATATGCTTTAAACAAGTGGACACTTTTCTTTTAATAGCTTTGTTCATTGGTTTCATTGCAACAGTATACAAAAGCTCTAAGCACCCTACAAATTGGGCTTCACTAGTTGGAGAAATCAAGACAAAAGCCCCAAGAAATGATCAAAGTTTTGGGTGATATAGGTGTCTCGACTTAAATTTTAACTGATGATGTAATACTCAGCATGATTTGCATAGATTTTTGTCAGTACTTCATGGGTTTCTTGCAGGCTTTAAAAATCAACAATTATGATGTTGAGCCCATGCTACGTTCTTGCGGGTTCTCAATTAGTTCCTAGTTTACTTAAGTAGAAGGTCGGGTTCTGTCAGCACCCAAGGTGTGTATGTCTTTCATTTAAATGAAATACTTAAATAGGTTGTAAATTTGTTTTAGTAGTACATACAGATTGAATTTTAACTTGACCTTCCCCTACATGGAATGCTCAACTTGGTTTTTGTTGACTTTGGTGCAATCCCAAGAGGGGAGTGAATTGGAGATTTAAAAATTCCTCCACTAGGTTCAACTAATCCAGCAATAGTATTACTCAACCTAGGGTCTTTCTAAAATAGACTTAATTCTCCCAAGCAAATATGTATGCAAATATTTAAAGCAAATAAAACATTCACAGCAGTTCAAGTACTAGCATACATGTGCGGAATTGAAAGTGTGGAAATTAAACAGAGAGCCGACACAAAATATGTTAACGGGGTTTGGGCCAATGCTGCCTACATCCCCACCTTAACTCACAAGCACAAAGATTCCACTAAGGCTCACTTAACAGGTGGAGCGGCACCTAAATACAACCAGGTCAATTAGCACAGGGCTTACCTCAACCTTTACAACCAATCTTACTGGTGTAAGAACATGAATCGTAATATGTGGATTAAGTATTCAAAAAAGGGTAAAGTGGTAATTTGGACAAGCTTCGTCGACGAAGCGAGAGTTCGTCGACGAAGTCCCTTTTGTTCTCGGCGATAAAATTCAATGTCTCGTCGATAAGGAGATCCTGAGGAATTTTGAAAAATCTAGAACCTTAGGCTCGTCGATGAGGCCACTGCTTCATCGACGAAGGTAATGGCGGACTCGTCGACGAGGACGCCAATTCGTCAACAAGGGCGGCCAAGTCAAAGGTATAAGAACTTAAACCATGATATATGGATTTAATATTCGAAAAAGGGGTAAAGTGGTAATTTGGGCAAGCTTCGTCGACGAAGCCAGAGTTCGTCGACGAAGTCCCTTTTGTTCTCGGTGACGAAATTCAGTGTCTTGTCCACGAGGAGATCCCGAGGGATTTTGGAAAAATCTGGAATCTCGGGCTCGTCGACAAGGCCACCATCTTGTCGACGAAGGTAAGGGCAGACTCGTTGATAAGGACGCCAATCCGTCGACGAATCCACCCAAGTCAAAGGGTTATAAATATCCAAATAGGTTGCTTTGGAGCTAAGTAATCTCAAATATCTTCTCTTTTTCTCTCTAGAACTTGTAGATCTCTCTCTCTCTTTTTTTATTTCTTCACTGATTGTCGCCCGATTCATAAATCCAACGTTACTGCGAGGATCAGGGAAGGATTCTCTACATTTCTAGCGGATCAAAATCTCGTTGCGAGCAGTTTCGAGTTTTGGGCCAAAATTGAGGTAAGACTCGATTTTCATTTTTGTTTCAAAATATGTATAGTAGTAAGGATTGTAAGCATGTATCGTACTGTGGTTTGTAGGTTTTGGAGTCTCGGTTCGTAGTTTTGGGGACCGTAGAGTTCGTAGTTAGAATTCGGGTTAAGGTAAGGATTCAGTTTATATCAGTTACTTTTTTAAATCAGGATCGGTAAGCTTAAAGGCTACAATCGTATGTAGGTTTTGGTAACTTATTTGGGGAAATCTATCAGGTAAGATACGGGAATTTTAGGTTACAGTCTTCGGGAAAATCAGGGATTTTAGGTATCATCTCTACTTTGTTTAGAAAACCGTTTGTTTTGTTTAATCTATATCATTGAGATGATTGTTATCCATATTTGTATAAAATTGTATACTTGAATTGGAAAATGATATGATTTTTTGTAAACCAAATAAGTGTGGTATGTATGGTTGTATGTAATTATTCCAGGTATTTTGTAAAATAGTTATGTGGCGACTAATTATCGTACGCTGATGAGTATAGAAACATGAGCTTCAAAATGATTCCAAGTTTTGTGAAATCGGCTAGGGCGGCTAACTAACGTATGCCGAAACAGCTATGTGGCGGCTAATTACCGTACGTTGCACCATGTATCGGTGTCAAAACCGTGGGCGAGAGTGTCTGGCTCTATATTCGAGGGTGTCAAATATCATCATGTATCCCGGCTGGTCACCGAGGGGTGTGAGCTACACTGTATTGGCAATGTAATCGCTGTGAAGCTTCGGGTTTCATGGAGTAGTTGCGCATTAGTGTGAGCTACATCGTATTGGCAATGTAATGACTGTGAAGCTTCGAGTCTCATAGCGTAGTTGCGTATTAGTGTGATGACAATGACCGTATGTTTGGGTATCGTATGTACTAGAATGGATTTGTGAAAATACTGGAACTATATTGAACTGTATGAAATGTTTTGAACTGTATCGTATTGTATGGTGTTATGTTTTATCGTATCGTATTGATATAACCTACTTTCTTCCTTACTGAGAGGTGTCTCACCTCGAATGTAAGTACAAATATTTTTCAAGTCCATCAGGTAGCCGTAATTAGCATCCTAGCATTTGGAAGCGAGGGTGTCGTTAGTTACTGCTAGTGCCTGTTAGGTACAAGTTTTGTATCTGGGTTGTCAGGATGGTTTTTGTAGACGCCCGAAGTATGTTTTGTAATTATGGGAATGTATGTCCTAACTTTGTATAGACTCTGGTATGGTATTGTACATGTATAGAAAGACCGTCTTCCACTATGTATCTGATGAGTATGGATGTGTATGTTTATGTTTTAAGGGCATCTGTGTACCCCACGGGATCGGACCCTCATTTGGTATTGTATCATGTATGTTTTAATTGATATAGAGACAGGTTGGGTCACTATATTCACACTTGGGACCCATCTGCAGGTTCGGGGCATGACAAAAGGGCTATAAATATCCAAATGGGTTGCTTTGGAGGTAAGTAATCTCAAATATCCTCTCCCTCTCTCTTTAGAACTTGTAGATCTCTCTCTCTAGATTTTTTCGTCGTTCGTCGCCTAATTCGTAAATCCAATGTTACTAAGGGAAGAATTCTCTACATTTCTAGTGGATCGGAATCTTGTTTCAAGCAGTTTCGAGTTTCAGACTAAAATCAAGGTAAGACTCAGTTTTCCTTTCTGATTCAAAATATGTGTAATAGTATGAGTTGTAAGCATGTATTGTACTGTGGGTTATTGGGTTTTGGAGTCTCGGTTCATAGTTTTGGAGACCGTAGAGTTCATAGTGGAATTCGGGTTAAGGTAAGGGGATTCGGTTTATATCAGTTACTTTTTGAAATCGGGATTGGTAAGCTCGTAAGCTACGATCATATGTATGTTTTGGTAACTTATTGGGGAAATCTATCAGGTAAAATACGAGATTTTTGGGTTACAGTTTTTGGAAAAATTTGGGGATTTCGAGTATCATCTCTGCTTTGTTTGGAAACTGTTTGTTTGTTTAAACTGTGTTATTGAGATGACTGTTATCCATATTTGTACAAAACTGTATACTTGAATTGGAAAACGATATGATTTGCTGTAAACCAAATAAATGTGGAATGTAGGGTTGTCTGTAATTGTTCCAGGCATTTTGTAAAACAGCTATGTGACGGCTAATTACTGTACGCTGATGAGTATAGAAACATGAGTTTCAAAATGATTCTAGGTTTTGTGAAATCGGCTAGTGGCGGCCAATTACCGTACGCTGAAACAGCTATATGGCGGCTAATTACTGTACATTGTGCCATGTACCGATGTCAAAACCATGGGTGAGAGTGTCTGACTCTATATCCGAGGGTGTGAAATATCATCAATGTGTTCTGGCTGGTCACCAAGGGGTGTGAGCTACACTGTATTGGCATCGTAATTGCTATGAAGCTTCGGATTTCATAGAGTATTTGCGTATTAGTGTGAGCTACACCGTATTGGCAACGTAATCGCTGTGAAGCTTTAGGTTTCATAGAGTAATTGCGTATTAGTGTGACAACACTAACCGTATGTTTGGGTATCGTATGTACTGGAATGGATTTGTGAAAATACTGGAACTATATGGAAATGTTTTCGAACTGTATCATAATGTATGATGTTATGTTTTATGTAAAATAACATTGGTATGTCACACACTGATATAACCTGCTTTTTTCCTTACTGAGAGGTGTCTCACCCTGAATGTACGTACGAATGTTTTTCAAGTCCTTCAGGTAGCCGTAATTAGCATCCTAACATCTGGAAGCGCACGGGGGGGTGTTGTTAGCTGCTTCTAGTTCCTATTAGGTACAAATTTTTGTATCCGGGTTGTCATGATGTTTTTGTAGACACACGGGGTATGTTTTGTAATTATGGGAACGTATGTTCTAGCTTTGTATAGACTCTGGTATGGTACTGTACATGTATAGAAAGATCGTATTCCATTGTGTATCTGATGAGTATGGATGTGTATGTTATGATTGTATGGGCATTTGTGTACCCCACGGGGTCGGACCCTCTTTTGGTGTGGTATCATGTATGTTTTATTTGATACAGAGACAGGTTAGGTTACTATATTCACACCTAGGACCCATCTGCGGGTTCGAGTCATGACAACTTGGTATTAGAGCTAACCAGGTTGTTAGGTCTTGTAGACTTGGTTAGGTGTATTTATGTGTACATACCAGAGTATAGGATGTAGGAAATTGGTAGTATAGGTCGAGGATTGTGTTATTACTAGACAAAGACTCATTGGTGGTTTTCTGTGTCCTTCCTGGAATGACGATTTTAGAAAGATGACGGCAAACCATTGATGGATTCGTGTCAATGTGACTGGACAGTCCTAGACCCGTGGGATTGGTAGTTAACATGATTGGGTGATTAATTGTGTTAACTGTGTACGATATAGGAATCATAACTGATTCCTATTCTATTTTCAAAATGGAGCCCAAGGATAATAACTTGGAAAGCGGTTCCAAGGGAACTGCGAGTGATGAGACTCCTTATGTGCCTCGTGGGTTGACGAGGCAGGTTATGCGAGAGATCAAGTGGAGTGTTAGGAGACACGAGAGCTCTCCTACCGATGCAGGGTGTACCGTCAAGAGGTTCACACGCATTGTAATGACCCGAATAATATAAATGGTATTTAAATAGAGAGAAAGGGAAATGGAAACAGAAACAAAAGGAGGCAATAGACTTCCTCAATGAACGTGACATTGCATTTTGGGAGAAAATAACTAAGAAAATTAATTAGGTCCTCATTGATGAACATAGGGGATTCGTCGACGAGGACATAAGAGGGTCTCGTCGACGAAGCCAAGTTTCGTTGACGAGAAGATACCGAGAGAGGATTTTTGGAAGTCTGAAATTCGTCAATGAAGGTGCAAGTTCGTCGATGAGGTGACGTGTCTCGTCGACAAATCCGACCCTATAAATAGTAAAACTCGAATTTTTAACGCAGATTTTTAGAAAAAAATCACTCACTCTCTCTCCTTACAGTTTCTCTCTCTTCTCTTTTCGATTTTGGCTCCATCGTTCACCGGATTGACGATCTAAGGCCACCACGACGCTCCTAGGGAAGTTTTCTCCAAATCTGCCGGAGCGGATCGTTGGTGGAAGTAAGTTGAAATTCATCCCTGAGTTGAGGTAAGGTTTTTTATGCCAAATTTGGTCATACTGCAGTTATAAAAAATGATATTTACATGAAAATACCAAAGCTTAGTTCTGTGAGTTATTGTTTTCACGGAGTTGAACGGGGAACCCTGCGAGTGCAGGACTATAAATATTAGGGGGTTTCTTTCAGTGTCAGATAAGGGAATACACTAAAACAATTATTTTTCATAAAAATTATTATTATTTATGAGTAAATTTATTTTCAGGAAGGCACGTATTATATCTGTATATTACGAAGGAAATGCACGTTTGAGAAAATACTGCTATTATGTTGAAATGTATATATATGTATGAGATGCCAAAAATTATAATTTTAGAATATGAAATATGGTTTTTATACAACAAATGTGTGGCATGAAAATTACTTTACGTGAAAGGTATTATGATATGACAATGTTATGAATGAAGCATGTTTTCAGGAATATGTATTATTACAGTACAAAATGATGTTGAAAATACATGATAATGATTTATTATTCATAATGTTATGTACGAGATATTCGGCACGAGGCCGTGATTGATAGCCGGCGCGAGGTCATTTTTTATGTATGATTTCGGCGCGAGGCTGTATTTATGAAATGTTCGGAACGAGGCCGTATTTATGAAATG
The DNA here is from genome assembly GCF_029873635.1 of Malania oleifera. Classification (NCBI taxonomy): domain Eukaryota; kingdom Viridiplantae; phylum Streptophyta; class Magnoliopsida; order Santalales; family Ximeniaceae; genus Malania; species Malania oleifera. The sequence continues at coordinate 70,029,190 of NC_080428.1, forward strand.
TTCAGCGCGAGGCCGTATTTATGAAATTATAGAAATGCTATCAATCTATATGTTAAATGTTATATTATCATGTATTATATGTTATCAGAACCTGGATGTTAGTTGAGTTCAGTTCAGGAGCATGGTACCGTAGCTATATAGATAAGATATATATGATCAAATTTGGTGCTAACCACCCCACGAGGGGGTGGGAGATGGATAGTCGATGTGGCTTTCAGTATAGAGTGTATACGTCCACCTGGCAGTAGGGCTGTACACGGTTCGGTGCGGTTTGGTTTTGGCCAAAATCGAACCGAATTTGTCTGTTTTGGGATTTTCGAACCGAAATCGAAACTGAACCAAAAATATGCTCCAATTGAAAATCGAAAATGTGGTGGTTCGGTTGCGGTTTTTCGATTTTAAATCGATATTTTTTACAAAAAAAAAAAACCTTTTTCTCAACTCTGAACTTTGAAAGTGAGGCAAAGCCGGACGAGGGACGGCTGGAAGGGACCACGGGAGCCGAGAGGGAGGCAGAACCGGACGAGTGAGTCTTGGCCGGAGTGACAACGGACGCACGACAGAACTGAGTCACAGAGAGCTGAGAAGAGAGGAAGAAAAATGAGGAGGAAGGAGGAGGAGGAGGAGGAGGCGGAGGCGAGAGGCACACTAGTCGCTGGTCGCTGCGCACGCACGGTCGAATAGAGTGTAGACTGTAGAGTCAGTGTAGAGAGATCAGAGATGACTCGTGAGGAACAGGCTGAACAGACGAACAGAGTTGAGGAAGTGAGGAACCCCGAACAGAGTTGAGGAAGTGAGGAATCGAGGTGGCGAGGCTTGTGGAAGAAGGAAGAGGAGGAGGCGGGAGGGGAAATTGGGAACTAGGATTTGGCCTTTGGGAATTGGGAACTGGGAAGGGTGAAGCCTGAAGGCGGCTGAAATTGATTGAAAAGCTAATTGTGAAAAGTGAAAATAAATAATAAAAAATTTAAAACTTAAAAGTTAAAACCTTATATATATATATATATATATATATATATATATATTATATTATTCGGTTTGGTTCTACATAAAAACCGAAACCGACATCGAAACCGAATTTTTTTATTTTTGTAAATCGAAACCGAAACTGAAAATCGAAAAATCGAACCGTTTATGATTTTGGTCCGATTTCAATCCGATTTTCAGATTTTTGGTAATTTTTGTGCACCCCTACCTGGCAGTTCGGACCAGGGTATGGTGGGCCCATCATACTTACAGACATTTTTGACTCGGCAGTGGTCGGTCAGCCATTGTTGAGTCCTGCCTTCGGGCTGCACAACCCGTCATGGGGGGTAATACATGACATCAGCTAACTATTCATCTTGGGTATGTTTTCAGTACTATTAGCTATACCAGACATTTATGATTAGTATGATTTATTAGAAATATGAAAGTATATGTTTTTGCAGTTATTGAATAGTGAATGTTTTCTGGTATAATGATTGTACTGTATATTTATATTATCATTAAGTATTCATCTTATCACACAACTGTATTTAGTTTATTTTCCCATACTGAGAAGTGTCTTACCCCCGAACATTAAATGATTTTCAAGAAATCCAGAAGGACCGGTGGGTCGTGGCCGCCGTTGAGTTTGTTGGATTACCTCGTTAGGAGGGTAAGTCTTGTACTAGGACTAGGAAATTGTTTTGTTGTGGGGTCCTAGTTTTATACATTGCATATTTTGGAGATTGTAAGTAAATACAGTATTTTGGGAATGTAGTTAACTCTAGTATTATGTAATACTTATGGTTTGATGGATGCAATTTATTTTACTGCTGCTTAGGTTTCCGCTGTATGTGAAAGGTTTATCCCTGTTACCCACGGGTTTGGATGACATTATTATTATAAATATTTTATTATTTGATAAGTTAAGCAGGTCGTTACACGCATGCACCCTCCAACATTTACCGGAGGACCTGATCCGATTGTGGTAGAGGATTGGGTCGAGAAGACCAAGAGGATTTTGGAAGTTCTCCACTGCACTAAGAGGTAGAAGGTCCTGTACGCTACCTTCCAGTTGATTGGGGAGGCAAGGCGTTGGTGGACTGTGGTGAGTCTGCTTGAGAGGCAGAGAGCTGGTCCATCTTGTATGACGTGGGGCTGCTTCAAGGAGGTATTTTTTGAGAGATACTTCCCGGTCTCCATTCGGGATGCAAAGGTTGATGAGTTCTCAGGCTTGACATAGGGAACTCTAATAGTGCAGAGGTATGCTGCCAGATTTATCAAGTTATCTCGATTTGCACCGTACTTGGTTCCGAATGACTACGAGAAGGCTCGGAGGTTTGAGAGGGGTTTGAGGAAATACATCTGCTATCTCGTGGGGATGTTGTAGATCTGTGAGTTCTTTGTTTTGGTGGATAAAACCACCGTAGTTAAGACCGACCTTCGGGGAGATGAGGTGGTGCAGGATCAGGGGAAGAGGCTGCTATCTTCTTGTCCTCGACAGGGACAGTGGAAGAAGAAGAAGAACTATAGTTAAGGTTATCGACAGAATACCGAGCAGCAGAGTTATCAGGTGGATCCATCCTCCGCACCGTGCGACAAGTGTCGTAAATGGCACGATGGCGAATGTCAGTCTTTCTGGGGTAACTGCTATAACTATGGCAAATCGGGCCACCTATCGTGGAGCTGTCAGGCACCGAGGAGAGATACGCCTACACAGAGCCAGAACCGTGGAAATAATCAGATGCCTTAGGGGAACTACCAGGCAACCATGGCTTCTGCGAGAGTATATTCACTTACTCCAGTAGATGCAGAACACACTGGGAACGTGCTGACAGGTACCATGTTACTGCTTTCGAATACAGCTATCATTTTATTTGATTCAGGAGCAACTTATTCGTTTATATCTGCTAGTTTTACGAAGTTATGTGGGTTTGAAACCCGAGCTATGGATGAGAGAATGTATGTGGCTATGCCAACTGGGAGTGTAACGATCTGTAATAAGATGTTAGGAAACTGGCCAATTGTAATTTAGAGGAGACTGCTACCAGCGAATCTTGTAGTATACGACATGTCTAGTTTTGATGTCATACTAGGGATGGATTTGCTATTCTTCAGTTTTGCGGTGATTGATTGTCATAGGAAGGTAGTAGTGTTCAGACCTCCGAGAGAGCAGAAGTACGAGTTCGTAGGATTGTGTGTGCTTTCGACGCCACAGGTTCTATCAGCATTACAGGTGAGTAGGCTACTCATGGACGGGTGCTAGGGGTACCTAGCTTGTGTGAAGGAACCACCGCTGGATAAGTTGAGACTCGAGGATATTCGGGTAGCCAACGATTTCTAGAGGTGTTTCCTAATGATTTATCCGGTTTACCTTCGGATCGTGAGGTGGAGTTTGCGATAGAGTTGCTTCCTGGCAAGGCACCGATCTCTAAAGCTCCGTACTGCTCCAGCAGAACTTCGAGAGTTAAAGGAGTAGTTGCAAGAACTACTAGACTAGGGTTTTATTCGACCGAGTGTTTTGCACTGGGAGCTCCAGTTTTGTTTGTGAAGAAGAAGAACGGGTCGATGCGTATGTGCATTGATTATTGTGAGATTAACAAGGTAACGGTGAAGAACTGTTATTCATTGCCTCGTATTGGTGTTCTCTTTGACCAACTGCAGGGAACATAGGTCTTTTCGAAGATCGACCTACGGTCAGGGTATCATCAGGTGAGGGTTAGATCTGAGGATGTAGCAAAGACTACTTTTCGAACCAGATACGGCCACTATGAGTTCTTGGTTATGCCATTTGGTTTGACCAATGCCCCGATAGTGTTCATGGATCTAATGAATAGGGTTTTCCATGAGTACCTAGACCAGTTCAAAGTGGTGTTCATTGATGACATTCTGGTATACTAGAGGAGTTCAGAAGAGCATAAAAACCATATAAGGTTGGTACTACAGATTCTACGAGAGAGGAAGTTGTATGCTAAGCTGAAGAAGTGTGAGTTCTGGTTGAATCAAGTCGTGTTCTTAGGCCATGTGGTGTCTAAGGGCGGTATCTCAGTTAACCCTAGTAAGATTGAAGCTGTGGTCGACTGGATGAGACTGAAGAGTGTGTAGAAGGTTTAGAGTTTTCTAGGATTGGTGGGTTACTATCGTCGGTTCGTAGAGGGTTTCTCTAAATTGTCTAGACCTCTGACACGATTGACCAGAAAGGGGGTGAAGTTTGACTGAACTAGTGATTGTGAGCAATGCTTTCTTGAGTTGAAGCACCGGCTGGTTACTGCTCTTGTATTGACCATTCCTTCGGGGGATAGCAGTTTTGTGATCTATAACGACGTGTACCTGAAGGGTTTGGGATGTGTGCTTATGCAACGAGGTAAGGTAGTAACCTATGCTTCTTGGCAACTTAAGGAGTATGAGAAAAATTACCCTACGCACGATCTCGAATTGGCTACTGTTGTTTATGTCCTGAAGATCTGGCGACACTACCTGTACGATGTTTAGTGTGAGATTTTCACTGACCACAAAAGCCTCAGGTACTTTTTTCATGCAGAAGAAGCTGAATATGAGGCAGAGGCAGTGGCTAGAGTTGATCAAGGACTACGATTGCACGATCAATTATCACCCAGGGAAGGCTAATGTGGCAGCTAACGCGTTGAGTTGGAAGTCAGAGCATGCGGTAGTATCTACAGTTGTAGCTCAACATCATATCAGATGGGATCTGGAAAGCCTTAGCATGGAGTTGGAAGTTGGTGATTATCAAGCTTTCATTGCTAGCTTGGTGATCCAACCGACTTTGTTTGAGCATATTAAAGTCGCGCAAGCTAATGATGCAGAGTTAGCTGATATTGTGGAGAAAGTACAACAGGGATTGAATGCGGATTTTAACATCTCTGACGGAGGTGTGTTGAGGTTTGAGACTAGGCTGTGTGTTCTAAACGATGATGAGATCAGAAGGACGATTTTGGATGAAGCGCATCATTCTTTGTATATGGTACATCTGGGCAGTACGAAGATGTATCGGGATTTGCATGAGTTTTTTGGTGGAGTGGTATGAAGAGGGAGATTGCCCAATTTGTGGAGCAGTGTCTAATGTGTCAGCAGGTGAAAGCTGAGCACCAGACACCAACGGGGCCGTTACAGCCTTTGCCTATTTCAATATGGAAATGGGAGCACATTTCTATGGACTTTGTTACCGAATTACCGCCAACACTTCGTGGGTAGAATGCTATTTGGGTAATCGTGGACAAGTTGACAAAATCTACTCAATTTGTATCGATGAAGGTTAGCTACCCTTTGCGTAGGCTAGCGGACCTGTATATGCACGAGATAGTGAGAAAGCATGGAGTACCGACATCCATTATTTCAGATCGAGATTCGAGGTTTACTTCTTGATTTTGGAAGAGCTTGTAGGAAGCACTGGAGACGAAACTTACTTTCAGTACAACATTCCACCCCCAGACTGATGGACAGTCGGAGATGACGATACAGATCTTGGAGGATATGTTACGGGCTTATGTATTAGACTTCAGTGGTAGTTGGATTCAGTTTCTGCCATTGGTGGAGTTTTCCTATAACAATAGCTTCCAGGTTAGTATAGGGATGGCACCGTTCGAAGCTTTGTATGGACGGAGGTGTCGATTTCCTTTGTATTGGAATGAGGTCGGTGAAAGTCAGGTTTTAGGACCTGAACTCGTGCAGCAGGCGTATGAGAATATGGGTTTGATCAGGGAGAGGATTAGATCTGCTCAGAGTCGGTAGAAGAGTTACACGAATGTTCACCGCCGTGAGTTGGAGTTTGAGGTGGGGGGTAAGGTATTCCTTAGAATCGCTCAGATGAAGGGAGTGATGATATTCGAGAAGAAGGCCAAGCTAAGCCTGAGGTATATCGAACCATTCGAGATTCTAGAACGAGTGGGTCCGGTGGCTTACCGGATTGCACTTCCCCTTGCGCTCTCGAGGATCCATGATATACTTCACGTATCCATGTTGAGGAGATACGTGCCGGATCCATTGCATGTTATTAGTTACGAGTCTTTAGAGATTGGGGATACTTTGGCGTACGAAGAAATACCAGTTCAAATTCTGAACCGAAAAGTTAAGAAGTTGCGTACCAAGGAAATACCATTAGTAAAGGTATTGTGGCAAAATCACGCAGTTGAGGAAGCTTCTTGGGAATTGGAGACAAAAATATGCCGAAAGTACCCGTAGTTAATCTAAGTAGTAGTCTTGATAGCTGAGTCGGTATGGGTATGTATGTATGTAGTACTCTGTTATCGTAGTAGTATTGTGTGGTTAGTCTCTTGGAGAGTCTTGTAGTATTGTGAGCTCCCAAGACCGTGTATATATGTAACCATGGTATTCCTCTGCCATAAGTGAGGGAAAGTATGTAGGTATGTATGTATTGTAACGGGACTGCGTATAAATGGCCATTCATCTTAGAGTGTGTATGTATTCTGTAGTATGGATGTGTTCATAATGAGAGATTGCAAATTTTGAGGACGAAATTTTTGTAAGGAGGGGAGGTTGTAAGAACCTAAACCGTAATATGTGGATTAAGTATTCGAAAAAGGGTAAAGTGGTAATTTGGACAAGCTTCGTCGACGAAGTTAGAGTTTGTCGATGAAGTCCCTTTTGTTCTCGGTGATGAAATTCAGTGTCTCATCGACGAGGAGATCCTGAGGAATTTTGGAATATTTGGAACCTCGGGATCATCGACGAGGCCACCGCTTCGTCGATGAAGGTAATGGCGGACTCGTCGACGAGGACGCCAATTCTTCGACGAGGGCAGCCGAGTCTGTAATGACCTGCTATTTAAATGGGTTTTTTTTTATTTATTTATATATATATACACTATAACATTTAAAATGCTCTGATACCATACAGGATTAAACCCAATCATCAACCTAAGCAGCAAGAAGCATAAATCATATAAATATGACCATATGTAATTATATACAATACCAGAGTGCTAAATTATTTCCCAAAATATACATGCACGACTATTCCCAAAAATACCCTCAACTGGCTAGGGCTATACAGAAATACTCCTAAACAAATACTCACTTTCTACTGACAGGGCAGTACAGAATCCCTTCTACTTGTGAGCCTCGTCTGCTCGCCTACCTGGATCACCTGAAAAATACTAAATTAATTGGGATGATCCAATGCTTAGTAAGACGATATATGCTATTGCTAGTGTGTGGTAAATGAGTTACAATACTGTGAAAATCTATTACTATATAGTCATGTATCACTGAATCTGTAAAGTACAATACCAGTAATATAATCTTCATCTTTTACCTGTTACTTAACATTTCTGTACTTTAGGTTTCTACTCAAAATATTGCCAATACACACACACACACACACACATATATATTATGTTTCTATAAAGCTGTATAAACATAACAATAACTGTAAACTTCCCTATGGATAACTGTGTGTCATGATTTAACCCCTCATGATAGGGTTGTGCAGCCTGTAGGCGGGATTTACCCTAGCTGACCAACCAGGAATAAATCACTATACTCTATAGTCTAATCAACCCTCATCTACCCATATCTGATGGGGAGCTTGTCCACTCGTGGGCTCTATGCAATCAACCTTATACCACGTATTATCTGATTAAGTGGTTGCACTCTATAAACTGTATATAGCTCCGGTACCGTGCTCTGTAAACTGTATGGTCCAACAGGGTCTGATACTATATAATACATCTCTATATATGCAACTATCTGTTTTACCATGATTCTGTAATAACTGTATAAACCATGACGTCGTAGCAAACTGTATCTTATATCAACTGTGTTTTTGTAATTAACTGTAAATATATAGGTCATGGTACTGTAAATGTAATGCCCCAACCTGGGTCTGCCAGAGAGCACTGCGTCTGTCCTCCTCCACCTGGACCAGATAATAGAGGGCGCGGCCTTAACAGACTAATGACTGGCCCCACAGATCAACACGTGTCCTTTTCAGTGTGTTTTGTCCTTACTTACACACTTCCTGAGAAAACTTCCCAGGAGGTTACCCGTCCCAATATTGCTCCAAGGCAAGCACACTTAACCGTGGAGTTTTTATGGGAAAGCTCCAGAAAAGAAAGGTGCACCTTGTTGATATGGGTAGTAACATCTAGTCTTTTAAGGCTTTCATCCATGGGGTATCATAGTAAAACTATATAATCATGGAATTTCTATAACTACTGTAAATAATATTTACTATCTGTATATTCTGTAAAACTCATCTTTGAAAAAAACTATAAAGCATGTTTCTATACTATATTTATATTCTCAAGCCACACAGTAATTTTAAAACATATTAATCATACTTGATAAAATGTATAAGTCTCTACTGTGAATAATATTCTGGTAGAACATTTATATATACTAAAAACATACTCAAATAACCTAGCATAGCATATTTCCATTACCTGTTTCCTGCTAAAAATCTCCTACAATAATGGGTCCAACACCCGCAGGGTTCTCCACTCGACACCCTGAAAATCATAAATCTCATAACAAAACATTACTATTTTTATGTCTATTACATTTCTTACAATTGCTAAAAACCCAAATTCCGAATAAAAGACCTTACCTTGGATTTTGGATGAATTCCGACTTCGTTCCACCAAAAATCCGCTCCGGCAGACTTGAAGGGAACTCCACCAGGAACATCGTGATGGCCTTAGATCATCGATCCAGCGACTCACCGGGACGAAATCGAAGAAAGAAGGAGAAGGAGCCGTAGAGGAGAGAGAGAGAGAGAGAGAGAGAGGGTTTCAACTGAAATTTCTGTGTAGAAATCCGAGTTAAACACTATTTATACTACGACCTTCATCGATGAGCCACATCATCTCGTTGACGACTCCTTCAATAATTTCGTTGACGAACCTTACTTCCTCGTCGACAAATATCAGATGGCCTAAAACCCCTCTCGGTATTTCCTCGTCGACGAAACTCACCCTCGTCAACGAGGTCATGTTGTACCCTCGTCGACGAATCCCCTGTATTCATCGATGCGACCCCGATAAATTTATTGGGGTATTTTCCCAAAGTACGATGTCATCGACGAACGCAGTCGACTGCCTCCTTCTGTTACTGATTCTATTTCCCTATCTCTTTATTATTTAAATAACATTATTTTTCGAGTCGTTACAGAGTCAAAGGGCTATAAATATCCAAATGGGTTGCTTTGGAGTTAAGTAATCTCAAATATCCTCTCCTTCTCTCTCTCTCTCTAGAACTTGTGGATCTCTCTCTCTCTCTCTCTCTAGATTTCTTCTTCGTTCGTTGCCCAATTTGTAAATCCAATGTTACTGCGAGGATTAGGGAAGGATTCTCTACGTTTCTAGAGGATCAGAATCTCGTTCGAGCAATTTCAGGTTTTGGACTAAAATAGAGGTAAGACTTGGTTTTCCTTTTTGATTCGAAATATGTGTAGTAGTATGAGTTGTAAGCATGTATTGTACTATGAGTTATAGGTTTTGGAGTCTCGGTTCGTAGTTTTGGGGATCGTAGAGTTCATAATGAAATTCAAGTTAAGGTAAGGGGATTCAGTTTATATCAGTTATTTTTTGAAATCGGGATTAGTAAGCTTGTAGGCTACGATTGTATGTATGTTTTGGTAACTTATTTGGGGAAATCTATCGGGTAAAATACGGGATTTTTGGGTTACAGTTTTCGGAAAAATTTGAGGATTTCAAGTATCATCTCTACTTTGTTTGGAAAACTATTTGTTTTGTTTAAATTGTATTATTGAGATGATTGTTATCCATAGTTGTATAAAATTGTATACTTGAATTGGAAAACGATATGATTTGTCGTAAACCAAATAAGTGTGGAATGTATGGTTGTATGTAATTGTTCCAAGTATTTTGTAAAACAACTATGTGGCGGCTAATTACCGTACGCTAATGAGTATAGAAACATGAGTTTCAAAATGATTCCAAGTTTTGTGAAATCAGCTAGTGGCAGCTAATTACCGTACGCCGAAACAGCTATGTGGCGGCTAATTACCGTATGCTGGGCCATGTACCGGTATCAAAACCATGGGCGAAAGTGTCCGGCTCTATATCCGAGGGTGTAAAATATCACCTGTGTGTTCTGGTTGGTCACCGAGGGCTATGAGCTACATTGTATTGGTTAACGTAATCATTGTGAAGCTTCGGGTTTCATAGAATAGTTGTGTATTAGTGTGAGTTACACCGTATTGGCAACATAATCACTGTGAAGCTTCAGATTTCATAGAGTAGTTGCGTATTAGTGTGACGACACTGACTGTATGTTTGGGTATCGTATGTACTGGAATGGATTTGTGAAAATACTGGAACTGTATGGAAATGTTTTTAAACTGTATCATATTGTATGGTGTTATGTTTTATGTAAAATAACACTGGTATGCCACACACTGATGTAACCTGCTTTCTTCCGTACTGTGAGGTGTCTCGCTTTGAATGTATGTACAAATATTTTTCAGGTCCTACAGGTAGCCGTAATTAGCATCCTAGCATCTGGAAGCAGGAGGGGGAGTGTCGTTAGTTGCTGCTAGTGCCTGTTAAGTACGAGTTTTTATATCTGGGTTGTCGTGATGGTTTTGTAGACACCCAGGGTATGTTTTGTAATTATGGGAATGTATGTCCTAGCTTTGTATAGACTCGGTTATGGTACTGTACATGTATATAAAGACTGTATTTCGCTATGTATTTGATGAGTATGGATGTGTATATTATGATTGTATGGGCATCCGTGTACCCCACAGGGTCGGACCCTCTTTTGGTGTGGTATCATATATGTTTTATCTAATACAGAGACAAGTTAGGTTACTATATTGACAGCCAAGACCTATCTGCGGGTTCGGGGCGTGACATCTGGGCTGGATTACCGTCCGCTCAGGCCACGCATGGAATACAACATAATCACAACACAATTTGTGTACAAATATTATGCTTCTCAATCAAGCATATTTGCACTAGTTATAATCAAAGCACACCAATAATGTAAGAACAATAAGCTCAATGGTGTATATGTGCAATCAACATTCAGAAAAGTGATTATCTCAAATCAAGTATAAGAGTGTATCTACAAGCAAGTATTTGAAACTAAGTAATGACAAAATCTCAATCTCAGTTTAGGGTTTTAAAGATTCAAACCAATGGAAATTTAGAATATCTCAAAAATAGTTTTCTCAATATCAAAGCACAAGGAGATATTCCGATCTAAACTTGTAAAAATATTTTTGCACACAAAAAATATGAGCTAAGGTGTCTTGCAATGAGTGCAAAGACCCACAAGCTCTAAGTTTTCCCACTCAAAAGATTTATTAAATTAAATATGGAGGGAAAACTAAGCTCAACCCTCAATCCAAAAATCAACAATGTAATGAACAAATGAGGGTTTCTAACAATAGCACACAATGAATAACACACTCACAAACCTAGATTTCTCAAAGGAATGATAGTATATGAGTGTATAGGGCTTGTATGAGGAAATAGGGTTTAGGAAATTTTAGAGGATTTTTTTGCCTAATCAAAGTGCTAATTACTTCATAATCCAAGCAAATGAACCTCTATATATAGAGAAGGTTAAAATTATAACCGTTGGGGATACACAAGGTATTATTAAATTTATTTTAAAACTGTTTAGGAAAATTAACACTATTTAACTTAAATTAACCACAACAAAAATTAGGACAACCCAAGAGTTTTGGGCGTCTGACCCTTGGTTCGGTCGAAGATATTGTATACTAATTTCTTGTATAAATGATTTTGTAGGGTTTGCGACTGTCAGACCACTACGACGATGACATACACTACAATCGGGTTGATGCACTACAACTTTAATTTTGACTTTTCTTGTATTCTGGACTTTCTGAACATAATTATTTTTTATTTTTTTAATTTGAATTTATATTTTTATATATGTATTTGAATTTTGAATAATTTATTAGTGTTTTAGTAATTCTGCTTTAATTTTATGTATGCTAAAATGTAATTACAGGTTTCTACAGGAATTTAAAAAAAAAGAATTATTTCAAAGTATTAGTGACGGTTTACAAAACCGTTACTAATAATAGTAGGACGAACTTTTAGTGATGATTTATTAATTGCTACTAAAAGTCTAAAACCGTCACTATAGAATCACCATTTTCTACGTTTAATTTCATCACAAAAGGCACATTAATATTAGTAACGATTTTATAATCGTTAGTGATGGTTCTAGTAATCGTTACTAAAAGCGTAACATTAGTGACGGTTTATTAAGCGTCACTAATCACTAATAGTTTTAGTGACGGTTTTATAATTTCGTCACTAATAAGTATTAGTATCCGCAGATATGGTAACAAAGTTGGAACCATCGCTAATATCGGCAAAAACGTGACTAATACTATTAGTGGCGATTTTTTGATTATTAGTGACGGTTTAAAATCGTCACTAATAACCTTTTTTCTTGTAATGTGTTAATACCAAAAGAGTCCATAGGTGTGTTTGATACACATAGGTGAGCACCAACTTAATCCAAAAGTTTAAATTCATTGGGTCTTGGACCCAACCATGTATACAAATACCTATCATTCATTAAAATTTTGCAATATGAGACAAACTCACAAGTGTAATTCTTAACACATATATAATTTTAAAAAATCTTGAAAATGTATTAAGTTATAAATCTTATATGTTGAGACACATAAAGCTTACACTCAAATTGATTTTAAAAACTTAAATTAATTTATTCTGCACTCTCAATCAATTGCACGTTTTTTTTTAGGGTGTTGATCCAATCAATTTTTATATTAACCTTACCGCTGAATATTCTTTTGCCAATGGACCTCGTAAGAGAGAGAGAGAGAGATGGGCTTATTTGAGTATGTTAGAAAGTTCAGAGGTGTTTATTAACAATAGGGAAAACTTTAGGGGTAGAAATTGTAATTTATCCATAATAGGAGGGGGTCCATATTGGAGGCTTGGGGGATGGAAAGAGCTTTCTAGAGGGATCGGAGCACTTTTAGCTCTGTACCATTTCAATTTTCACATGCATGCGGCCAGCTAGTGAAGGGGATATTCGCCGCCTATTGTTTTTTCTTTTTTCTCTTTTTATAAACAAATTTTTCGTTTGGGCAATGGGTTGCGTGCATCAATTGTGTTTATATTTATTTTTTATTTCTTTTTTTTTTGTTAAAAAAATGAGAATAACGTGCTTGCCGGTAGTTAATTTATTATTATTATTATTATTATTATTATTATTATTATGATTTTTAGTCATTATTATGATTGTTAAAAAATATCTAAAACTAATCGAATTAAAATTTTGATTAATTAATTTGTTCAATTCAAAATTTATTTATTTTTTATAATTGTAGTTATTGATTTACTTTTAAATTTTTAATATTCATGAATGGACAATTATCTAAATTGAATTGATATATAAATTAATGTATCTTAAAGTGAAGGTGTACACATATTTTTGTATGGTTATGGGGTGACTGTACAATTGATATACCTAGTCGTAATAATGTGTTATTATAGTATCAAATTTTATTTTATGCATTTAACACCTTGTTCGCAATTCTTTCAACCGTCAATTTTTTATTAATTTACCATGCCTATTGCCTCTGAGCTGAGCCAAATCCAAGCTTGGGGGCATGTCCTGACCCTGAACTTTGGCATACCCTGCCTCACAGGCTTAGAGATCTTCTCTCTCTCTCTCTCCTCCCTCAGAGGCGAGGCGTTTAATGTCACCCACTGCCTCTCTCTCTCTCTCGCTCTGTTTTTCTTTCTGTCTACGCTTTCTCTGCGTAGCAGGGACTCAAGGCCCATTTGCCGTTTTCGTTACGTGCATGCCGCCAGCCGGTGACGGTGACGGTGACGGGTATTTGCGACCCTTTTTTTTTTTTTTAATCATGGAAAATGAGCACACGGCGGTATGGGCTGACAGCGACCCTCCCTCTTGATCACCGTTAGTATTCTGAGGAAATAGTGTGACGGGGAATCCTTCCCCCGAATATTGAGAATTGTTCCCGAGAATAATTTGGAAAGAGCCTCTGTCGGTGTTGGCCTTCCGCAACTAACAGTAATTAACAATAATATTGGCAACAACAGTGATTATATATATATATATATATATATATTAACATTTATAAAAAATAATTAATCTGATAATTATGTATTAGAAAAAAAAATTTGAAGAGGAAATCGGGATGGGGGAGGAGGAGGCAACAATGGCAGAGTGATATACGTAATACAAAAGTTGGATTACAAATGCAGATAGATAGCAAAGCGGAGTGTTAGAAAACAAAGGGTTGAAAATAGAACCATATGAAATAAATTTTTTCTTAAAAAAGGTTTAGGCATTATGTTACAAATTGAAGCATAATGGAGATTTAAATTCTTAATGAATGACACTCAAAAGTTAATATAGATTTTTTTAAAAATTATCACTTGGAGGATTACCAACTTTCCCTTTTTAACCTTTTAAGAATAGTTATATATATAGATACATACATACATATATATATATATATATATATATGAATAATGTATTTATAACACAATAGAGAATGTAAACAATTTGCGCAAAAAAACCCAATGAAGCTTTCATTTCAGGCGATAAGACTGAAATTATCAAAATGAGAGATCTAGGCAAAAACCTTAAGAGGGTTTTGTGGCTATAGAGTAGAGTAGGTGGGGAAAAGAGGGGCTGCCTTGCAAAGGGGATTTTGTAGTGAATGGGCTACACTAATATTAGAGGCTTTGAAATTAAAATTAGGTCGCGTATGGGCCTCAAATTCATAACATTGCCCAACTAGGCTTACAAAATAGCACAAACCCACAGTGAGCCTCAAATTCCAAATAAGCCACAAAAAACCCAGTGAATCTTTCATTTTAAGCCGTGAGATTGAAATAATCAATAACGTCTAGGCAAGCATCTTAGATGATACCAGAATTAGATTAAAAAGAATGAATGTAAAAAACCTAAGGTTTTGCGATATAATGGTCGGACAAAATTGGGTGCCTATATATATATATTAACATATATATAAGCGTTTTTCTCCACTTTAGTGTTCAATATTTATTTTCTAAAATATATTTAAATAAATATTGATTTAGTATGATGATATAGAAAAATGCAGGTTTATTGGGTTTTTTTGCCCAACAATTACAATAAGTCACAATATATTAAAGAAATTGAAGTGTGAGAAGTAATTAACTGATCTATCATCTTTTAGTCATAAATTTCTAATTATGACATTTTGTGCATTCTAGGCAACATGATTTGTTAATTGCATAATTTATTTTGGTTACCCCTTGTGGCATTTTCTTCTCTAAATACTTGTCTTGTGGTTACAATTATGCTCAATCAAAAAAGAGATGCAATAGAAATAAAGCTCTTGGAGTGTAGAATCAGAGAACGCATTCTGCCCTCTGCATAAGCTGGACGATTTCAACTATATATTTATATATTAAGCATGATCAACGTTTGAACAACAGCTGGCCTTAATTTAATGCCCGACGGACAGAATTCTTGATAATCGGATCATCAGCTCAGCCTGCTTTCGGGACAACTAAATTTCCATGAATAATCTTGAGTTGCAAGAGAAAGTGGAAGTCAACAATTCAAATGAGCAGCGTTTTAATGTTAAATTTATAGAATAAGCAATAAAACATATTTAATCCAAGCGATAATCATTTTCCAAATAATGACTGATAACCAGAAGATATTTTACCAAAGTAACTCATTAAAATTTCTGGCGAGTCATCCATCAATGTTTCTTATGAAGCATATCTATCTATCACAACTTCTATCACTACTCCTATCACAGCATCTATCCCAGCTCCTATTAATGTTTCTATCACAGCTTTTTATGAAGCTTCTCATCCAATAATTTCGACATTAACACTGGTGTTCTGGAAATCATCAAAACAAACTCATACGCACACAAGTTCTTTCAACATTATTAACACATGTTATGGCATGATTCATATCAGATCTGGAAATGAAGATGAGAGAATGTTTTGGTTGGAACTTTCCGGTCCATGTTTCGATTTGAACTCGCCAGCCCCTTTTGTTCTGCGTGTGGAGCAAACTTTAGTGAGCTAGGCGTTTTTTGCTGGACAGTACCTATTGTGTGTTCTGCACTCACCTGTTTTTTTAACACATTTCTACATGGTTAAGAAATGACGGGCGACCTGACCTCCAAAGGGATCTGAGTGGGCTGCGGCAGCGACGGCCCTGAGTCCAGCACAGGCGACGGCCCGTTTGTGTGACTCGGCGGGTGGACTGGACCCGCTGCTGTCTCGCTCCGTGTTTCTTAACCTCCATGGGGACTTACCGGGAAGATAGCCAGGGATGGTCTCCCACCGGCACGCGTTCAGGCGGAAAACAGCAGAAGTCCATTCTGAAAGGGCCGATCCTCCGCGAGACTCCACATGGAGTACTGACTCCACATGGAACAACACCAGATTTGCGGAGGCAGTACTCCATGTGGAGTCTCGCGGAGGACCGGCCTTTCAGAATGAACTTCTGCTGATTCCCGCAGGAACGCCGTGCCGGTGGGAGACGATCGCTGGCTATATCCCCGGTAAGTTGCCCATGGAGGTCGAGAAACACTCAGTTGGAGAGAGACAGACGCGGGTCCAGTTCACCCGCCGAGTCACGCGAACGGGCCGTCGCCTGTCCTGGACTCAGGGCAGGCCCCCCCGCCGCCGCTGCCCACTCAGATCCCTTTGGAGGTCAGGTCGCCCGTCATTTCTTAACACTGTTCGTGGTACTATTCATCAACACCGTGCACAGATCTCTCACTCCAAGTCGAGTTTGAGGGTTGTTTCTGCCCCGGGGGTGAAATGAAGTAATCATGTTCTTCTATTCAAAGCCTTGTTCTTTTGTAAGGTTGTGAAAAGCTCCTGGAAGTACTTCTCACCCGGATGTGCTGCCCGTTGTGCCTTGTTTAGAGGGCTGTCATTGCCATTTCGTCAAGGGCGTCTCTATTGCATATTCCTGGGGGAAAAAAAAGTGCATGTGATACTTGCAGAGGAGTTATAAACCAAACTGAGCAGCTCAGGCATCAAATTATTGAATCCATACCTTTTGGTAGAGCTGGCTCTGACGGTGCGAAGCGAAGGAGGCTTGAAGTTGCAGAAGCTCCAACCATGGGAGAGCAGCTTTGGAGCTAGCACACTTCAAAGAAGATGGCCTGGTCTTCCTCCGGGGGTAATGGGGGAAATCCTTTGCAATGTAGGGTTTTCACTGATGCAGCGATGGAAGAGAGGGTAGAGAGTGATAAAACAGCAGTGGAAACAGAAAACGGAAGAGAAAGGAAAATGAAACAGAATTGTATTGAATTCTCTGCGCTCGGTTACATTGCTGCAGGCTACAGGATATATATAACAAAAAATAGAATATTGTTGCAACAGATTTCAGCCACAGCGAATGTAACCTTTACACGTGTATGTATAACTGAAATTATTCTTGAGCATTCTGAGTTGGCACATGGGCAGATGAGGTGTCCATTGAGAGCTGTTCCTGTGTGGGAATGGTACTGCTAATATATATTAAGGAATTGTACCATTCCAGTGGTCTGCCAATTCCGCCCCGTCTCCCCAAATTATTCCCTCTGTGAATGCGAACTTCTTTTGATCCCTCCTTACAAAATTATTAATAAATATAAAAGGAAGCCTTTTTACTCGACTCTGCAAATTTTTTTTTCCTTTTTTACCGGCTAATTAATTTACCATGCCTAAATGCGTGGCAAAAAATTAAAAATGGACTGTTGAATATTATGAATTTATGACTTTTACTTGTTATTATGATTGTTCAAAAATATCTAAAACTAAACCGAATTAAAATTTTTATTTACTAACTTGTTCAATTCTAATTTTATTTATTTATTTTATAATTTTTAATATTCATGAATGAATAATTACCTAAATTGAATTGATATATAAATTAATGTATCTTAAAGTGACGAGCAATTTGTACATATATTTTGGGGTGATTATAATAAATACAGTGTGACTGCACACATTAAATCAAAATCTAAAAAATTATTTTTATTTTAAAAAATGATAATATTATGAGAAACAATTTAGGTAAAATGATCGAATCGTACCATTGGTCAACTGAATTGTCAATTAGTTGATGAGTTTGCATAATTTTTGATTTACCAAAGCATTGAATCAAAACTTTCAATTTTATTTGATAATTAAATCATAAACATTTTTTGTCGTGATAATGTGTTATCTTAGTGCCAGATTTAATTTTATGCATTTAACATCTTGTTCACAAATCTTTCAAGTTAATAATTAAAAGAAAATTATCATGCGAATTTAGAATAAAACTAAAATAAAACATCCATAAATTTTGTAAAATATTTTAAATAATGTATTAGAAGAAAAAGTGTAAGGTGAGCATTTTTAACCCTCGAGGGTTGAATCATAATTTCCATTTTTTGAAAAAAAATGTAAATAAATTACACATATTTTTTAAAAATTTTTAAGAAAATATAAATAAAAATTGTAAACAATTGGTTGGTCATTCAAAAATAGCAAAAACCGAAAAAAAAAAAATGTTGCTCACTTGAATTCATTATGTATATGATGACGAGAGAAAGCTATACTATTACAAAATTAAAATTATTTTGAAGATTTAAAATACAACTCTGTATTATTTTGAAAAGGTTGAAGTTCAAGAGTTTCACAAATTAATTCATATTTTATGACATTCCTTCTATATAAAAAAATCTCACACACACGAAATGCGTAAACTACAAGTAAAATGATGCAAAAAGTGTGCCTTTTATACAAATACATATATCTTTGATATTTAATGTATTAACCTTTTTGGAATTTAATACTTAAGATTGACTTTCAAGATGTTTTGGGCATGCCTCTCATTCTCATGCAAAAAACTCAATTATTATTAATTTTAATTTTTACATATCTTTTTTTCCATATTTTGAGTCGTAAATACAAAACAATGAGCACGACACGTGATGGATGAATCATTCTTGGTTTGTACTAAAACAATTTGTGGATTGAATGAACAGATTTTATCTGTGCAAAGGAATAAAATAAAGAGTGAAAACTTTTTTTTTTTTTTTTTCCGGTGGTGGTAAAAAACAAACCATTGCATTGTTAATGAATAAGATATATTTAAATAACCTATACCGATAATGTTGCGGGATAAAATGGTAATGACCTGCAAGACTGCTCTCCGACTTTCGATGACCTGAAAAGAGTAAAAGCAAAACAGGCTTGGAGGACTCAAGGTGTGTTCCAGAGGATCACTCTGATGCTTAAGTAAAGGAAATGCTTCACAGAAGTTGAATGCAATAGTAAATGTGTGTCACGAATGAGGTACCTTCGCTTGTTTATACGCCCTCCCTTTTTATAGTGACATGGGTTAACCCTTGAGTTGAATTGTCTTTATGGCGCGGGGGCGTAAATCGCTCATGAATCATAAAGTGCTCACGTATATCACTCCAAGCGTTTAAGACACTAGCGTGGATCTCTCCTCCTCTTTATTGAGTTAGAGCTGATTGCTCTCGCTAGAGGGTCTAACATCAAGGATCTTTAATTTTTTTTTTAAAAAAAAGTTTGCAATGGCATCAAATTAGTCTCAAAATTTAAAGCATTGCTTAGATAAAATGTCACATTAACAAAAACCATATGAATAAAACTAAGATTAGTTTAACAAAATTTGGGCTTATAGATTTCTAATTTACCAAGTGGGATTGACCATTGTACTTTTCCTTTTATAGGAAAAATTTATTATTTAATTATTAATTTTTTTAGAAAAAGTTTACTATTTAGCTATTAATTTTTTTCTCTCTCACAATTTTGTACTTCAAGTTTCATGGATGATCCCATGCATACAAAATTTAAAGAAGTTATTCAATGCACTTTGAGCATTTTCTTACAAAATTGTTATTGTATTATAAATAAATCAAGTAATTCACGAACAACTCAAGTAATTGTGGAATATTTTGCGATGCAAATTACTTTCAAGGGTTATCATTTTCCAAGTCTAGCAATTCTAAGCGATTATGGTGGAATGGAATTGGATAAAAATAAATTAAAATGAAAATTTGAATAAAGAGGGAGACCAAATTAAGTAATAAATTTGATTTCATTCTTCCATATTTCATTTCATTTATGTGTACCAAACTTCCAATCACCATTTAATTTTTGTGTTCTTTTATTTGATGGCCTAGAAAAAAATCAACAAGTTTTTTTTATTCTTAGTTAGCCTCAAAACAGTTGGCCTTGAAAAATATTAATCCCTATTTATCATAATTATCTTATTAATTTGATGATTTGAATTTTGAAATTTGAAGCAGGTCGTTTCACGGATTTCAAATGGCACAAAAATAGAATAAATATATTTTGATGTGCAGTGAATATCATTAATAAAGTAATTAAATAATAATTATGTAGGATAACCTCATCAAGAACAAGGTCATCCTTATTTCGCAATTATTTCTACTTATTTTTCCTATAATCCTATGATCCAATCCCAACGCATTAGGCATTAGCAAGATCCACACTTAATGACTAATGGGGTTATTATTGATCACCATGATGTGATAAAATATATATATATCAAATTCTAGACTTCAATGATATTCTAGGATCATGGTGCCCAACTCTTGAGGAAATATGATCACGTCGTATATGGCGAGAGCTAACAAATGCAACTGAGCCTCTTTACCTTTCTCCTTTTCTAGCAGCGCTTTCAAGCATTTCCAAGTGACTTTTTTATTTTCCTCTGTAGTCCTTTGAATCTTGATCCCGACAACATTATACAACACTCTTGCTAAGGACGTTCTAGGATCAGGTACATAGGTCTAGTACGGTGATCGTTGTTTCATTAGATGTAGTAGCATCATCGGAGCCATGTCTATTCCATTTATTGTAAATCATACATACGGGGGATTTTAGAAGTCTACCAATGCTTTCACCATCTGAGGATTCATTAATATATGTAATAGGAAATCGATATGGTTGTATAATTGAAAGAATTCCAAATGGCACTGTGGTGTCCATCCTTTCCAGATAATTTTCAACTCATCTAGAGGGTTCAATCGGGTGTATATATAGACTTTGGCTGGCAGCTTCACCACTGACTCTTTGTTCATGATATCACCCCATTGTTCCTGCTGACTTTCGGAGTATGACCATACTGTGGACTCAGTCTCCCAGTAAACTATTGTATCCTCCATGAATGAATCCGGTCTTTTCCGGAACCTTGGTAAAGTGAATGAAATGCCTACATGGATGCAATATGTCAATGATAATATCATACTACTCAAAGTACAAGCACGAGATCACGCTGAGAAGGATGGAGCTTCTATCCCAACCCGAGGTGGGTTCATACATAGGATTCTCTAGGGCCCTATCCTAGGCAAAGAGCTTCAGATGATTATGTGTTGTTAGGCTTTAATCCCTACTACAAAAGGTCCCCAGATTAAAATTTCATCTTCCCTCACAGAGGTCTGGACCAAACCTGAACTGAGTGGAGTGGTTCACAAGTCCCATCAAGCTTTAGCTACGTACAAAAGGACGAACTCTATTACACTCTTATCTAATCTTAGTAGGTAAGGCCCGGGTACAGAGAGTGAGAGTGTGTGAATTTCTCCAATTTTAACTTAATTCCTCCACCCCACATTCATCCACACATTTTTCCAAGCAACATATTCACATGGTTAAAAGTATGTATAGTTAATCACATGCTTTCACAAATAATTACATGCTTAGAAGTATGTATAACTAACCACATGCTTGTCAGATTATTCACAATCATTCACATGCTTGACAAGTCATTCACAACCAATCATATGTTTGACATGGAAAATATTCACAAGTATTCACATGCCTTTTCAAAGTAAACCAAGTATTTACAGTTAATTCTATATTGTTCATAACATATGTGTGTATTCAAATTATACAAAATGAAAGGAAGTACTTAGAAGGCTTATTGAATTCGAATTCAAGGATAATCTTCGATTAATCATTGGCTCGACTCTCAAGTCCCCAACAGAGTCGCCAACCTGTTGCGACGTTCCTAGACGCGAACTTGAGACCACTAAAAAGAGAGTGATTTTAAACCACTCTTGTATTGCATGCACTTACGAATGGACATAATTTGGTTTAGCGATTCATTCTTTAAACCATTAATTGATCTAGATTTATATTTATATGAAATCATTTCAAATTACAGGCACAACTATGTTGTGTTTAGTGTGGATAATTGCCCTATTGGATTGTGAAAAATTGAATCGCACTTGAATGCGCTATAAGGTGAAGTTCATATTTATTTATTTATTTTCAGTATTGCTCCCACACTAGAGTGATTGAGTAATGTCAAATTTGAATGTAAGAAAATTTTGAAATAGTTTAAAATCTTAAAATAGAGGTCAAGTTTGGAGCCTTTTGTAGTTTTTTTTTTTTTTTTTCCTAAAAAATTTCCCAAATAAATCATAGGGTGACATGTTAACACTTAGATCTAACCAAATAAATCGTAAAATTTGATGCAAGCCCCAATAATATAGTTTATGAATATCTTAAAAACAATAATTAATATTTTCTTGGGATTAGAAGAATCAAACTCTTTGTAAATTATATAATATTATTAGCACAATAAGATGCAAATTTGTAGTATTGATAATAACAATTTATGCTATAAAATGAAATTTTGACAATTTATATGATTAATCATTATATATATTCGTAATTAATTGGATCTTTATAAAGACCAAAAATTTCGTGAATTATAGTTGATTTACACATAACCATATCAACTTTTTAACCAAATTTTTAGCTACTACTCTATACGCTTAATATCTAGAAAGTAATATTATCATTACAAGCAAGAACTTAGTCCTAAAAAAGAATATAATTAGCACAATAAGATTAAAAAAAACAGTCCTTTCATATTTTCATCCTGAGTTTGCTCATTTCATCAATTCCATGTGTAAAATAGAACTTCTTCCCAAAGGTATAAAATTCTTACACAAAGATATTAAATAGCCTTGTCTTGAAATTGATTTCTAGAACAAAATTTAGAAGTATGTGGTTATTTATAAAATGCCTATTAAAAAAAATAGTTAAGAGATTGCAAGCAATTCTAATGTTAGGATCATGAATTGCTGAATTAAAGTACTTCTAGACTCCCCCAACATATTGAGGACAACATAAATAGATGTATTCCCTTTAAACAAAAGTAAGAATTAGCGTGTTCTATTAGGTCTTAATTATTTTAATTACCTTTTGTTTCTTAATGTTTCATCCACTATTTATCGACCCAAAGGAAGGAATAGGAAGGAGAGAAAAGGATCGAGTTTGATCTATATATATATACATATATTCGCATTTGAGCTATATATATTCGCAACGTAAATGAATACAATCTAACAGTTAAAGAAAAGGAAAGGAAAAATTAGAGATCAACTAACAAAGAGTTTGCCTGATTTCATGTATCATTAATATTTTTTTGTACAATGTTAGCTTTTAATCAAATTATCACACATGTCCATACGCATATGAGTAGATGAGTAGGTCATCATAACTTGAGAACAAAAAAGAAGAAGTGTGAGTTTTTTATACTATGATAAGGGGAAGATGAAAAGAATAAGGAGTTAAAATGTTGGAAGGTGAAGAGATTAGAAAACAAAGGGTTGAGAAGGGGAACCATATGGAATTTTTTTATTTTTATTTTTCAAAGTATTTTAGGCATTATGTTACAAATTGGAGCATAACGAAGATTTAAATTTTAAATGAATGACACTCAAAAGTTAATATAGGTTTTTTAAAAAATTATCACTTGGAGGATTACCAACTTTCCCTTTTTAACCTTTTAAGAGTAGTCCTTTATGGGCCTCAAATTCATAACATGCCCAACTAGGCTTATAAAATAGCACAAACCCACGGTGAGCCTCAAATTCCAAATAAGTACAACTGGGCTTTAAAATACACACAGACCTATATGGTAGGCCTCAAATTCCAAATAAGCCACAAAAAACCCAGTGAACCTTTCATTTTACTCGTCTTGCGGTTACAATTATGCTCAATCAAAACAGAGGTGCAATAGAAATAAAGCTCTTGGAGTGTAGAATCAGAGAACGCCTTGCCCAAAGTATGTATATATTCTGCCCTCTGCATAAGCTGGGCGATTTCAACTATATATTTATATATTAAGCATGATCAACGTTTGAACAACAGCTGGCCTTAATTTAATGCCCGACGGACAGAATTCTTGATAATCGAATCATCAGCTCAGCCTGCTTTCGGGACAACTAAATTTCCATGAATAATCTTGAGTTGCAAGAGAAAGTGGAAGTCAACAATTCAAATGAGCAGCGTTTTAATGTTAAATTTATAGAATAAGCAATAAAACATATTTAATCCAAGCGATAATCATTTTCCAAATAATGACTGATAACCAGAAGATATTTTACCAAAGTAACTCATTGAAATTTCTGGCGAGTCATCCATCAATGTTTCTTATGAAGCATATCTATCTATCACAACTTCTATCACTACTCCTATCACAGCATCTATCCCAGCTCCTATTAATGTTTCTATCACAGCTTTTTATGAAGCTTCTCATCCAATAATTTCGACATTAACACTGGTGTTTTGGAAATCATCAAAACAAACTCATACGCACACAAGTTCTTTCGACATTATTAACACATGTTATGGCAGATCTGGAAATGTAGATGAGAGAATGTTTTGGTTGGAACTTTCCGGTCCATGTTTTGATTTGAACTCGCCAGCCCCTTTTGTTCTGCGTGTGGAGCAAACTTTAGTGAGCTAGGCGTTTTTTGCTGGACGGTACCTATTGTGTGTTCTGCACACACCTGTTTTTGTAACACATTTCTACATGGTTAAGAAATGACGGGCGACCTGACCTCCAAAGGGATCTGAGTGGGCAGCGGCAGCGACGGCCCTGAGTCCAGCACAGGCGACGGCCCGTTTGTGTGACTCGGCGGGTGGACTGGACCCGCTGCTGCCTCGCTCCGTGTTTCTTAACCTCCATGGGGACTTACCGGGAAGATAGCCAGGGATGGTCTCCCACCGGCACGCGTTCAGGCGGAAAACAGCAGAAGTCCATTCTGAAAGGGCCGATCCTCCGCGAGACTCCACATGGAGTACTGACTCCACATGGAACAACACCAGATTTGCGGAGGCAGTACTCCATGTGGAGTCTCGCGGAGGACCGGCCTTTCAGAATGAACTTCTGCTGATTCCCGCAGGAACGCCGTGCCGGTGGGAGACGATCGCTGGCTATATCCCCGGTAAGTCGCCCATGGAGGTCGAGAAACACTCAGTTGGAGAGAGACAGACGCGGGTCCAGTTCACCCGCCGAGTCACGCGAACGGGCCGTCGCCTGTCCTGGACTCAGGGCAGGCCCCCCCGCCGCCGCTGCCCACTCAGATCCCTTTGGAGGTCAGGTCGCCCGTCATTTCTTAACACTGTTCATGGTACTATTCATCAACACCGTGCACAGATCTCTCACTCCAAGTCGAGTTTGAGGGTTGTTTCTGCCCCGGGGGTGAAATGAAGTAATCATGTTCTTCTATTCAAAGCCTTGTTCTTTTGTAAGGTTGTGAAAAGCTCCTGGAAGTACTTCTCACCCGGATGTGCTGCCCGTTGTGCCTTGTTTAGAGGGCTGTCACTGCCATTTCTTCAAGGGCGTCTCCATTGCATAGTCCTGGGGTAAAAAAAAGTGCATGTGATACTTGCAGAGGAGTTATAAACCAAACTGAACAGCTCAGGCATCAAATTATTGAATCCATACCTTTTGGTAGAGCTGGCTCTGACGGTGCGAAGCGAAGGAGGCTTGAAGTTGCAGAAGCTCCAACCATGGGAGAGCAGCTTTGGAGCTAGCACACTTCAAAGAAGATGGCCTGGTCTTCCTCCGGGGGTAATGGGGGAAATCCTTTGCAATGTAGGGTTTTCACTGATGGAGCGATGGAAGAGAGGGTAGAGAGTGATAAAACAGCAGTGGAAACAGAAAACGGAAGAGAAAGGAAAATGAAACAGAATTGTATTGAATTATCTGCGCTCGGTTACACTGCTGCAGGCTACAGGATATTTATAACAAAAAATAGAATATTGTTGCAACAGATTTCAGCCACAGCGAATGTAACCTTTACACGTGTATAACTGAAATTATTCTTGAGCATTCTGAGTTGGCACACGGGCAGATGAGGTGTCATTGAGAGCTGCTCCTGTGTAGGAATGGTAAC